>NC_048298.1:29274984-29423305 GCF_013100865.1 Trachemys scripta elegans | reverse complement strand
TGCAAATTTGACACCATCAGATCAGGATTAAACAAAGACTGTGAATGGCTATCCAACTACAGAAACAGTTTCTCCTCCCTTGGTGTTCACACCTCAACTGCTAGCAGAGCACCTCACCCTCCCTGATTGAACTAACCTCGTTATCTCCACACTGATATATACCTGCCTCTGGAGATTTCCATTACTTGCATCTGAAGAAGTGAGGTTCTTACCCACGAAAGCTTATGCTCCCAGTACTTCTGTTAGTCTCAAAGGTGCCACAGGACCCTCTGTTGCTTTTTAGGAAAAGAGAGTTAGTACGATACATGCACCTCTAATTTTACTACTAATTACATGAAGAACTAAACCATATTTTTCACATTTTAAGGACTACAATGACTTGGAACACAGGAACATTTTTACCCAGATGATTCTGGGAAACCTTCCCAGGAGAGTGCATCAGCCACTTTGTTAGAGGCTCCTGAAATGTGTTGTATTTCAAAATCAAAGTCTTGAAGAGCTAAACTCCACCAAAGAAGTTTTTTTGTTAGTCTCATTGACTGTGTGAAGCCACTTCAGTGCAGCACGGTCAGTCTGCAGGTGGAAACGCCGTCCCCAAAAGTATGGGCGTAGCTTTTCCAGAGCATACACAATGGCATAACATTCTTTTTCAAAGACTGACCAGTGGCTTTCCCTCTCAGAAAGTTTTTTGCTTAGAAACACGACAGGATGGAATTGTTGATCTGGTCCTTCCTGTATTAAAAGTGCTCCTACACCATGCTCGGATGCATGTGTGGTAACGATGAAAGGTTGGTTCAAGTCTGGTTCCCTTAGTACAGGATCAGATGTAAGGGCCACCTTAAGCTGGTTTAAGGCTTTCTGACACTTCTCAGTCCACTGAACTGCATTTGGCTCTTTTTTGCAGGTTAGGTCGGTCAGTGGGGTGGCAATTTGGCGGTAGTGTGGCACAAATCGTCTGTAATAACCGGCCAAGCCCAAGAAGGATTGGACCTGCTTCTTTGACTTAGGGACAGGCCAATTTTGGATAGCATTTACTTTAGCCCGTAGGGCGTTGATAGATCCTTGACCCACCTGGTGTCCAAGGTACGTTACCCTGTATAGGCCTATTTGACATTTTTTGGCCCTAATGGTTAATCCTGCCTCCCTTATATGCTGGAAGATAGCTTGGAGGTGTTCCAGGTGTTCTGACCCTGAATCTGAGAATATGGCCACATTGTCAAGATAGGTGACTGCAAATTCCCCAAATTCAGCCAGAAGGTTATCTACCGGTCTCTGGAAGGTGACGGGTGCATTTCGCAGGTTGAAAGGGAGCACATTAAATTCATACAGCCCTACATGGGTGATGAAGGCTGACCTTTCCTTGGCTGGGTCATCTAGCGGCACTTGCCAGTACCCCTTAGTTAAGTCTAAGGAGGAGATGAATTGGGCACGTCCCAGTTTTTCCAAAAGCTTATCTGTGCGTGGCCTTGGATAGTTCTCTGGGCGAGTTACAGCATTTAGCTTATGGTTGTCCACGCAAAAGCAGATTTCCCCATCTGGTTTGGGAACCAGAACCACTGGAGAGGCCCATGCACCCTCAGAGGGGCGGATTACATCCATCTGTAACATGTCGTTGATCTCCCTTTCTATTGTGGTTTTGGTTTGAGGAGCCATCCGGTTGGATTGGGCTCTAATTGGGCGAGCATCACCTGTGTCAGTGGAGTGGTACACCCATTCTGTCCATCCTGGGGTGGCTGAAAACGTTGGTGCGAAGCTGTTGCACTGCTCCTGGATTTGCTGTCGCTGCTTATGCCCAAGCTTATGGAAAGGCTCACCTCTTCTTCTACGCCACCATTGCTTTTTCCTTCATAGTAGACTCCTTCAGGCCACTCAGCGTCATCTCTCTCCGTTACACATAGAGCAATTAGAGAACAGCTACTAGGAAGGATTTTATAGCTACTGTCTGGCTGCCCATAAAAGGGAGCTACCCCCCCTTCATTTATCACAGGTTCACTAACATTTTCACAGTCATCCTCTGCTCTATAAAGCTATTCTCCCCAACCAGGCAGAGGTCAGGTGAGGGAAAGTACTAGTGGACACTGCCAGTGTGAGGAGTCCTATCGTCAGAGCTGGTACAGGGGCACACGCCCCCTTCACAGATAATCATGTTCTCTGAAGGTAGAACTGCCTCTGTCCTGTGAGGAGGAACATCTGGCCCCATTATGGAACAATTGGGAAAACCAAGTTTCCCCCACCTCATAGCCCCTTTTGTGGATATCTCCCAGGTACGGGGGGGGAGGGGGGGGGGAAGGACAAGATGAGTGTTTGTTTGTTTAATTACAGAACTTCACTGGCAGGCTCATTATCTGTAGGCCTTGCTGAAGAAGTGAATTTTAAATAGAATTTGATAGTTTAAGAGACTAATAATATAATAGTCTTTGCTGGTGTTGGCACTTGAACTAGGGTTGCCAAATTTCTAATCGGTGCAGTATCACACTTGTCTTTCGACAGATGCCAATGCCAGATGCTTCAAAGGGACAGGACAGAACAGGGCAATCATCAAGTGATCCATCTCCTGTCATCCAGTCCCAGCATCTGGTAGTCAGAAGCTTAGGGACACCCAGATCATGGAGTTGCGTCTGTGACTATCTTGGCTAATAGCCATTGATGGACCTATCCTCCATGAACTAGTTCTTTTTTGAATCCAGTTATAGTTTCATCCTTCACAACATTCCCTGGTAATGAGTTGCTCAGGTTGACTGTGCGTTCTGTGAATACATACTTGTTTTTGTTTGTTTTTAAACCTGCTGCCTATTATCTTCTTGTGTGGTTTTTGTATTATGTAAAGGGGTAAATAACACTTTCTTATTCCCTTTCTACATACCATTCATGATTTTATATATGTCTATCATTTTTCCCCCTTCGTTGCCTCTTTTCCAATCTGAAAAGTCCACGTCTTTTTATTCTTGTCTCATGTAGAAAGTATTCCATCCTCTTAATCATTTTTGTTGCCCTTCTCTGTACCTTTTCCATTTCTAAAATATCCCTTTTTTTTCCGATGGGGCAACTGGAACTGCACACAGTATTCAAGGTGTGGGCATACCATGGATTTATATAATGGCATTATGATATTTTCTGTTTTATTATCTTTCCCTTTCCTAGTGGTTCCTAACATGCTGTTAGCTTTCTTGACTGCTGCTTCACATTCAGTGAATGTTTTCAGAGAACTATCCACGAGTCCACGATTTCTTTCTTGAGAGGCAACAGCTACTTTAGACTTCATCATTTTGTATTAGGGCTGTCGATTAATAGCAGTTAACTCACAAGATTAACTCAAAAAAATGAATCTTTTTTTGAGTTAATCTTGTGAGTTAACTGCTATTAATCACCGTTTTAATCGCACTGTTATACAATAGAATATCAATTGAAATGTATTAAATATTTTGGATGTTTTTCTACATTTCATATTGTAACAGTGTAGATTCACCCCTGCAGCGCCTCCTGCTGGTCTCTGTTGGGAATTAGCTCTGCCAGCCTTGGAGCGCCCTCTGCAGGCCGATGATCTGCCTTGCCGCTGGCCCCGTGTCCCTCCCAGGACCCCGGTGCCCCTTTAACTGGGTGCTGCCCCCTACCAGTACCCCTTTTTCTTTGGGTCTCCCCTCCCCGGGGAACCCCCACCTCGCCTCAGAATAAGGCTACTGCCAGTCACCATCTAGCCCCACTCCCTGGGGCAGACTGCAGTATACTCCACTCATCACAGGCAAGGTTCGGTTTGGACCTGCTGCCTTTGCCTACCCCTGGGCTGCCCTCTGCAACCCCCAGTACCTGTTGGCCTAATGCTAGGCTGCACCCTGGGGCTTTCCAGGCTGGAGCCTCCTAGCTCCTTTGCCTTTCCCCAGCCCTGCTCCACTCAGGTACCCTGTCTCTAGCTCCCTGCAGCCAGGCCCTTCTCCCTCTACAGGCAGAGGGAGACGGTTGAGCTCCTGGCTCCCAGCCTCTTATATAGGGCCAGCTGAGGCCTGACTGGGGTGTGGCCAGGGCCGACTCCAGGGTTTTGGCCGCCCCAAGCAGCCAAAACCAGAAAAAAAAAAAAAAAGCCGCGATCGTGATCTAAAAAAAGCCGCGATCGCGATCTGTGGCAGCAATTCGGCGGGAGGTCTTCACTCCCAGGCGGAGTGATGGACCTTCCGCTGAATTGCCGCCGAATACCTGGAACTGCCGCCCCTGTCTGGAATGGCCGCCCCAAGCACCTGCTTGAGAAGCTGGTGCCTGGAGCCGGCCCTGGGTGTGGCCCAGCTGCGTCCACTTCCCCAATCAGCCGAGGCTTGCTGCTTTCCTAGCAGCAGCCCTCTCGCAGTCTCAGCCCTCTCTCAGGGCTGATTTCAGCCCTTCAGGGCAGGAGCGAGGTAACCACCCCGCTACACATGTATATTGCATTCAGTGTTGTAATTGAAATCCACAGTGTACATTACTTTTGATTACAAATATTTGCACTGTAAAAATGATAAAAGAAATAATATTTTTCAATTCACTTCATACAAGTGCTGTAGTGAAACGCTCTTTGTCGTGAAAGTGCAACTTACAAATGTAGGGTTTTTTTTTGTTACATAACTGCACTCAAAAACAAAACAATGTAAAACTTTAGTGCCTACAAGTCCACTCAGTCCTACTCCTTGTTCAGCCAATCGCTAAGACAAACACGTTTGTTTACATTTACAGGACGTAATGCTGCCTGCTTCTTATTTACAATGTCACTAGAAACTGAGAACAGACATTTGCATGACACTTTTGTGGGCAGCATCATAAGGTGTTTACATGCCAGATATGCTAAACATTTGTATACCCCTTTATGCTTTGACCACCATTCCAGAGGACATGCTTCTATGCTGATGACGCTCATTAAAAAATAATGCGTTAATTAAATTTGAGACTGAACTCCTTGTGTGAGAATTGTATTTCCCCTGCTCTATTTTACCTGCATACTGCCATATATTTCATGTTATTGCAGTCTTGGATGATGACCCAGCACATGTTATTCATTTAAAGAACACTTTCACTGCAGATTTCACAAAAGGCAAAGAAGGTACCAAAGTGAGATTTCTAAAGATAGCTACAGCACTCGACACAAGGTTTAAGAATCTGACAAAAAAAGAAAGAAAATCAACCTTCTGCTGGTGGCATGTGACTCAAATAATTAAAATGAATATGCATTGGTCCGCACTGTTTTGGATTGTTATCAAGCAGAACCTGTCATCAGCATGGACGCCCGTCCCCTGCAATGGTGGTTGAAGCATGAAGGGACATACGAATCTTTAGCACATTTAGCACGTAAATATCTTGCGACGCCAGCTACAACAGTGCCATGAGAACGCCTGTTCTCATTTTCAGGTGGCATTGTAAACAAGAAGCAGGCAGCATTAGCTCCTGCAAATATAAACAAACTTGTTTGTCTGAGTGGACTTACAGGCTATAAAATTTTATATTGTTTTATTTTTGAATGCAGTTTTTTTGTACATAATTCTACATTTGTAAGATCAACTTTCATGATAAAGAGATTGCACTACAGTACTGGTATTAGGTGAATTGAAAAATACTATTTTTTATGTTTTTTACAGTGCACATACTTATAATCAAAAATAAATATAAAGTGAGCACTGTACACTTCGTATTCTGTGTTGTAATTGAAATCAATATATGTGAAAATGTAGAAAACATCCACAAATATTTAAATAAATGGTATTCTATTATTGTTTAATAGTGCGATTAATCACGATTAACATTTTTAATCACGCAATTAATCGCAATTAATAATTTTAATTTTTTTAATCACTTGACAGCTCTATTTTGTATTTATAGCTGGGATTATATTTTCCAGTGCATTACTTTGCACTTATCAATATTGAATTTCATCTGCCATTTTATTGCCCAGTCACCTAATTTTATGAGATCACATAGTAAATTCTTCGCAGTCTGCTTTGGACTTAATTATCTTGAGTAATTTTGTATCAGCTGCAAATTTTGCCAGCTCATTGTTTAGCCTCTCACTTATAAATATGTTGAACAATACTGGCCCCACCACGGATACCGTGGTACACCACTATTTACCTGTCTCCATTCTGAAAATTGACCATGCATTCCTGCCCTTTGTTTCCTATCTTTTAACCAGTAATCAATTCATGAGAGGACCTTCCCTCTTATCCCGTGATTGCTTAGTTAGACTGTCAGATCCCTCATCTAAGGCTCTTAATCAAAGTACACTATATCCAGTGGATCACCTTTGTCCACATGTTTGTTGACACCCTCAAAGAATGCTAGTAGATTGGTAAGGCATGATTTTCCCTTACAAAAGCCGTGTTGACTCTTCTCCAACAAATCATGTTCATCTATGTGTCTGATAATTCTGTTCTTTACTATATTTTCAACCAATTTGCCTGGTACTGAAGTTAGGCTTACTTGCCTGTAACTGCCAGGATTGCCTCTGGAGCCTTTTAAAAAAATTGGCATCACATTAGCTATCCTCCAGTCGTCTGGTACAGAAGCTGATTTAAGTGATAAGTTACATATCACAGTTAATAGTTTTGCAATTTCATATTTGACTTCCTTCAGAACCCTTGGCTGAATAGCACATGGTCCTGGTGACTTACTACTGTTTAATTATCAATTTGTTCCAATCCTCCTCTATTGCCACCTCAATCTGGGACAGTTCCTCAGATTTATCACCTAAAAGAATGGCTTAGGTATGGGAATCTCCCTCACATCCTCTGAAGTGAAGAGCCTCTTCATTTGAGCCTCTATTATGGTGGTTTTAAAAATTTGCCATGCAGCTTGCAGGCATTTCACTCTTGTGACTGTTCCTTTTAATTTCTGTTTAACTAGCTTCCTCATTTTTGTGTAGTTCCCCCTTCTGAAGTTAAATGCTATGGTGGTCGGCTCCCCCATATGTTAAATTTAATTATATTATGGTCACTATTATTGAGCTGTTCAGTTATATTCACCTCTTAGACCAGATCCTGTGCACCACTTAGGACTAAATCAAGAATTGTGGGTTCTAGGACTTAGCTGCTCCAAGAAGCAGTCATTAATGGTGTTTAGAAACTTTAGGCTTTCCTGAAGTGACATGCATCCAGTCAATATAGGCACAGCTGAAATCCCCCCTTATTATTGAGTTTTCTATTTATATAGCCTCTCTATTCTTCTAAGCATCTCACAATCATCATCATCACCAGGAGGTTGATAGTATATTCCTACTGTTATTCCATGCTTGAATAATAACAGTATTTCTATCCATAGCAATCCTATCATACTGTTTGATTCATTTTAAGATTTTTTTACTAAATTTGACTCTATGCCTTTTTTTTTCACATATAATGCCAGTCCCCCACCAGCACAACCTATTCTGTCATTCCTATATATTTTGTACCTTGGCGTTACAGTGTCCCATTATTGTCATCATTCACCATGTTTCTGTGATGCTTATTGTATCAATATTCTCATTGAATATCAGGCTCTCAAGTTCACCCACCTTAGTATATAGACTTCTAGCATTTGTACATAAGCACTTGTAAAATTTGTCACTTTTTAGTTGTCTGCCTTCATGTGATGTAATTGAATGGGACTTTTCATTTGACTCTTTCTTGTCAGTTCCTACCTGTGCTTTATCAACTTCTACTCTCTCCTTTTTATGAATATAGAGAATCCCCATTAATAGATCCTTCCTTATGGGATGTCTCTGTCCAAACTGTGTGCTCCTCTGCATCTGTTGGCTTTCCCCCAGGCTTCAGTTTAAAAACTCCTCTATGACCTTTTCAATTTGACATGCCAGCAGTCTGGTTCCGTTTTGGTTGAGGTGGAGCCCATCCTTCCTTTTTAGGCTCCTCCTTTCCCAAAAGGTTCCCCAGTTCCTAGTAAACATAAAATCTTCCTCCCTACACCACCATTTCATCCATGTGTTGAGATCCTGCAGTTCTGCCTGTCTGTCTGACTCCGTGTGGAACTGGAGGCATTTCAGAGAATGCTACCATGCAGGACCTAGACTTTAATCTCTTTCCTAGCAGCCTAAATGTGGCCTCCCGGACCTCTCTCCTACCTTTTCCTATGTCATTGGTACCTACATGTACCAAGACCACCAACTCCTATCCAGCACTACACATAAGTATGTCTTGATGTTTGTAGAGATCTGCAACCTTCACACCCAGCAGGCAATTCACCATGCAGTTCTCCCCGTCATCTCAAACCCAACTATCTGAATATCTAATGATTTAATCTCTCATTACTATTACCCGTCTCTTCCTAATAACTGGAATTTCCTCCTCTGTAGAGGTATTGTCATGGAATCCTCTTGCACTGAGATCATCTGGAAGGAGGGTCCCAACTCTGGGATCATTTCCCTCCACTCCAGTATGATGGTCTCCTTTCCCGAGACTTTCATCCTCCTCAACAGCACAGAGGCCCTCAGACTAGGGATGGGATCACTCTGTGTTCCAGAAAGTCTCATCTACGTACCTCTCTGTCTCCCTTAGCTCCTCCATTCAGCCACTCACGTCTCAAGAGCCCATACACAGTCTCCGAAGGCCAGGAGCTCCTTGCACTGAATGCACACATATACCACTTGCCCACAAGGCAGGTAATCATACATACTGCCTTCAGTTCAATAAACTGGATAGCTGCTGGACTTCTGCCTGCTTTCTTTTTACACCTGCAGTTTTGTTGTTGTTTGCTTTTGGGGACAGGGAGTGTATTGGCCTAAGTTTAGAAAATGTTAGGTGTATCTGACTCTCACACTCTCACACTCCCTTTCTAAACTTCCTCTCAAAACTCCTGTTTGGTAGCTCCTCTGATCATAGGCACTGACTTCTGCTCCTGACGGTGGGTGCTCGACGCCCCACTCTGCCCCGCCCCGACTCCACTCCTTCCATGTGGCCCTGCCCCTGCCCCGCCCCCATTCCAACCCCTTCCCCAAAGTCCCTGCCCCAACTCCGCTCCCTCCCTGCCCCTATTCTGACAGCTTCCCCAAATCCCCGCCCTGGCCCCACCTGTTCCCCTGGGCGTGCCATGTTTCCGCTTCTCCCCCTCCCTCCCAGAGCTTGCTATGCCGCCAAACAGTTGTTTGAACCTTTTCCAATTCCAATATATCTTTTTTGAGATGGAACAACCACATCCGCATGCAGTATTCAAGATGTGGGTGTACCATGGATTTATATAGAGACAATATGATATTTTCCAAGGTCTCTTTCTTGAGATCTTAACACTTAATTTAGACCCCATCATTTTATATGTATAGTTGGGATTATGTTTTCCAATGTGCATTACTTTGCATTTATCAATATTGAATTTCATCTGCCATCTTGTTGCCTAGTCACCCAGTTTTGTGAGATCCTTTTGTAGCTCTTTGCAGTCTGCTTGGGACTTAACTATCTTGAATAGTTTTGTATCATTTCCAAATTCTGCCACCTCACTGTTTACCCCTTTTTCCAGATCATTTATGAATATGTTGAATAGGACTGGTCCCAGTACAGATCTCTGGGGGACACCACTATTTACCACTCTCCATTCTAAAAACTGACCATTTATTCCTACCCTTTGTTTCCTATCTTTTAACCAGTTATCAATGCATGAGGGGATCTTCCCTCTTATCCCATGACAGCTTACTTTGCTTAAGAACCTTTGGTGAGGGACCTTGTCAAAGGCTTTTTGAAACTCTAAGTACACTATATCTAAGGCTGCATGTCTGTCACGGAAATCACGGATTCTGTGACTTTCCGTGACCTCCAGGACTTCTGCAGTGGCTGGTGCTGGCTCAGGGGCTGCCCAAGCCGAGCAGCCCCTGGGCCAGCAGCAGCAGCAGTTTTGGTGTGTGGGAGGGGGGCTCAGGGCTAGGGAATGGGGTTGGGGTGCAGGGGGATGCTTAACTGAGGGGAGGGCTCCCTGGCTCCCACCTGCATGTCCCTGCAGCTCCTAGGTGGAGGGGCCAGGGGACTCAACACACTGCCCGCGCCTGCAGGTGCCACCCCTGCATCTCCCACCTGCTGCGGAGCCGGTGCTTATGCTTATGGTCGGAGCAGTGTGCAGAGCCCCCCTCCTCTCCCTTCCCCAGGAGCTGCAGGGACTTGCCAGTCAGAGCTGGTAGGGAGCCTGCCAGCCGCTCCAACCGTCCCCCTCTCCAGCACCAGCAGGTGTCCTGGGTTACGTGCTGCCGCCCACCCATACCCCCTTAGCACGGTCCCCCCTAGCACTACCGGCGGTCCTGGGTCACCCCCTGCCCCAGCACCTGCAGCACCCCTGAACCTTCCCCCAGAGCACCTGTGCTCCCCCGCCCAAGTTTTAGTTAGGGGTATATAGTAAAAGTCATGGACAGTTCATGGGCCCGTGAATTTTTGTTTTCTGCCCATGATCTGTCCATGACTTTTACTAAAAATACCCGTGACTAAAAAGTAGCCTTAACTATATCCACTGGATCCCCCTTGTCCACATGCTTGTTGACCCCCTCAAAGAAGTCTAGTAGATTAGTGAGGCATTATTTCACTTAAGAAAAAACACATTGACTCTTCCCCAACAAATTATGTTCATCTATGTGTCTGACAATTCTGTTCTTTACTATAGTTTCAACCAGTTTGCCCAGTACTGAAGTGAGACTTACTAGCCTGTAATTGCCAGGGTCACCTCTGGAGCCCTTTTAAAAATTGGTGGTCACATTAGCTATCCTCCAGTCCTTTTGTACAGAAGCTGATTTAAATGATAGGTTACAGATGACAGTTAGTAGTTCTGCAATTTCACATTTGAGTTCCTTCAGAACTCTTGGGTGAATACCATCTGGTCCTGGTGACTTATTACTGTTTAATTTATCAATTTGTTCCAAAACCTCAATCTGGGATAGTTCCTCAGATTTGTCACCTGAAAAGAATGGCTCAGGTTTGAAAATCTCCATCACTTCCTCAGCCGTGAAGACTGATGCATAGAATTCATTTCATTTCTCTGCAATGGACGTTTCTTATCGTCCTTGAGTGCTCCTTTAGTATTTCGATCATCCAATGGTCCCATTGGTTGTTTTAGCAGGCTTCCTGCTTCTGATGTACTTAAAAAAATTGTTGCTATTACTTTTTGAGTCTTTGGCTAACTGTTCTTCAAATTCTTTTTTGGCCTTCCTAATTATGTTTTTACACTTCATGTGTCAGAGTTTATGCTCCTTTCTATTTTCCTCACTAGGATTTAACTTCCACTTTTTAAAGGCTGCCTTTTTGTCTCTCACTGCTTCTTTTACTTTATTGTTTAGCCACAGTGGCACTTTTTTAGTTCTCTTACTATGTTTTTTAATTTGGGGATATACATTTAAGTTGAGCTTCTATTATTGGGTCTTTAAAAGTTTCCATGCAGCTTTCAGGGATTTCACTTTTGGCGCTGTACCTTTTAATTTCTGTTTAACTAACTTTCTCATTTTTGTGTAGTTCCCTCCCCCTCCCTTTCTGAAATTAAATGCTACAGTGTTGGGCCACTGTGGTGTTTTCCCTGCCACAGAGATATTAATGTAATTATATTATGGTCACTATTACCAAGCGGTCCAGCTATATTCACCTCTTGGACCAGAATCTGTGCTGCACCTTAGGACTCAATCAAGAATTGCCTCTCCCCTTATGGATTCCAGGACTAGCTGCTCCAAGAAGCAGTCTTTCAGGTGTCAAGAAACTTTATTTCGGCATCCCATCCTTAGGTGACATGTACCCAGTCAATATGGGGATAGTTGAAATCCCCCATTATTACTGAGTTATTTATTTGTATAGCCTCTCTAATCTCCCTGAGCATTTCACAGTCACTATCTCCATACTGGTCAGTTGGTGGGTAATATATCCCTACTGCTATATTCTTATTATTAGAGCGTGGAATTACTATCCATAGAGATTCTACGGTACAATTTGGTTCATTTAAGATTCTTTATTTCATTTGATTCTATACTTTCTTTAACATATAGTGACACTCCCCCATCAGCATGACCTGTTCTGTCCTTCTCATATATTTTGTAGCCTGGCATTACTGTGTTTCATTGATTATCCTCATTCCACCAAGTTTCTGTGATGCCTATTTAATACATTTACATCCTCATTTAATACAAGGCACTCTAGTTCGCCTATCTTATTATTTAGACTTCTAGCATTTGTATATAAGCACTTTAAAAGCTTGTCACTTTTGAGCTGTCTACCATTACACTATGCAATTGAATGGGATCCTTTTTCATTTAACTGTTTCTCATCAGATCCTACCTATTTTTATCATTTTCCATTCTCTCTTCTTTACTAGGACATAGACAATCTCCATTAGTAGATCTTCCCCTAAGGGATGCCTCTGTCTGAACCACATGCTCCCCCACACCTGTCGACTTTCCCCCAGTCCTTAGTTTAAAAACTGCTCTACCACCTTTTCAATTTTAAATGCCAGCAATCTGGTTCCATTTTGGTTTAGGTGGAGCCCATCCTTCCTGTATAGGGTCCTCCTTTCCCAAAAGTTTCCCCAGTTCCTAATAAATCTAAACCCCTCCTCCCTACACCATCGTCTCATCCACGCATTGAGACCCTGTAGTTCTGCCTGTCTAACTGGCCCTGCACGTGGAACTGGAAGCATTTCAGAGAATGCCACCATGGAGGGCCTGGACTTCAATCTCTTACCTAGCAACCTAAATTTGGCCTCCAAGACCTCTCTCTTATCCTTCCCTACGTCATTGGTACCTACATGTACCATTTCCTCTGGCTCCTCCTCAGCACTACACATAAGTCTATCTAGATGTCTCGAGAGATCCTCAACCTTTGCACCAGGCAAGCAAAGTTCAAAGAAATTTTTCTTGACAGTCATATATCAAATATTCTCCTGCCTTCCCTTAAGTTTATTTATTTTTCTTTCTAAGATTCTGCCTTTATAGGGATACAGATGATCAACTGCCAAACGTTGTCCCTCCTAATAAGCTATAAAATATATCACTAGTTACAAGGGTAGGAATAAAGGTAGACTAGAAGATTCTTCTGCTAGGAGACATATTCACAGTTCAAACTGTCTGTTTTCATACACAGAGAATCCTCTAATCTAGGACTGTCTGATAGGATGTAGTAAACAGCCGGCACAATAGAAGGAAACGAAGAAAGGTTAGGGAAGAACAGCATCTTTAATACCCATCAATCAAACCTAGCATTTGAAGAGGAAATCACATCTACTCCATAGTATCTGGTGAAGAAATGTAGAAATTGCCACATGGCCATTCTGCAAAACTCCTCATATTACTCTGTTTCTTTCTGCCCAGGAGATGGAGACTGATATTGCTGAATATGCTCTGTGATTGGAAGGAGCTATTTTTTCCCACCCTCCTTCAGTGGTTCTAAGATACCTTTGATGTTGAAGCTTTCAGACTCTTGTTCTTTCCAGAATAGGAGACCTTGCTTCCTAATCCTAATTTGGTGGTTCTGCAGGAATCCAACTGTAGCCTTGTGAATTCGTGAGAATTAATACGTTTAGGACGTCTTATAAGAATAGTTGTAGCCTGACAGAGCCGATATGTAGAAACTTCTTTAGGCAAGAAACCTAGGGAGAAATCCTGACCCCACTGAAGCCAATTGCAAACCTCCCATTGACTTCAGCAGGGCCAGAATTTTACTCCTGGACAGGGCCGGCTCCAGGCACCAGCCTGGCAAGCAGGTGCTTGGGGCAGCCACTCCAGAGGGGGGCGGCAGGTACAGCTATTTGGCGGCAATTCGGCGGACGATCCCTCACTCCCGCTCGGCGCGAAGGACCTCCCGCCGAATTGCCACTGCAGATCGCGATTGCAATCGCGGCTTTTTGGTTTTTTTTTGGCTGCTTGAGGCGGCCAAAACCCTGGAGCCGGCCCTGCTCCTGGAACAGTTCTGAATATTCCGTTATGCCAGAGAGACATGGGTAATGGTTCCTAGGTCCAGCAGTCATTACACTGAGCCCCACAAGGTTGACTCTTGCGGGGCTCAAGGAGAATAGAAGGGGCTTGGGAAGAGAATCAAAGTCTCTCCTCCAGGCTAAACAGGATCTACTTTCTTATGGAAATAAAAACCTGGAAAGCTTTTCCCAGCAATACATTTCTTGGATTAGGCTATAATTATTACTGGTGTGGGGCTAAAAAAGCTGGGAGCACTTGTGAGAAAACTTAAAAGGAAATGAAAAGGTTATCTTTCAGTTGTTGCCACGAGGGGTAGAAATGTTTTGCCTTTCCCTGAGGTTAAAGGTAGTTTACTCAGATCTGGGGCTCCAATGACTGCTGCTTCCAGGAACTTTCCAAAGGGACTCCTGTGACGGGTTGGATTACAGAAAACCCCTTGGTTTCAGTGCCCTGCCTGGTTTGAGCCAGAAACACTAGTCTGCTGCAAACACAGACCCAGGTCTGATCCACGCCCCCAAAAGCTGCAGGGTTAACTGAAAACAGCTTAAGAAGTGTTCCTGTCTCCAACACCCAGATGCCCAGTTCCCAATGGGGTCCAAACCCCAAATAAATCCGTTTTGCCATGTATAAAGCTTGTTCGCCCTGATAGAGAGAGATGCACAGCTGTTCCCCCCACCCCGATATCAATACTTACTCTGGGTTGATTAATAAGTAAAAAGTGATTTTATTAAATACAAAAGGTAGGATTTAAGTAGTTCCAAGTAATAACAGACAGAACACAGTGAATTACCAAGAAAAATAAAATAAAAACACACAAGTTTAAACCTAATACAGTAAGAAAGTAATTACAGATGCAATCTCACCCTCAGAGATGTTCCAGTAAGCTCCTTTCACAGACAAGCCTCCTTCTAGTCTGGGTTCAGCAATCACTCACACCCCTGTGGTTACCGTCCTTTGTTCCAGTTTCTTTCAGGTACCCTTTGGGTTGGAGAGGCTATCTCTTGAGCCAGTTGAAGACAAAATGGAGGGGTCTCCCAGGGGCTTACATAGATTTCCTCTTGTGGGTGGAGAGAATCCAGCTGCAAGATGGAGTTTTGGAGTCACGTGGGCAAGTCACATGTCCATGCATGACTCAGAACTTTACCGGTGGCAGCCATTGCTCACATGCTACCTTGAAAGTCTCCAGGTAGACTTCTTATGTGGATTGGAGTCTTCCAATGTCCCATTGTCCATTAAGTGTTTCTTGATTGGGCACTTATCTTGCAAATTCCTTTCTTAAGAAGCTGACCAAATGCCTTACTAAGGCTACTTAAAATCAAACCAATACACAGCCAATATTCATAACTTTGAATACAAAAATGATACATGCATACAAATAGGATAAATATATTCAGTAGATCATAACCTTTATAGAGATATTAAATGGCATATGTAGCATAAAACATATTCCAGTTATGTCATATATACATTCATAAGCATACGTCCATAAAGCATTATGGAGTGCAACGTCACAACTCTAGTGATTGAATGTTGCCTGGAACAGGAATAGCATTAGAGATAGTGTCTATCCCAGGACCACAACCCAATATGTTTCAAACTACAGGTATGTTAGAGTGGTGTGTGTTGGGAGGGAAGGGGGAATGCATGAGCATCTGGTCTAATATAGAAAGGAAAGGCTGTCTAATATAGAAAGGAAAAGTTTAGATTAAGTTTGTATGTGCATGAGCCCATCAAGTATCTGCATTTGCAAAAGTTTGATTTGGGCTTTATCTCAGGTGGATTGTGGAATGGGTTGGAAGCTTGGAAAGGAACATGCGGGAATGCAAGATAGGTAGCATCATAAGTAAGGCTGCAAGTTTGTCTCGGAGGTCACGGAGGTCACAGATTCCGTGATTTTTCAGGACCTCCGTGACTTCTGCAGAGCCTGGTGCAGCTGGCCCGGGGGCTGCCTGAGCAGCTCGGGCAGCCCTTGGGCCAGTTGCACAGGCCGCTGCTGGGGCAGTCTTGGGCCAACATGCCCTCCTTCCCCAGCAACAGCAGCAGGAGTTTTGGTGTGGGAGGGAGCTCTGGGTGGCGCTTAACTTGGGGGGTGCTCGGAAGTGGCGACATCCCCCTCCTTCAGCTTCTAGCAAACAGCTCTGCGTGCTGCCTCCACCCACAGGCACCCCCCCGCCCCCGCTCCCTTTGGCTGTGGTTCCCGGCCAATGGGAGCTGTGGAGCTGGCACTCAGGGCAGAGGCAGCATGTGGAGCCAGGTAGGGAGCCTGCCAGCCCCGCCAACCCCCCTTCAACACCAGCGGGGGTCTCGGGCTGCTTCCCCCATGAACACCCACGGTTCCCCTAGGCTGCCCCCACAGCACCCACAGTAACCCCAGGCCACTCCCTCCCCCAAGATTTAGTCAGGGGTATATAGTACAAGTCATGGACAGGTCACAGGCTGTGAATTTTTGTTTACTGACTGTGACCTGTCCATGACTTTTACTAAAAATACCTGTGACTAAAACATAGCCTTAATCATAAGCTCTCAAACAGCCCATTTAATTAAGTCATGAGTTCATATTCATAATCCACATCAAACCTACTGGGCCTAGTGTCTGAACAAAAGACTCTTGAAACTAAACAAACCCTTAACTTTATATCAAATATATTTTTGTTTATCTCCTTGCCTTTAACACTGTTATTTAAGCCTCAAACGTAATCCAAAACATTAGTTGTTTTCTTGTTATGACATAGGATACAGGAGCTCTGTATCTGTTGCTATAATATACTCGAGAAGGGTATGTCTTCATTGCTGATTGAAATGCTCTCAGAATGCCAAAAATGCACTTCATCAGCATTTCAAGTGATGTATTTATCTGAAGTAGTTTCCACCAGACAATTTTATTTGATGAATGGAAAACATAGCTTTAAGTTTCAAATTGGTGGAACCCAAGCCAAGAATTTATGGAGAATATTTACAAGCATGTAGGTGGGTCAGACTCTGAGTCTTGCTCGTTAGTGAATGTTTTTTTTCTCTCTCTCTCTCTTTATGTTACCACCTTTCAGAAGCCCATTCAATTACACCATCAACTTATTTACAGTTCAGCACTTGGCAAAAGGTATACCTGTGTGGTGAATACAGCTATATAATTCAGCTGGCTTCAGGGCAAATGGACGTATGTGAAGATTAAATGAAGACACAAAACCACTCAAAGCTTTTACCTCTAAATTTCCAGCAAGAGGGTTTTCTTTTGTATTTTTGTTGCCACAGGGAGCCAATTATTTGAGTGCTTCTCAGTTCAACTTTCTCTTAGTTCTCTCAGTGTTGTGCTTGGATGGTTTTTTCCCTCCATTGATTCTGCACTACTACATCTCAGATAAGAGCTTCCAGCATTCCCCACAGATTTAATTATCTTAAGATGGGGGAAAATAAACATTTCTATCTTCTATATCTGACGTGCAGAAAAATGTGTGGGCTGCACAGCATTTGAAGACAAAGAGAAAATACTTAGAAGAGGTAATTGAGCAGATCAGGACAGTGATGGTGCTTGAAGATATTAAGCTAGAAAGCTGAAGTTGCAGTACATGCCTTGGTAAACAAAATTAGTGAAACATTTAGGGTGGCTGACTTAATTGCCAAAACAACTCTATCATAAAATATTCTGGACATGTTCTCATTTAAAATGAAACCCAAGAGGGACCAGCACCTGGCAATAAAATAAAATTGTACTAAGAGCAGCTAACAAGAATACTGGAAAGTTTCCCTATCAAAATACTTTTTTATATTACTGGGGAAAATAACTATTCAACTGGAAACTTAGACTTCTTTAACCTTATGTTATGATGTAGTCCAGAGAGGAGAGTAGCACTAGGTCTTTTTTAAAAAATGAGAGCTGCAATATCTGCATTATGGAAGAATTCAGGAGTCTGAAGAGCCCATCTAATCTATTTTCCATAAACCCATGTTATTGGCATTAATTATATTTACCCTCCATTAAATCTTTATTAATCAAATCTCATGTCGGTTGTTCCATTATATTGCCTGGGATCAAAGTAAGGCTGACAGACCTATAATTACTCAGGACATCCTGTTTGCCCTTTTAAAATATTGGCACATTAGCTTTATGGTTACCCACCTTGTGTTAGCTGGTAACGTTAACATCTTGCCTCTACCCATTCATATACAGAATAAAGACTTTATCTTCTGTTACCCACTCAGTATGATCAAAAGACCACAACTTATTCTTCATATACACTCAAGAAATAACACTCTTCTGCAGCCATCATTCCACTCTGAGGCAGAACATCCAGTCTACCCATTCATCCTTTTTTTGGACTATGAATTTACTATTTTTTATTATTTGTATTGCCATAGCATGTAGGAGCCCTAATCATGAACCAAGACTCCATTGTGCTAGGCACTGAACAAACACAGAACAAATAATTGTCCCTTCCCCCAAAGAACTCTCTTAAACCTTCCTGTTGTAAGTCAGAGAAACCACCTTCTAGAAACAAACCACAGATTCACCTTCACTGAACAAAGCGAGCTTGTAGGCCTCAGAATAAATTAAGCTAGTACAATGCCTATTACCACAGAGATGAAAGGGAAGAGGCACATTTATCTACCATTCCTTAAATATATAAGGTTATTTGTAAAATTGTAATGTTTCATGGTAAAGCTGGTAGAAGTTTTTTCAGTATTTGAGATTTCATAATTGAAAAAGATCAGAAAAAAGTCAACAACAAAATTATTTTTTCAACTTATAGGATTAGTTGAAATCTTCGAAAATTCAAGATTTTATATTTCAAATGTAAAAACTTTGAATCTTGGGGAAAAAAAGTTGAGGATAAGGGAGATTTAAGAAAAAATGGAAAATTTCTTTTTTGTTAAATACTCTTTGTTCCTTGGTATACACACATAGTAGCAACCTTGTCTTAAAACAGATCTATAACACACTCAGACCATATCTATCATCTTGTGGTTAAGATACTGGAATGAGCCTCAGGAGACTTTGGGCTCACTTTCTAGCTCTAGTACAGACTTCCTGTGTGGCTTTGAGAAAAATCACTTAATTTCTATGTCTCAGGGCTTGTCTTCACTACCAGGGTAAGTTGACCTAAGTTACGCTACTCCAACAATGTGAATAACTCCAGCTGTGTGTCTTCACTGCACTGCGTCAACAGGAGACGCTCTCCCATTGACTTCCCTGAATCTTCTCAGGGAGCTGGAGTACCGGGTCAACTGGAGAGCGCTCTGCGGTCGATTTAGCGGGTCTTCAGTAGACCCGTTAAATTGACACCTGCTGCAGCAACATCGATCTCCACTTAGTGAAGACCAACCCTCAGTTACCCATCTGTAAAGTAGGAGTAATAGGGGTATTTGAGGAAAAAGTCATTAATGTTTGTGAGGCACTTGGTGGGAAGTACCATGGGAAATACCATGTGAAGTACACACACATGCACACAATGTATATTTAGTATAGATGGTTCTCCATGCTGGAGGACTACGTCTTAAAGGGAGTTAAAGGCTGTCAGCACTACAATAAGGAATCTGGCAAATGCATATTTACATAAGTCAAAGCATGTGGCTGCTTTTAACTAGAAATGCTATTGAAATATCTTTAAGAGGGAAGTGTCAGAATATTCAATACAGATGAAATAGTATTGTTCACTATTCCTAAACCATCTGTAGATTGATATTGCATTTATGGTAGAACATTGGCTGTTTCTTTATGAGCTCCAAAGTAATGGGTGTTGTATCTGATTTGTCAGTGTCCCATTGTGTTATCAAGCTAAGAGTAAATGGAGAAACAGATGCAGCAATTAAAAATGAAAAAGTGACAGTTATTTTTGGCTCAGATAGTTACTATTAACTGACACGGTACAGTTTTTTTAAGCCAAAAATATATGCTATAGCAGAGCAACTATTATTTCCCTGCTGTTTATGGAAAGCTTATGAATCACGACCAAGATCCAGCCACCTGCATACCTCTATTTCAAATGTTATTTAAAATATGCTAATATTAGAAACTTGAACATTTTCTTAGTTTATTTTCATTTCTTTAAGATTTGCTTTTTGGGGTCTTGTTTGGCATCAAGAGAAAAAAATATTTAAAATGTATCTTGGCATCAAGGAAAGAAACCATAAGAATAACTTTAAAAAACCCCACCTTGTTAAACCCTAGACTGGGAAATATTTGAAGATCCTACACGTTGGAAGGAAACTGAAATCCGTACCAAACTGTTGGGTACATAATTTGTTTATAAAATGATTATACGTTATTTCTGAGATCTAGTTGTAATATTGTTAAAAAAAATCTGTGTTTAGTAAATGGAAATCAAGCAAACTAAATGTTGTGAATGTACTGCAGACTAGGGCAAATAGTAAACAAGAAACAATAGTAAGAATACTTAGCACTTCTAATCTGCAAAGAGCTTCACACAGACTAACAAAGGACTCAGCCCTGCAAACCCCCAGCCATGTGAACAGTCCCCCTTACTCACTGCACCAGAGGGAACTGTTGGGTACCTCTCAGCTCACCCCCTACTGCTTTTATCAATGGGGTTGTTGATAAACTTTACTCTCCCCCTTCTCCTTCCCACCCACTGCTTCTGGGGCAGTTGAGCAGTTCTCGGCCTCCATGCATCCTGTCTGGGGCAGTGGGAATGTCTTCAGGGCTTTTCCATCACTCTGGGGCTGTCCAGCCCCTCTCTTCAATCTCATTTTCCCCCAGAGATTTACCCATGAATGGGGTTCTTTGTTCAACTTCCATGAGGACAAAGAGGGAGACTTCATGAGGGAGAGGCTCATGAAGATGGGGAGCAGGTCCTAGAAAGAGCGCAGGCCTTGGTGTCTCATCTATGCTGCTGCACCTCCCACTGTCTACCCACAGAGAAGGTATGGGAGGGACCCAGAGAAAAAGGGGCAAGAGTCTATGACTAAAGACTTGTCAAAATGAGAGGGTCTTCTCATGCCAGCACATCCCACTGGGTTCTATTAAGTTCTATTACAATTCTAGCATGACTTCTTAACAGTCTTCTTTGTGCCTCCTGTCCTAGCCCTCGAAACTCTCTCCATCCTCCTCCTGATGCACAACCTCACACACACACACACACACACACACACACACACACACACACACACACCCTACCTCTTTTGCAAAGCCCATATAAAAAGGAACATGCTTTTTTTGTATGAAAAAAGGTAACAAATATTTGCACTGGTTCAAGTTTAGACTTTCTTCTGTACCTGAAGTCTGTATCTCATAGCCTGACTAATTTAGAGTCCAGAGCTGGTTGAATACTGCAAAAACATTTAGCAAATTATTCTGTGCATAAGAGCAATATTGGTCAAACTGAGCTTTATTCTAAAGAACCAGATGGAATCGGTGCAGTTCTGCAAGATTTGTCTTGAAAAGTAAACAGTAGATAAGAATTTCTTTTTGGTAAAAATTTGAAAAGTTTATATGTAGACAAAGTACCTATGACAAGGGAGCAAATATTCAGCACATTTTTTCATGACTAACTCAAGTAGCACAGTAAGAAGCTGACAGAGTTTGCATGCAAATTAATCACTTAGAAGTCTATGTGAATGCTTACATAAATTCTGTGCTCTACAAAGTTGAGGGAGAGAGTGCATTTGTTACCATTAGTCACATGCATGGCTTTCTGGGATGTCCGCCTCCTGCAAAGTTGGTATGATCCCTTTGTGTCAGAGCAATAGTTACCAGCTAAAAATGGAAATCACACAGTGAACATTTTATTTATTATTTTTCTCTCTGGCTTCTTGAAAACAGCAGGGCTAGACATAGAAAATGTTTGAAAAGAAGAGGCAGACATTTAAGGCGGGCTAGGTTAGCAACTGATATCTATTATCCTGGAAGTCCTATTATACATGTTACATTGCTAAATGTTAATTTTTAAAAGAAAGTCTGAAGTTCCATTTAATAGGATTAGATAGTTTAACTAAATTGGTTTACAGATATAGTTTACAATTACAGTAAGTAACTTTAAATAGCAAACAAGATTTAAGAAAAGAAGATAGAGAGGCACTTTGGGATCCATAAGGAGATTAAATGTCTGGAATGTGACATTTTTTGTCTTAATTAACCCTCCCAGTTTGCACTCCTCACCCCATCTTTCATCACATACCTTTGAAAGAAGAAACATGGTGTCCCCAAGGAACTAAACAAAATATCCACCTCACAATTCCTTGCCATTGTGAAGCTTGTGTGATAATTTACCTCTTTACAAATAGAGGGCAAAGTTGATGTAAATGCTTCTATTCTGATCTGGTAGCATTTTACATCCACTTCATACCTATCTAGTTCAATTTACATCTAGTGCAATTGAGGAGAGTAGCAGGGAAGGTGGCTCTAAGCCTCTTTCCTCTTTCCCATTCCTGGGTTGGCTGGAGGTCAAAATGGACACTACCTATTTCAGAGTAACCTAAGGGCTGTTCTAAATTATGCCAACCACTGCGGTCCCATAGGCTGTTTGAGGATTAAGAGGAGTGCCTTGTGCTGTGCCTGACCCTTCCAGCCTCTGGCATGTCTTCTCCCCGTCCCCGAAGAGCTGCCTATGTAGAGAGGGTGGGGAGCAAGTGGCATTTTGCCAGTGATTCGAGGGTTGCCCTGTGTCAGAGGAATCTTGGCTTGTCCCTTTAATGCTGTCTTGTCCAGTTGAGGTAGCATAGAGCAGTCAGATTAGGAGCTAAGGATTAAGCTCATTTTGTAGAGGAGTAAATGATTATGAAAAAAATGGTGAGTCAAGCCCTCAGTCTTTATGTAGGACCTATACTATTGTTTTGCTTTGCTGCTATTGGGACATCCAGCAGAGAGCAGTTCACCAGTGCTTTTCTTTTTTTCTTCTTTTTGCTATGCTAATAGTGTGGTGAGTGATGGCAAACAGGGTAAGCCAATAACTGAAGTCGGTCTCTATGAAAAATGTATGATAAAATATTGCAAGAAGAAGACAAAGTGTTAGCAAAAGAAATATTCTCTTCCCATTTCTGAGAGGCTATTGTAAGTAAAGGAAAATGGAAAAAAACAATATGGAAATATACTTCACATGCCTTCAAAGGGACATTGCTGAGCAGGGCACATTCAAGATTTGACCTCGTACTATTTTTCTTATATCTGTTTATTACAATCCACTCAGTCTTTTATCTACAAAGCAAGACTTTCTTTTTCTTTTCTTTAAATCAGCACTAGAGGCCCAGCATTCTCAAACAACTATATAATAACAAACCAGTGGGCAGTTGGGAAAGAAGCAGGATTCAGTTGAATTGTAAGTAAAACAATTATTTAAAAAATATGAGCAGATGAACAGTATATATACAGAAGGCTTCGGTATAACAGGAAACCCAGTTCACGCGATAGTCTCTGCTTAATACATTATTGCTGTGATCAACTGCTTTCACATTTAGTGATGAAAGATTTCATTTTGGAGACTTTCTGACCTCCTGCCCAATCCTGCAGCCTTCACTCAGACAAATCTCACTAGGAGGAAGGCTCGCACCCTCAGCTGGCTCAGGCATGGTTAGAGAGTTCAGAGTATAGTGTATTTATATCAGAACTGTGTGTATGACTAGCCACAGGTAGGATTAGTAGTCCTTGCTGTGTGAAAGGCTTGTGTGATCCAGCTCAAACTAACAAAAGTCTTTCTGCAGTCAAGAGATTTAAACTAAATGCAGACATGCCAAATCTTGTGAATTTATCACAAGAGATGCAATTTCTAAGTAAAATTAAGTCTCACTCATGATCTCATGATAGAACTCTGAACTATCAGGAGTTTTTTTCAGCCATGGCTGAAAAAAAAAATCCTGACATTTGAGAGTTCTGCCCCAAGATCATGAGTGAGGCCTAATTTTACTTAGAAATTGCTGTGAGCCCATGGCGACTGGAGCTCCGGCTGTCAGTCTCCTCTGTCCCCTCCCCACGGCAGACAGTGGGAACCCAGAAGTGTGTGCTCTGGCTGTCAGCCTTGGGTGGCTCCTCCCCTGCCAGCCTGGGAAGTGGGAGAGGGGATCCCACTGCAGATCCTCCCAGGCTGGGGGAGGATGAGGAACCCTAAGAGAAGCAGAGGTGAGGCTGGGAGGGCTGAACTATGGCCTGGTGGTTGAAGTGAGGAGGGTGGGAAGGCTGTATTGATGGTGGGTTCTGAGCAGATGGGGTGAGAGCTGGGAGGGTGAACTGAGGGCAGTGGGGGAATCAATGGGATGGGGGGCTGAACTGAGAGGGATTGGGTGGGGAAAGAACTTGTGGGGGACTGGTGGACAGGATTAATTGCTGGACAGAAGACAGGCAGATGTGAGTGTGATGGGGTGGCTAGGATGAATCACACTGAGAATGCCACACTCAGGCCTGACTGCAAGAACCAGGGCAGACAATCCCTCCAAAACTGATGGTTTATTCTATAATTAGATTCACCAATCCAGTATCTAAAAAGCTTCTCTAGCATCACACTGGTTAACAAGAAGCTAAAGACAATCCCCTTTAGGCATTCCAGCCCTTGGTTGACATCCAGACAAACAAGTCTAATATAGTAAGAGGTTACTGAAAACCCAATTCACCATATGTGGGGCTCTATCAATCGCAAAGGCTCAGTCACTTACCCCCTTAATATGTATCTCAGATCTTACACAAATATCATGCTGTCAGCCAATCCTTAGTAAATTAACTAAAGATTTAATAATAAAATAAGAGTTATTGAATGGTTAAAGAATCATATATATACAAGAGATTTTCAGTGTCAATAGATCAGGATCATAGCAATGATGGAATAGACTGCTGGCTTGTAAAGGCTCTCTGGTAACTTCTAAAAGATTGGAAAGTCCTCAATCCATAGTTCAAGATGCTCCTTTTAGTTGTAAATCCACAGTCCAGAGAATTGGACCAGGAATGAGGCAAAATGGAGGTGTCTTGAGGTGTCTTTTATATCCTCCACCTTGTGCATTGAAATTTTCTGTCTCAAACAAAGTCTACAGCCCCTATGTATGGAAATTTACTTACAAAGATGGAGTCTGAGGTCACATGTCCATATCACATGCCCTTACATGTTTGCTGAATCACAGGGGTGGCCATTGGCTCCTTGCTGTCTGGGGCATCCGAAGGAAGACTCACTGAAAAGCTGCTTTCCCTTAATGGCCCATCACCACCGGAATGGTCCATCTGCAACTGAATGGTTCATCAGCACCAGGCTGGCTAGACGGTATGTAAAAGGTACCTTGTGGGTGTACAAATACAGAGCCAATATTCATAGCTTTAGATACAAATATGATACCTGGATTTAACCAGGATAATTATACTTGACAGACTGTAACTTTTCCATTGACACCTTACATGATACACTTTGTATCAAATTTAGTGCCATTGTGCAGCAGCGGTAACAACAATGATATAAATGGTCATCTTCAATCATACAGCACCCAGTGGGAGTGAGAGCTCCTGCAGCAGGGGCCGAAATCAACTTACGCAGTACATGTGCGACTGTGGGCAACCCTAATTGGTCACATGCACACACTCTGTGGAATCAAGAGACTGACCTAAAAAGCACAATATAATCTTTTTTAAAAATCTCATGATTTTGGGTGAGGGTTCCGACTCATGATTTGTGATCTCTTGAAGTTGGTAATGTTGTAAATTCTTCAAGTGTTTCCTAGTGTGTGATCAAATTAACCAAAAGGACAGTTTTATGCAGCCAAAGTTTGGGTCTATTGAAAGAAAACCTTTTCAACTAGCACTTCCTCCTTCTTAGGAATGCCTACTCGCTAATACCAGTTAATGCAGCCCGCCTCAAAGCATATTTCATGCCTGTGCTCTCCTTATCCTTGCAGACGAGCTGAAGTGATTTATTTGCTGAAGTTTTGCATGCTACTGAATGATTTTCTTCTATCATTGAAGTTCACAGTAGTAATATGCAATTGTACACTCTCAAGGCCTGCTTTTCAAATGAAGATACAAAGGGTAGCTGGCAAAAATAAACAGACTCCTATGTCTCCTGCAAGAGTCCACATTTTATGGACCTGATTTTATGGGTGGACAATTTTTGTTAGGTGGTGAACTGGTTTGAAGGAACTAATGGATCCCCCCCCCACCCCCGCAGCTGTGGTTTCCTTTGAAAACTTTGCCTTTAATCATCAGTTTTCCCAGGCTTAGGAAGGTATTTCATGCCATAACATATGTCTGAACATTTGGCTAAGTGCATTACTGCAGCAGTTCCATCTGCCTCTGAAACATCTCTTGGCCCCTGAGAGACTCAGAATAGCAGCCTAGAATGTCTGTAGGTCTGCTCCTTTGGACAATTTGCATGTTAATCTTGCATAGAAAATGCTACTGCTGACACTGAACACTAAACTGGTTCCATAGCTACAGCTTCTGTGTCGAAGCAGCCAGCTGAAATCAGTGTGAAGAAGAGGCTGTTGGCCATTGGAAGAGACTATTCTTAGGTATTTAATCCTGTCACTCAAAGTGAACATGAGAACTGCAATGGGAAGAGCCATATTTTCAATCTTGTTAAAACGCAGTTTAAACTGAACATGGGCTTTCAGAGTGGGATCAAAGGAGAATACCTCCGTTTCTTTAAATCAATGTATTAGGGAATGGAGTGGATCTGTGCAGCTGGGAAGGGCACAGAGAAGAGAGTGGTCAGGATGGCTTTATTTCGCAGGTTTTATTTTTGTACTGGTGCTTTGTTATAATACAAGGTATGAACACTATAGGAGCCCAATCCTGCAGTGATTAGGCTGAGTACAGGGACATTCCATAGGGCTGAAGAAAAGGTATTCATCCTTCAAGACTCTTGCAGCTACTGCAGCCTCCTGCATGGAAACTGGGCATTTGAACTATGAGATCTACATAGTCATGGCCCCCACCATCCTCGCTCTACCTCATCCATCAGAGGCTGCATGCAGTAGCTGTCCCTGTAGAGGTCAGCTCTGAAGAACACAGAGGGTATGTCTACATTGCAGTGTAAGCCCAGGATTCAAACGCAGGCTCAAGCTAATCCCCATTTCATCCACACACAAATTGCACTAGCCCAGGGCTTGGAGCCAGGGTTCCAGAACCCCATGGGTGGAGGGTCTGAGCCTGAGTCAAGCCAGGATCCAGTGTTCAAGCCCTATTGCTTTGCAGTGTAGACATAGCCCTGTTGGGCTCATACTCTGGGAGACCACAAAAAGTATTACCATGGGCTGACTTTCTTTGTCCTCTGGACAGTCAAATTTGGTGGACAGTCAAGTTTTCCCACATTGCTGCACAAACAAAGGCCTAGACTGGCCACAGTTTGGGAAGGCACTAGGAAGTCTGGGATATAGGTGGATGGGCTCAGGTCTTCATAATGCAGTGTAGATGTTAGAACCCCAAGTTGGGACCCAGGGTTCAACAATTCCTAACCTAAGGTTACAAATGAGATGCTCAAGCCCTATGTTAACAAATCCAGGGTCTGCTAACTCGAGTTCTACTAACCCCGGGATTATATTGCTGCCCGGGTGGGGGGGCAGGGGCAAGTAGGGCAATTTGCCCCAGGCCCCGCAGGGGCCCCCACGAGAATATAGTATTCTATAGTATTGCAACTTTTTTTATGGAAGGGGCCCCCGAAATTGCTTTGCCCCAGGCCCCCTGAATCCTCTGGGCGGCCCTGTTGCTGGGTAGACATATTCATAGAGTGCAAACTCCTGCACTGGTTCCACACATCTGTCACCTCTCCTAGGCAGTCAAACAGAACTGGGATCCTTTGCATTCAGGTAATTGGGAGGCTGTGGAAAGGGTGACCAAGATTCGCCTTAAGAAAATCAGTGTTCTGTAGATCTGTCACTTTAAGTTCACCACCTCTTGTGTCTTGTGTCAAACAATATTTGGACTAGGGGCTGGACAATTCATCTGCAAAGTTAATTTCTCCTTCTGAGCATTAAGATCATGTTCTTTGTAACCTGGGCATCTTCTTTTTTAAAAATAAACTAACAAGAAAATAGAGATGAGAGATCTGACTGAGCAGTCTCCATTACATATCCTAATGAACAATTGGAGCCTGCTCATGCATCCTCCACATCTAAGAAATATTACAGGAAAGTGCTACTTATCTGGTGTATGCTAACAATTTTGCTGTTTAAAATGTTAAGAGACGACTCCAACCTTCCCAACAGCTCAGCAATAAAACGGCAGGGGTGGGGTGGGGGTGGGAATCCCCAAACTGGCACTTTCTAAAATGTATGGGATGATAGTGACCTCCACTGCAACCAGGCAGGAGCGGGAGGTGTCCCGAGGCATTAAACGATACTGTTTTTCTAGCAAAGGATAAGAGTGTTTCTGTCACTAGCTATATTTTATAACTGACTCCACGAGGGACAGATTTAATCAGGAATGGAATGCCGAGTTGAGTGCAATGTTTTCTAAAGCTCCCAGAAGCTAGGTTTGTCATGAGAGGAGGCACAGCATTTTTTAATAATTGCATGAGTGCTCAGTTCAGTCTGAGGCTCCTGAGGCTTCTGAAAGCACCTAGTTCACACTGGACATACTGGGAGGTATAATGCAGGCATGGGTAGTCACTCCCACATTATTAACATTACACAGTCTCACCTGCATATTTGCTTAGATTATAAACCATTTGGAACAGAGACTGTCTGCACTTCATGAACAAAAATATAATAGTGCTTAACAAATTATATATATTAAAATACTCCTGTTACGTTCTAGGTTGCAAACCAGACTGGTGAAAAGTCGTCACTCTTACCCTTAAGTTCCTTAAAGGTTTGCTACTACAGAGCTCTGCCTGGGATGCTCACAATCAGCAACAAGCATGCGCTTTATGTCTATGTATTGGGCAGCCCTGCTCCAAAGCTTTGGAGCCTACCTATAATACCACAGACTTCCACTGGATGCCACCAGCCTGGTAAGGTGACCCCACATTCTCCGTAGCCCTGAATTTCCCCTCAAACATGTGTTCTGAAACATCCAGCCCTGTCCTAGAACAATCAGAGGAATGTTAAAGTTCATTGCTCCTTTAAAGAGTCAGTACCCAACAGTGTTACTTTAACTGGAGTTGCCAAACAGTTCAGTTCAAACACAGCGCTGGGTTGGTTTAGATTAAAAATAAAACAAGTTGATTTCATTCCATAGAAATAGATTTTAAGTGAGTACAAATATAAGGATTAAAGTCAGAAATGGTTACTAGAGAAATAAAGCTAAAACGCTTTCTTGTAACTAAAATTTAATAAGCTAGACTTGGTTCAAGGTAAAATCCTCACCACGTTTCCATCAAGGTGGCTGACAGATCTCCTGGGTCAGGATCTATCCCTAAAGTCAAAGGCTTGGTACCTTTGTCTTCTTAGGTGAAAGATAGATAAATTGGGATTCTGTACCCCCCCTCTTTTATAGTCCATTGAGTCTTTTTAAATGGATTGTTCTGAAGGACAACTCCAGATAAAAGTAAATTTCCTGCTTTAAGGGTAGGCAACATGGCGTCTGTCTTGAAGGAAGTGTCCTGCTGCTTCTTCCCGCACTGGGATTATCTGCTAAAATGCAAATTATTCAGTTCCTGCCCCCTCCAGTGCAGCTGAATGAACATTAAACATGTGACTGTCAATCACCTCCCCAACTGTGGTAGTGTGAAGTTTCCTCCACCCCTTGTTAGTTTGGTGGTTCTGTTTATGCGAAATGTAAATACATTCTCATTATCTTTCAAAGTAATTTGGAAGTAACTCTGGGATGAGAGAATTGCATTCCTTTGTCTAGGATGGTGTAACTCCTGCTTGGCTTTCAAACACATTTTAAGAATTATAATTTCAGTTTATGTTCTTAACTTTGCATCAGTTGCTTGCATCTACATTTACAGGGATGATATTAATAACCAGTGAGTCATGAGCTTTTCATTTGCACCTTGATGAGGCTTATCACATACATTTCATGACTTTAAAGAATTGAGGTACACTTTAACTGGTTAAATCAGCTGCAATTCATTACCAGTTATCTGGGTGCCCATTGCCCTCTGTCCTTGAGCTGTTCTTCAGGTCACAACTCCCCTACTACTAACTTTATGCTTCTCCTTGGATGGCGTGTACCATAAAGCTTATGCTGATTTTAAATCATGAATTCCTATCATTACAGCACCCAGCAGGGAGAAATTACGTTCTTCTACGTGCAGTCTATGCTGCAAACTGAGTGATTACCTGACTTGCCTCAATAGCAAGACAAGGTGGGTGAGGTAATATCTTTTATTGGACCAACTTCTGTTGGTGAGAGAGACAAGCTTTTGAGCTTACACAGCTAAATGCCACAGCTAAATACAAGGTGGAGCAGATTGTTTAGCATAAGTAATTAACACATATTTTAAAGGACCATTCCAGGTGAAGTGCCAGTTAACTGGCCCAACTTGAACAGTCCCTTGAAATATGTGTTAAAAGATATTACCTCAGCCACCTTGTCTCTCTAATATCCTGGGTCCAATATGACTACAGCAACACTTGCCTCAATTATGGCAGTGTAGAATACACAAGTGCATTTAATTATGCCTGTGCTATTCTTTCAGTTTCTTGTTGTGACTATTTAAAATAACTTCCCACACCCATGAATCTTCAACTAAGAAATTATTCATGTTTCAAAACACAATGAATTGCCTTTTATACAAAGTTCTACTAAGTAGTCAGATGGCAGAGGTGCTAAGTAGTATTTCTGAGCAACCCAATAATATTAAATTCATCTGATAACTTGTATCATCTTAAAATGCTACAATTAGATTAAAACAATGTCCTCCCAAGTAAAAAAAAAGATTTGTGCTCTGGCCAATGTAGTGGGAAGCTTTTCATTAAATATTAAAGGGAGTGCCTACTGAAAGTGGCCAATTTTCTGAAATACATAAAATTTTTATAAAGGCACTAATTTCATCACAGATTGTGCATGATTTTTATTTTTACATTGGGTTTTACACTGTTAGATAAATGTGTAGTGGAACTCCCAGTGCAAAGGACATTTGTATGTGTGAGGAACTTGCAGGCAAAACCTTGGCCAACTTTCACAGCTTTCAGACAGCTCTTTCCTTCCAGTAGAGAACATTTGTGCCGCCATGAACAATATTTTTTTCTGCTCTTGCCCACTTCCCAGCCTAAACCAAACAGAAGTAAAAAAACCTGCTCAAATGTCAGAGGCCTTGCCAGGAGGTAAACTAATCTTTGGTTAAGCCCTGTTCATCAGGTGATTCTACTATGCCTGTACCCATGCTCACTCCTGAACTGCTTGATTTAGAGCAGTCAGCCAAGGCAGTCATTGCAGAATGTTGTTAAGAGTCCTTCAGGTCACTAGTAAATACAATAGATGTCATTAGTAGGAACATATCAGTGCCCTTTTGCTATGTTGCTCCTAAGGGGATGTTACTGTTATGGGGAGTGTCATCTGACCAAAGACAGCCTGCTTTGGGGGTGTGCGGAGCAGTTATCCAGGAAGAGACATGTTTTACGGCTCTGCGAGCGAAGCTGACAATCCCACTTTTTTAGCCAGTTGATGAAAATCTCACCTGTGAGCCAGGCATTCACTGAACTGACATAATTGAGGGGAAGTTTCCTGAAATCCTTCAGAAAGCATCAGGGTAATTTTGACTTCCCAATCACGAACAGTGGGTGTTTGTTACTCCCATCCATGTTGGCACAGATGAGCACAGTCACTCTGTCCTTTGAAACTTTCCCTCCTTCTAGATTTTCATTTTTTTCTACGCCCTCTGTCACAGAGCCTTTTAGATAAAGTCCTGTTTCATCAGCATTGTAGATGTCAGCTGGGGAAAACTTTTCCAGAATGTGAGGAAGTGTTTTGCACTGCCACTGCTCAACAGCTGCTCTGTACGCTGACTGTTTTTTACCATGTTCTTTTTTGAAAGTGATACTAAAATGAAAAGTTTCAGAGTAGCAGCCGTGTTAGTCTGTATCCGCAAAAAGAAGAACAGGAGGACTTGTGGCACCTTAGAGACTAACAAATTTATTAATAAATTTGTTAGTCTCTAAGGTGCCACAAGTCCTCCTGTTCTTCTTTTTGCTGATACTAAAATGTTTCTTCCATCTGGTAGACTAACCATTACTTGCCTTAAAGTTGTTCAAACCAAGTGAAGTGGCAAATTGAAGGGCTTTTTCCTTCATGGTGGATCCAGCAAGTAGTGTTCCTTGTGTCCTCTTCTCGTTTAACCATATGAAGAGAGCCTGGTCGACATCAGGGGCTTTTCTTTCATGCCCCCACTTACGGCAGCTGTTCAACTGTTCATCTTTGTATTTAGCCAAAAGGAATTGGGTTGTTGACTTCTGGGTAACCAGTGAAGTATTATAGAAGCTGTTTTGAGCTGGCTTGGTAAATCTAAGTATTGGCATATTCACCAATTTTGGGGATTGTCTACCCCATTCTTTGTAGTTCACCCTAATTGAGTGACCTCAGTTGGCTCCCCTGGGACTCCAGTCACAGTGATTGAACTAGGACAATGGTTTTCAACCTTTTTTCATTTGCAGAGCCCTAAAAATTTTGAATGGAGGTGGAAATCTGAGACAGAGTCTGTGGACCTCTAGGGGTCTGTGGACTACTGGTTGAAAACCACTGTTCTATGGTACTGACAACCTTTCGCGGACTGCTGAGACACAGCCTGTGGACTCTCAGAGGTCCATGGTCCACAGGTTGAAAACCACTGATCTCGGAGACATGGTTAAAGTCCTAGGAAATAAATAATCTTCTCCTACAAAAGCATCTGCTAGCTGAAAAATTAGATCCGAGCTGTAAAAATAAGTTATTGCCACTGTCAACTTTTTAACAGTATACAAAAACAGAAATGTCAGGAAGTCAAATATACTCTGGTCTCACTTTGGTGTAATGCTACACTGAAAAGGATGACTCCAGAGCCTTGGAGTGTAACCGGACATGGCGATACACCACACTGCAGTTTTTCAGGATAATTACTTGTCCAAGTATGTGTGTGTTACCTCTGATAGATGGGCTTGTCCACCACAATAGAATTGCACAGAGTGAATTTCCAGCACACAGTGTCTTCCACATTAATCAGGCCAGGAAAACAGACGCATATTTTGATAATTATGTATTGATAAGGCTGTCTTCTGCCATTCCTCCAGAATACTCACTTTGCCCAGATTGCTGGACTGATATTGCCACAGACAGTCTGGACAATTGGATGAACTGGAAGGACTAGCCAAGCAGCCTGGATGCCTGTGTTACTTGGGAAGAATGGACAATGTTCTGAGACTGGCCATTCCTTACAGGTTAATTGGTAGCCCCTGACACACCCACTCAGGGATAGTGATCTCACTAGCCCCATTGGACCACAGTAGGTTTGGGCATGGAGGAACTGTCTGTTTTGTCTTCTGTGCCCATGATACCAATTCTCCCATCCAACTGGGTCACATCTTAGGGTCCAGATGATGTGCACTGAGTACAGGTCAGTACATGTGTACAAAGGTACTCTAAAACACTCCTTTGGCATTCCCCTGACCTGCTGCAGCTCTGTGCAGGGCTGCTCCCCTTCTGCTGTGATAGCAGAGGTCTAGGGCTGGTTTAATTTACATCAGTAGAGCAAAGGAGGAGCCTGAAGAGCCAAAACTGCAGATGGGAGTGTGTGAGTCACAGGGGCATCCAAGCCTTGATCCCTGCTGCCTCATTTCCTCTGGCGATGCTCCTGTTTGCCAGCTACATCAGCTGCCAAAACAGGGGGTGATGCCACTGGAGGATCACCCTTATGCTGGACTAATCCTACCCTGGCTGGCTGTAGGGCCAGTTAACACTAGCAATGAGACACAAAGCAGCTGCAGTGTGCCAGAGAAACTGGCCCTATGCAATGGCACTAGGAGACAATAAATTTCAAATACATGTGTGGCCTATTGCCTTTTCAGTCCAATAAGTTGTCATGATCTCCTTTGTGGCAGCACGAACATAAATATTTTTCCATTGCACAGATGCTGACTTAGTTACAATACTTGGCTGCTCTTTGCCACCGTTTTTAGACTTAAGAGATCCAAAATGATAACACTTTACATTTACAGGAATGAGTTACTGTAATTAAATGCACATTTACATCCTGCAAAAAAAGCTATCACTATGCCAAGTTTGTTTAAACCTGTGTAATATCTTATTAACCTCTGAATAAATATACAACCCAAGCAAATCTGTCTTCATTGAAGAACTGTTTAACAGAATGAAGCTAAAAAGACAGCAGGCTGACAGTGACATATTACCTAGCCAGATTGCCCAGTATCTTAAGACAAACTAACACATTTCTAAAAGAGCAACTTGAACCTCACACAGAAAGTATATTAATTTAACATGGAAATTAAATTTGCATAAGAAGAGACACCAAAGGTTTCAGAAGCCCAGCATGACCCATTAACAGACTATGAACAAGAGTACATTGCTTTGGCTTAAGGAAATGAACAGTGGAAAGAAAAGGGATGACTAAAGTCATGAGTGTCACTGGAATTTGAGATGTAAACTTGTTGGAATAAGCAAAGAATCATGTCTTTGTGGGAGGCTTTCGTCGGGGAGGAAATAGGAGTTACTGGAATCAATAAATCATCTTCAAAAGTGAGATGTCACTTTGCTCAGGGGGTTGTATATCAAATTTTAGGATGGAATGAGACACATGGCTCATTTGAGTCAAGTCCATTCTGTCTACGTTATAAGTTTCACTCCACCTTTTTCTCTCTGAATACTTTTCTCTTTTGCCATGGTAAATTAGAGTAAGTCTACATTGCAGTCATGGGGTATGATTGCAGCCCATGTAGACATACCCAAGCTAATTTTAATCTAGCTAGTTCAGGAACCAGTTGCAGTGAAGCCACAACAGCATGATTTCAGTGTGGGATGTACAACCCTGGGTAATTACTTTTGGGGCTAGCCCATGTTAATGTCCATGCTGCTGTGGCTGCACTGCTCCAGTACCTGAACTAGCTAGATTAAAACTGGCTCAGGTATGTCTACATGAGCTGCAATCAGATTCCATGATGGTAGCATAAACATACCCTTAGTCTCTATATTAACTGTTCTGTAAGTGAAGAATTAAAGGGTGTACTGTAGCATTTTTGCTGCTGGTGGTTGTCTGAAATAGAGAGGCAATCTGTGTCTGTTGTTTAGCCTTCTGCTGATACAGCACCATCCTTAATATTTTCCTCTTGTATGTACACTGCATTTGTTGGGATGCCTTCAGGCTTCTAATCTTCCAGTGTCTAGCTGGCTGTGATAAATGAAGGTGGGGGGAGGGAGCTCCCTTTTATGGACACCTAGCCAACCAGAAGCTATAAAATCCCTCTTAGTAGCTGTTCTCTAATTGCTCTACCTGTAAAGGGTTAAAAAGTCTCACTGCTATGCATAGATAAAACAAAGAGAGTGGGCACCTGGCCAAAATAGCCAATGGGAAGGCTAGAACTTTTTAAAATTGCAAAACGACTCCCCTTTTGTTTGTCTGTTGTTCTCCCGGAGAGAGGGGACAGGCCAGAGCTATGCTGTAAGAAGCTTGGGCCAGATATGAAAAAAACCATTAGTATCATACCTAGAAACTACTCATTTAAAACCCCAGATATGTAAGTAGATCAGGAAATGCCTAGGAAGATGCGGTTAGGTTTATCCTTTTTATTTCTTTATGGCTTGTGTATTCCTCTGTGCTAACCCCAAGTGCTTTTGTTTTGCTTGTAACCTTTAAGCTGAACCTCAAGAAAGCTATTCTTGGTGCTTAATCCTTGTAATTGCTCTTTTAAAATCTAGTAATAGCCTGAGTTCCCAAATGTATTTTCTTTCTTTTTTTTTATCAATAAAATTTACCTTTTTAAAGAACAGAATTGGATTTTTGTGTCTTAAGAGGTTTGTGCACATGTTGTTTAATTAGCTGTTGGCAACAGCTGATTTCCCTTATTTTTTTCTTTCTCAGCTCTTCCCCGGAGGCGGGGGTGAAAGGGCTTGAGGGTACCCCACAGGAAGGAATTCCCAAGGGCACCTTCCTTGGTTTTCAAAGGAGTTCTGCACTTGGGTGGTGGCAGCATCTACCAATCCAAGGTCAGAGAAAAGTTGTAAACTTGGGAGTTTAATACAAGCCTGGAGTGGCCAGTATTAATTTTTAGACTCCTTGCGAGCCCCCCACCTTCTGCACACAAAATGTGTGTGTGCCAGAGTGGGGAATTAGCCTTGACCCTGGCACACACACATTTTAGCTCCAATTCATTAGCTTAATACCTAATTCCATGAACCTGGTTCTCTTCTCTTCTATATGGGATTTATACTATGCTCATCACTATCATATCTGAGCACCTTCTGGTAGTACATAAGCAATGTGACTACACGTGGTTAGGACCTCAAGCCTCCGGCCCACATGGGCCGAGTCTATTGTTTTCTCATATAAGAAGCCCATGTCCTATCTTCTTGTTGCTGTTACAGGTTCTTACTGCTGTCTCCCTTGTCCTGCATCCCCTGTTCCTTCTTCTGTTTGCTATTTCCGCGGTTGCACCACATCTTAAATTAGATTGCGAGGTCTCCAGGGCAACAACTGTTTTGCCACTCTGTGTTTGTACAGTGATTAATATAAAAGGGGTTTGATCCTGATGGGACCCTCTAGAGGCTAGTGTAATACAAAAAATAAATATTTCCTACCTGACACTTGGGAGACAGCAAAACATGTGAGTCAGAGTTGCAAGAGGACACTTTACTATCAGCATTTTAAAATACAGAGTCTCTTTTCACTGCAATATGAATTTTCTTTCTCCACTTCTCCATGTTTATGTTCTCTACAGAGCCTATATGCAACAGTTCCTTACATTCCTTTTTCCCATATACTTTGCCACTTTCATGCTCTTCCAGAATTGAGCATCTGCTTAATGACTAGGATACAAATGGAATTCCGTGCGAGGGAGCCGGCATGAATAAAGTATTAGCCCAAGAGAAAGAACTCATCATCAGATTACTAAAACCCTCCTCTCTCTGCATTCACATCCACTCTTGAAAGTGGCTTCCTTCACAAGGCCCACAAATGCTAATCCTTGGCCCCGATCCTGCAAAGACTTATGCATGTGCTTAACTCTATGTACCATGAGCTGACCCATTGACTTCAATGGGGCTACTCTCAGATAAGCACTTTGCAGGATTGGGGCTCATTTCAGTAAAATGTTACTGATTGTTACTGGTCAGTTGGGAACCAATTTGGAGTTTGGAAATCCACTGCAGAGGCCATTGTCATGCAAGTGTGCAGGGCGGTTAATTGCCACCTGCTACTCAGTACTGTGACTCTTAGCAATGTGCAGGACGTAGTGGATGGCTTTGCAGCAATGGGGTTCCCAACTGCAGTAGAGCAATACATGGCATGCATATCCCTATTTGAGCACGAGACCACTTTGCCATGAAGTACATCAACAGAAAGGGCTACTTTTCTATGGTAATTCAAGTGCTAGTGGATCACTGGGAACCCTTCACCAATATCAACGTGGGCTGGTCTAGGAAGGTGAATGATGTGCACATCTTTAAGAACACAGGACTGTTCAGAAAGCTACAAGCAGGAGCTTTCTTTCCCAACAAGAACATTACCATTGGGAATTTTGAAATGCCAGTAGTGATCCTGGGGGACCCAGCCTACCCCTTGCTCCTATGGGTCATGGAGTTATGCACCAGCCATCTTGACACACCAACGAACTATTCAACTACCAGCTCAGCAGGTGCAGAATGACGGGTGAATGTGCCTTTGGTCATTTGAAGGGTTGCTGGCATTGTCTGCTCACAAGATTGGACCTCAGTAAGAAAAATATCCCAATGCCTGCTCTGTCCTGCATAATATCTATGGAGCAAAGGGGGAAAAGTTTCTGCCAGGGTGGAAGGCAGAGGTTGAGCAGCTGTCTGCTGAATGTGAATAGCCAGATACCATGGCTATTAGAAGAGCTCAAAGTGGACCTATATGGCTCAGGTAGGCTTTGAAAGACAATTTTAACAGTGAGCCAGGGTAATGTATGTTGTGGAGAGGCTGTCCCCCCTACTCGTCCTCCTTCTTTTCCTTGTCCACCACCTCTGCCTCCCTGCTGTTCATACTAGGGGTTTGTGACTTGGGCTTCTCGGAGATATCCACTATGCTGTGGCGGGGTGTGTGTGTGGTGTGGGGGAGGAGGAGGTTTCACTGAGCATGGCATGCAGCCCTTTGTAAAGCAGCAGGTCTGCAGCTTGGCACTGGATCGATTGGTGGCCTCCCTGGCTCTGGTATGCCTGCTGCAGCTCCTTGGCTTTCACATGGCGCTGCTGCTGGTCCCTGTCTTAGCCCTTCTCCTGCATCCCCTGAGCAATCTGCTCATAGATGTTAATGTTTCTATGACTGGTTCAGAGCTGTGCCTGTACAGCCTGTTCTCCCCACAGGCCCAGTCAATCCAATATCTCCTGTCTACTCCAGGCAGCAGCACATCTGGAGCATGTAGCCAGCATGGTCAGCTGGGCAGTTGCAGTCAACAATGGAGAGCTGCTAGGTGTGCTCACCAAGCCAGGCAATGAAGAAAAGGAATTTCAAAAAATTGCAGGGCTTTAAAGGGGAGAGGGAGCTTCTCATATCTGTGATCCGTGGGTAGTGGAGTTCACAATGGGGAGGGTGGGACATTGTGGGACAGCTTTTGGGGGACAGTTAGGATCTACACATGCACTGTGTTGACCTATGTACATTGACCATGGCTCTACGCCACTCGGGGAGCTGGTGTTACTATGTTGGCATAATGGAGTGCTTACAGCTGTGGGAAACCAATTTAAGGGTAGACACTTGCACAACTAGGTCGACCTAAGCTGCCTTGCAACTTAACTTTGTAGTGTAGACCAAGCCCAAGAAAGCACCACTGGCTGGATGTCCCAGTGTGTTTATATGTTTATTAGTCTGTCTATGTAGATTGTAAGTTTCTGGGGCAAGGCCCAGATTTCTCTATATGCCTTGTCCATCCCTAAACCCAACATTGCCACTTATTAAACAATGTAATTATCATTTGTCTGACCCTTCTACTGTAGGTGACTTTACCTTTCTCTATCTGTTCTGCCCGTAGAAACTCAGCTTCCATCTGCCATTCTGCGTTCTACAATATAAACTCCTATCCTTCCTGCTGTGTTTTGAATGTCTCCTTTATACAATATACAAAGAAAATATATTGATTTTTTTCTTAAACATTTCATAGCATGGTAATATTACTTTCAAAATGATCAGCATGCTCATACACTAGGCGCATGTTCCCTGAACATTATTTCTTGATCTGTTCACAAATGACACCCCTCTCCCCTCCATTTTAGATATAATTCTTCAGCTATCTAGGTCTGTAAAAATTAAAGAGAGAGAGAGAGAGAGAGAAAAGCCTAGTCTAAAATAAAACCAAAATGCAATGTGCAAAGACCTCTAATCAGTCAGCACCCCTTCTCCTCCCACAGTTTCTACACATACGTAGTACCAGCTGTACCTGGCAGGTGTTCACAGTCAAATGCACCCACATAATTCACTTTCTCGAAAGCGCTTAGGAGTTTCACACAAAATTACACTTCCCTTAAGTGCTCTTTAAAATCAGCTAGAGCTTTTAAAATATGCACATACACAAAAGCTGAAGGAAAGAATAGCTTAGAAATGTAACAAAATGTAAGGTCAAGCAATGAGTGGGCTCAAATACTGGGGCTTAGAACTAGCAGTTGTTCAGAAAGAACTGAAATTTCCACTATGGGTCTGGAAGAGAGAACAATGGTATGTGCAAGCGTCTATAGCACAGATTCATATTATAGCACTATCACAGGCAACTGGCCATCCTCCTTTTAGCTAGATGTCAATAAATAGTTCCTTAGTTTAATGGAGTAAATATCAAATGTTTGTGAAGATAGAATATGGCATATAAATGCTAAGTATTGATACCATTATATGTGAAAAATGGAAATGGCTAAGAAGATATAATGGTGAAGAAAAAGATACAAAGAAATATTTACCCAAAAAAGAAAGTGATAATAGGAAAAAAAGAGTAAATTAGTTGATTTCACTGAAGCCAAAAGCTGTCATCTAACCAATGGAATGCTCCATTAATCCTTGTTCAAAGAAGTAGCATTTTGAATGGCATCCAGTTTTGAGCGATAGGAATTTAGTCAATCAGTGACTGGCACAGATTAAATGTGACTGGCACAAATTAAAATAAAGTCTGTTCTAGATCACCAGCTCACACGAGAGAACAGGATGGCTGCCTCCTTATGCACCTATCTATAATGTGTAGGGGAAAAAGCTGCATGGTCATGAGGGCTTCACTTTGAATGACACATGTTGTAGATCTCATGCTGCCAGCACTAAAACATCCTTGGAATGTCTAAATATTATAGATGACAATGTCCTAACTCAAAAAGTGTTGCAGCCAACATGGGGGAATTCTGTACCAGACCGTATCCTAACAGATAAAGAGAAACAGATCACAGAACTAAAAATTAATGGGAGTTTAAATACAAGTTATCATGACTTGATAACTGTCAGGACTGAGATCCCCACTTTGAACTTTAGGGTACAAATGTAGGGGCCTGCGTGAAAAACTTCTAAGCTTAATTACCAGCTTAGCTCTGGTTCGGCTGCCACCATTTTCAATGGATTCCCTCCCTGGGAAACCTTGAAAAACCTTCACCAAATCCCTGGTGAAAACAAATCCAACCCCTTGGATTTAAAACAAGGGGAAATTAACCATTCCCCTCCTTCCTCCCACCAACTCCTGGTGAATCAGTTCCAACCCCCCTTGGGATCTACAACAGGGAGAAATTAACCATTCCCCCTCCTTCCTCCCACCAACTCCTGGTGAGTCAGGATCCACCCCTTGGATCTTGAACAAGGAAAAATCAATCAGGTTCTTAAAAAGAAGGCTTTTAATTAAAGAAAAAGGTAAAAATCATCTCTGTAAAATCAGTATGGAAATTAACCTTACAGGGTAATCAAACTTAAAGATCTCAGAGGACTCCCCTCTAGTCTCAGGTTCAAAGTACAGCAAACAAAGATAAACACTCTAGTAAAAGGTACATTTACAAGTTGAGAAAACAAAGGAAAACTAACACGCCTTGCCTGGCTATTTACTTACAAGTTTGAAATAGGAGAGACTTGTTTAGAAAGATGTGGAGAACCTGGATTGATGTCTGGTCCCTCTCAGTCCCTGAGAACGAACACTGTCCCAACACAAAGAACACAAACAAAAGCCTTCCCCCCCCAAGATTTGAAAGTATCTTGTCCCCTTATTGGTCCTTTAGGTCAGATGCCAGCCAGGTTACCTGAGCTTCTTAACCCTTTACAGGGAAAAGGATTTTGGAGTCTCTGGCCAGGAGGGATTTATAGTACTGTACACAGGACAGCTATTACCCTTCCCTTTATAGTTATGACAATAACATTTATAATATACAAGCAGAATAAAGTCCAGAACTGTAATATATATACTTGGTGCTTCAACAGGGCCAGTTTCACAAAGCCACAATCCCACAACTGAGGAAGAAGTCCATGCTGGTTAAAAATATGAGCTAGTTTAGAGGGGAAGTGAAAGCAGATATATATTATCTATATTGTAATAATATGATATATTTATTATATTATAAAACAAATGGAAGAAAGAAGAAGTTGATAGTAATAAATGTAAATCAGAAGTTAGGAACTGTAGAAAAGAAAAAAGGGAAGCAAATTGACACAAGAAGGAATCTATGGTCAGCAAAGTTAAGGATAATAAGGAGATTTTAAAATATATTAGAAACAAAAAATCCTGAATATGGTATTGGTACATTATGAGATGGCAATGGTAGAATTATCAATAATAAATCAGAAAAAGCAGAAGTGGTCAATAAATATTTCTGTTCTGTGTTTGGTGATAACACTTTCCATTCCACTGGTATCTCTGAAGGATGTTGAATACCAGCTACTAAAGTGAGGCATTTTAAAATCAGCAGGTCCAGATAATTTGCATCCAAGGGTTTTAAAAGAGCAGGCCAGGGAGCTCACTGGACCATTAATGTTAATTTTCAATAAGTCTTGGCGCACTGGGGAAGTTCCAGAGGACTGGAAGAAAACTAATGTTGTGCCAGTATTTAAAAAGGGTAAACAGGATGACCTGAATAATTATAGGCCTGTCAGCCTGACATCAATCCCTTGCAAGATAATGGAGTGGCTGATATGGGACTCAATTAATAAGAAATTAAAGAAGGATAATGTATTAATGCAAATCATCATGGTTTATTAAAAATAGAACTTGTCAAACTAACAATTTTTTTGGTGAGATTACTATTATGGTAGCTGTATGGAGTGGAAATCCATCAACTTCAACAAAAAACTTGCACAGATACAGACAGACATCATCTTCCTCTCCAAATGCAAACAGATGGACATCATACCAAATGGACTGAAGGTAAAAAATCCATTGCAATCAACATACTACACTGACTATGGTGAGAGACTGTGCCACACACTCTCAAAGAAACTGAGGAACCACTGATCAGCATCTTGTACAGCAGACAGGAGAAGATCAAGAATGAGCTCTCAAAACTGGAGACTCTCATACAATACCAACCTTCCACACAAACTTCCATGTGGCTGGACTTTACAAAAATGAGACAAGCCATTTATAATGCACACTTCACTTCTCTACAGAGGAAAAAGGACAGTAAGCTATCTAAACTCCCACCTGCCACAGGGGGCTACAACAGTGGTACCCTCAACTCATCTAACAACATTGTCAATCTTTCCAACCACACACTTAGCCCAGCGGAAGAGTCTGTCCTATCTCGGGAACTCTCTTTCTGTCCCACCATCCCCACGAACATGCTACAATTCTGCGGTGATCTGGAAGCCTACTTTCGTCGTCTCTGACTCAAGGAATATTTTCAACGCACCACTGAACAGTGCACTAACCCACAGGAACCCTCCTACCAACACTACAAGAAGAAGAACTCTGCGTGGACTCCTCCTGACGGTCGAAATGACAGACTGGACCTCTACATAGAGTGCTTCCGCAGATGTGCACAGGCTGAAATTGTGGACAAACAACATCACTTGTCCCATAACCACAGCTGTACGGAACGCAATGCCATCCACAGCCTCAGAAACAACTCTGACATTATCATCAAAGGGGCTGACAAAGGAGATGCTGTAGTCATAATGAACAGGTCGGATTATGAACAGGAGGCTGCCAGGCAACTCTCCAAGACCACATTCTACAGGCCACTATCCTCTGATCCCACTGAGGAATACCAAAAGAAACTACACCATCTGCTCCAGAAATTCCTGGCTACAGTACGGGAACAAATCTACACGGACACACCCCCAGAACCCCGACCAGGGGTATTCTATCTGCTACCCAAGATCCATAAACCCGGAAACTCTGGAAGCCCCATCATCTCAGGCCTTGGCACTCTTACAGCAGGACTATCTGGCTATTTGGACTCTCTCCTCAGACACTACGCTACCAGCACTCCCAGCTATCTTCGAGACACCACCGACTTCCTGAGGAAACTACAATGCATTGGTGTTCTTCCTGAAAACACCATCCTGGCCACCATGGATGTAGAAGCACTTTACACCAATATTCCACATGAGGATGGACTACAAGCTGTCAGGAACAGTATCCCTGATGAGGCTACAGCACGCCTGGTGGCTGAGCTTTGTGACTTTGTCCTCACCCACAATCACTTCAGATTTGGGGACAACTTATACCTTCAAGTCAGTGGCACTGCTATGGGTACCCGCATGGCCCCACAGTATGCCAACATTTTTATGGCTGACTTAGAACAACGCTTCCTCAGCTCTCGTCCCCTAGTGCCCCTCCTCTACTTGAGCTACATTGATGACATCTTCATCATATGGACCCACGGAAAGGAGGCCCTTGAAGAATTCCACCTGGACTTGAACAATTTCCACCCCACCATCAACCTCAGCCTGGACCAGCCCACACAAGAGATCCACTTCCTGGACACTACAGTGCAAATAAGTGATGGTCACATAAACACCATCCTATACCGGAAACCTACTGACCGCTATACGTACCTACATGCCTCCAGCTTCCATCCAAGACACATCACACGATCCGTTGTCTACAGCCAAGCCCTAAGATACAACCGAATTTGCTCCAACCCCTCAGACAGAGACAAACACCTACAAGATCTTTATCAAGCATTCTTAAAACTACAATACCCACCCGGGGAAGTGAGGAAACAAATTGACAGAGCAAGACGGGTACGCAGAAATCACCTACTACAGGACAGGCCCAACAAGGACAATAACAGAACACCACTGGCCATCACATAGAGCCCCCAGCTAAAACCTCTCCAGTGCATTATCCATGATCTACAACCTATCCTGGAAAATGATCCCTCACTCTCACAGACCTTGGGAGGCAGGCCAGTCCTCACTTACAGACAACCCCCCAACCTGAAGCAAATACTCACCAGCAACTACACACCACACCACAGAAAGACCAACCCAGGAACCAATCCTTGTAGCAAACCTCGTTGCCTACTCTGTCCCCATATCTACTCTGGCGACACCATCAGAAGAACCAACCACATCAGCCACACCATCAAGGGCTCATTCACCTGCACATCTACTAATGTTACATATGCCATCATGTGCCAGCAATGCCCCTCTGCCATGTACGTTGGCCAAACCGGACAGTCCCTCCGCAAAAGAATAAATGGACACAAATCGGACATCAGGAACGGTAACATACAAAAGCCAGTAAGTGAACACTTCAATCTCCCTGGTCATTCTATTACAGATTTAAAAGTCACTACTATTGAACAAAAAAACTTCAGAAACAGACTTCAAAGAGAAACAGCAGAACTAAAATTCATTTGCAAATTTAACACCATTAACCTGGGCTTGAAAAGGGACTGGGAGTGGCTGGCTCATTACAGAAGCAGCTTTTCCTCTCCTGGAATTGATACCTCCTCATCTATTATTGGGAGTGGACTACATCCACCCTGATTGAATTGGCCCTGTCAACACTGGTTCTCCACTTGCGAAGTAACTCCCTTCTCTCCATGTGTCAGTATATAATGCCTGCATCTGTAACTTTCACTCTATGCATCTGAAGAAGTGAGGTTTTTACCCACAAAAACTTATGCCCAAATAAATCTGTTAGTCTTTAAGGTGCCACCAGACTCCTTGTTGTTATTATGGTTGATAAAAGTAATAGTTCTGACATAATATATTTAGACTTCTGTAAGGCATTTGACTTGGTACCATGCAAAATTTTAAAGAACTTGACCGATATAAAATGAACATGGCACACATTAAATGGATTTAAAACTGGCTAACTGATAGGTCTCAAAATGTAATTGTAAATAGGAAATCGTCATCAAATGGTTTTGTTTCCAGTGGGGTCCTGTAGGGATTGGTTCTCGGCCCTATACTATTTAACATTTTTATCAATGACCTGGAAGAAAACAAAATCATCACTGAGAGAGTTTGCAGATGACATAAAAATTGGGGGCGTGGTAAATAATGAAGAGGACAGGTCACTGATTCAGAGCTATCTGGCTTGTTTGGTAAACTGGGCACAAGCAAACAGTATGCATTTTTATATGGCTAAATGTAAATGTATATATCTAGAAACAAAGAAAGTAGGCCACACTTACACGATGGGGGACGCTATCCTGGAAAGCAGTGACTCTGAAAAAGAATTTGGGGTTATAGTGGATAAACAGCTGACCATGAGCTCTTCGTGTGACACTGTGGCCAAAAGAGCTAATGAGATCCTGGCATGCTAAACAAGGAAATCCCGCGATGGAGTAGTGAGGTGCCCCAATAGCAACTATGGGTGAAACCAGACAATCACTATGCTCTCGAATGAACTTACCTAGGAAAATGATGAAAGACAATAACACCATGTCACCTGTGGGTGAACACTTTTCACAAAGCGATCACTCTATATCTGATCTCTCAGTGCTTGTCCTCAAAGGAACCCTCCACAACACTTTCAAAAGACAAGCCAGGGAGCTTAAATTCATAACTTTGCTAGACACTAAAAATCCTGGATTTATGGCTTATTACAACAATCTGTAACCCACTAACCCCACTTTTTGTTCTATGACCACAGGCCACTTTACTTGGAACGGTCCCTCGAAATATGCGTTGACTACTTATGCTAAACAATCTGATCCACCTTGTACTTAGCTGTGACACTCAGCATATCTTTCCCAGACTTGAAGAAGAGCTCTGTGCAGCTTGAAAGCTTGTCTCTTTCACCAGCAGAAGTTGGTCCAATGAAAGATATTGCCTCCCCCACCTTTTCTCTCTGCCGTGATAATAGGACATTCAGTCAACATGCTGCCTGACCATTGTGCCTAATTGCTAGATTCTGGGATGCCATCCAAAACCAAGGCTGAAATCACCAAATGCACTTCAGTTAGGGTTGCAAACTGAATATAAACAAATTGAAAAATAACTGACTGGTACAGTTTGATGGATTCAGCAAAATAATAATAATCTGAAATAGCCATTTAAGTTTGCTAAAGAAAGATTTTATTACTGATCTTGCATCTCAAATTTCAATGGTAAATAGAACCACTTATAAACCACAGTCCCCATATCAAATGGTACATACTCAGACTTCAAACTGATTTTGTCTAAATGATCATGGAAATCAGAATGCAATCTCCCTACAAGCTACAATTGGGATTGGCTGAGGTTGTTGGTTCCCTGGCTCAGTGGGAGGTTCTATAACAGGCCCACAACTCTGAACTCACTTTCCCCCTTGCTATGACAGAGCCTGAGTCTCTTGACTTTCAAGGTCTCTTGGTTTCCAAAAGGTGGATGGCTTATGTAGGAAATAAAGGATTTTAGAGGGGGGCAGACCTAATGAGCCCTAACAGGCAGGGAGGGAGTATTGTATTAATTTTGATGGAATAAATGGCCCCAAAAGTCAAAGGTACTAATGTGAACCTGTAAAAAATCCAACATTAAACAAGTTTTAAATGAGGTTCAGCGTTTGGTATACAGCAACCTCATCCTGCTTATTATTATGGCAAACACATCATTACAAATCTTTTAAACATTTTATTAAAGATACAGAAAAGAAGGAAAGCCAGCCAAAGCATTTACATTGTAAAGTATTACATAAAGCTTTCATTTTAACAACATTCCTCGTTTCCTTTCCCTCTAGCTGGAAGGACTTTTTTAAAAGGACCCCCCCCTCCATTTGACAGTCTTTCAGATGGTATTAAATATGGTAATAATTGTTCTTTCTGGAGAAAAAAGATGTTCATTGAAATGGGCTGGAGCTGCTGAAATCTGATCCCATTTCCTAAATGGTAAGACAAACACACAAGAGTTGAGAAAAAAGAACAGCAAAGAGAGAAAATGCAGCTTCTGTTAACTCTCATTTGCAACCTCATATCTGGAGAAACACCAGAACCATGGTCTTATCCACCTATCATAAATGAGTGCCGGCAGGAGCTCCTGCCCAGTCGTCAGGCAGTCAATGAGCACAGCTGTGCCCTAGTAGAACCACCTGATAGGCCAAGGCAGTCATGTGGCTTGCTCTTCAACCCAGCAGCTACAGAGGCTCAGTAGTTGCTTGATGTACGTGTTCATGGATTCTCTGTGTACTAATCCCCTACTCCAGCCTAGCGTCTACTCCACAACCAGCCTTATTCCAGTCCTGTCACAGAACTCCTTCTGCCTTGGGACCAACCTGCTCCTGCTTTCCCTGATTTCAGGTAATCTGGTTCTAATCTCAGCCCCTGGTTCTGAGTCTGCCTTGGCTCTAGCATTTGAATTCTGACTTCCAGCTCTGACCCCAGGCTTTGACTCTTCTTGGGCTCTGGTATTCAGACTCTGACCACTAGGCATGACTCCTGTTCTGACTGCTTATGAACTGGTCTCCCTGACTCCACCACTCTAAGACCTGGCAATTTGTACAAGCATTGGGCTGTTTAGGCATTGCTTTTCACTGCCTTTCTGGCCACAGGCTTCAAGCAGTATTGCAAAATACAGTCTTGGCCAGGTAAGCCAGACTGTTCTTAAACAGAAGGAAAGAGAAAAGGGATTGGAAAGAGAAGAAATAAGGTGGGGAAGGAAAAGGACACATAGGGTGGGGGGACAATGACAAAGTGTCACATGCCATTTGGTGTTTGGGAGCTAGTCAGAGATAGTGGAGGTGGTGATGTCATCTGGTCCCTCTCTCTGGCCCTGTCTGGTAGGACATCTCTTAGGATCAGAATGACAAATATGCATAGTGTTATGGTGGATCCCAGGGACACAGAAGACAGTGGGGGTGGCATCCAGGATGGTAAATCTCACTATCTTGTTCTTCTGCTAATTTTGCCCCCTAAGTCATCTTTTTAAGAACCTGAAAAGGGGCTGATAGGTGGAATAGTCATCCCCTCATTATTTTGTTCTCTCATGAGGCCTAATTTCTAGCACACCAATTTTAGTCAATTGATTTCTGGTCCCATGCTTTTCTTGTTTAGTAGGCATTATCTTAACACAATCCTTGAATTAATCAATAGGCCTTTTATTTGGACTAATTCAGTCTCTCTCCCTTTGCACCTTTTCCCATCAACATTTGTTGTTTTATATTTGTGACATTTTTATAAACTTTCACTCACTTTTTACAGCTGAGCTCAATTAGGGTAAATTTGTAGGCCCAATTATCACAACAGGTGAGAAGAGTTCATATCTAATTAGACTATTTTGAATGAATTGCCCTGTTATAGGGTAATTGGATAGCTACATTTTATGGCAATCCAAAAAAAACTGCATAACCTTTATGTATAAGGTGAAGCTCTTACAGTTTATATTGTTACCAGCAACTCTCAATAAAAATGTATCTTAATACACAAGCAGTTCTAAGGCTCCTGTCTCCATAGTATCTAAGCACTATACAACAATGAAACACAACTGAGTATGCATAAATGGCAATCTTCAGACAGCCTCCTTTGTTTTGTTTTCTCCTCTTTTCTTCCTTTCTGGCTCTTTCTTCCTCCCTTTCAGTCTCCCCAGTTACTGGTTAATGTGAGGCTTTGGTGTTCAATGCAGACCAGTACAAGGTGGTGTTACCACCTGCCTTGCAACTGTGTGCCTTAAATGCTATGCTACTGTGGCTCACAGCTCTGACACCAACAGACAGCATATAAGCATGCAGATCACACCCTGGCTTCCACTGCCCAGTTGCCATTTGCAGAGTGACCCTAACCCTCCCTCTTCCCCACCCCCTCCATCCCAAATTTCCCCAAAATCATCTGCCACAGTGGCAATCTGTTGAGGTTCCCAGAATCGGTAGCCCTCTCGGCCTTAAGAAGTGAGAGTTTTGCTACTGCTAAGCTGTGACACAATTCCCTGACACGCGAGATTGATTGTTTTTGCCTGGCCAAGAAACTCTTCAGCACTGTGCCAGGCCAAACCTTGCCTTGGGGTAACAAACAGTGAACCCCACCTTCTGTGTTTCTCCAGAGCCATCTCCCTGCACTGTCCAGCCCTCTCTTGGAACATTCACAGAAGTTAAGTTTGTTGCTCCTTTAAATACATTGCAACTTATTAATTTAATTGCTGTTTGACAGATACTCTTATTTTAATCACAGCACTGATTTGATTTAGTTAAAGTAAAACAAGTTTAACAAAAGGATCTAGGATTAAGTGATACCAAGTACATGGAATAAAGATAGAAGCATACTTTTGCCTTTGTTTGCATTTCTAAGACTAAAACGTAAGTTACAATCTTTGCCTAAGCAGGTTTCTCACATTATTCAGTTCTCAGATACTTCAGGCCCTTGGCTGAAGGATTCATCTTTCTCAGATGTACCAGAGCTGTGGCCCCTTTAGGCCCCCTTCCCCCCCCCATGCTCAATAACTCAAATGTATAAAGGGGGCAAAAAGGCCACCCCAAAGTTCATTGGCTTGTTTCAAAAGCCAAGCAGGCCTGTGGACTTCCCATCCCCCTGCTGATTCATATGTAAGTGGGCTTGCCATTGTTTTGATTCCACATTGGTTTAACTTGCATCGGAGACAGGTAAATAGCTCCCTTCCCTCCTGTCTGGGGGAACCTGTTTCTCCTTGTGTTTGGTCACAGACTTTAAAGCATAATGCCAGGAGTATTCATAATGCTTCAGAATGTTCATACATATTTCACAATGATAGAAACACCAGTGTGTCAAAGGCTTTCATAAAAGACCTTGCTCAACACATTTTGATAATAGTTATAATATAGATCCATTCATTCAATTGCTTATCCTTGACTCTCTCCCCAGTCTTTATCGCCAACTAACCCTTTGAAATATTCATAGAAAAAGTAAGCCTAGACCAAGCTTCTCTCTGCTGCAGGAATGTAGCTGCCTAGGCTGTCTTCCTAAAGTTCAATGACACTGCTTCAAGATGCAGAAAGGTTTCCTGGGGTTGTCATCTGCATTCATCCCTAGAGATTGGTAAGTGGTCCTCTTCCCCACTTGCTTGCCTCATTACCTTGCATATAAATGTGCTTTCCTTTGTCTTTGGTTACCAACTACATTTTTAAGAACACAATTCTAGCACATTTATATCTGTTAATATACACCTTGTATACATCACACAGTGATTTTTCAGGATCAGTGTGTTACCAGTTTGTACAGGATACCTTGCATGTCATAATCTGTCTAAAAAGTTAAGTGTGTTGGGTGTAGTGAGTATGTCGCACCTGACCAGAGCTACTAACACAAAGTAGTGAACCACCAATGGGCCTCTGTCACAGCTGGTCCTGGGAAGATACCACTACAGGAAGCAGGCCTTCCAGTGCCTCTGTTCTACTGCTGATACCATTTGGAAGCCAGCACAAAGATCTCTAGGGTAATATTTTCAGGGTGAGACTCACTCCTGCTCCAGCCCTTTTTATACCAGATAAAAAGTGTATAAAGAGCAGTACAGAGGGGCTCTAAATACCCTACATCCAGTTAGTGGGAAAATTCCCTTTGGAGCAACTTCTTTGGAAGACAATCATGTAGGGCATGTACCATGGGTGTGTTTGGGGGGCCTGAGGGGTGTGTTGAGAGTGGGGATGCAGCACAACACTGCAAAGTTTCTAGACCATGGTGCTGTCCATAGGTAGCCAGGGACATGCTGCCACAACTTAGGTGGTTCTCCAGAGTTGTGTAAGTTGCACTCAGAGCCACATTGGCCACCTAAATCCTCCCACTCCTCCTAAGTAGTAGTGAGCTATGTACTAAGTCTCCTGGAGGTAGGGTTCAGAATCTCAGCCTCAGAGTTTTAAGTATGTGCAAAAATACCATTTTCATATGTTAATTGTTGTTTTTCCCTACAGCCAAAGGGCCAAGGTATTTTAACAAGCCCTATACTGAGAATCTTCAACCATACCTCAGTACAAAAAATAAACAGTAATGATGTGAGCAAATATTTGGGTGATACATAGCACCTGTAATCTGTATCTGTGAACCCTTTCTACTTCATCATTTCACAGATAGCAACTTCCTGTGGGATAATTAGGTTGATAGGCTTGAAAAACAAGACATTTTTCACTGGCCTCTTCTGGGACTTGTATACAGGATTCAGTAGTTTTCCATCATTTAATAGCCAGCTCTCTCATGGAGAGCTTACATTTGTGCTATCTTTAAAACTAAAATTAGTCATTGAGACTGAAAGTATATGGTTCTGTTGGAGAAAATGAGAGGGGGGGATCAAATGTGGTGAAGATGGCACTGATGCATACATTCTAGTACTTTGTAGATAAGCTAGTTCAGCAATATTTATGGTTTATCTAGTCTAAATATTAGACTCAAAGGGCTGTGAGTGAGATGGAAAAGAATTGGGGTCCTTGAGTCGTTAGAAAATGAACTCCTACTCCATGTAACAGCTGTATCAAACTGATGTCAAGGTCAATAGGGCTGGTAGAAGAGGCAGAAGAAATGAAATGTAGTGATGTAGCAACAGCTATCTGATATGTTGCTAAGCTGATGGAATCAAATGGCCTGGAAAAAAGGACAGGAGCTCAGCACGTGTCTCCTCTAGAACATTCTGCATCATCTCTGCTCACAAAATGGCAGACACACAATATGGAGAAAAAGTGATAACAGTGGAATGTGTGGTGTATGGAATTACATAACTGTTTTAGAATTTACTGCTATTCTGTAGAGTACATTCCACATTATTGTCAAAATAATGTGGACACAAACTGGTACATTCTTCTGTGCAAAACAAAGCCTACTTTAAATTCTCTTCTGAAGAGAGTTTGGATTAGGCTGGTCCATCTCTGAGTGTATCTGAGTGCTATTCAAACCATATGATTGATCACTTCAGCTCTTGCTCATATAGTTGCACATCTCAAAAATCAAAGCTTTTATTTCAGTGCTGAGTCAAAAGATCTTGATTGTTTTAATAGCTCAACTGGACATTTACCAGCACTAGAGTACTACCTCAGCTCATGAGACTACTGAATGGATCAAATCATCTTTTAAAAACAGGACTTGTCTTAAAATAACTTTAAATATATGTAACTCTTCTGCCAGGTGGAGCCAGCAGCAACCAGGGCTGGGTTCAATATCTAGGGGTTCCTTTTCAACAATACAACATAGAACCAGCTCAAGCCCCCATTCAGTAACCTGGTAAAATTACACACCACCCCTGGGGGCCTCCGGGAAGCAATACTTCCCTCTCACAAGAACAGAGTCTGAGTGTAGAAAAGAGACTCTTAAAAAAAGGAGGGAAGTCACCTGACATTAATTAGGGAAAATGCCACAAGCGGGATTCATAATCCTAAAACTGAGCAGTCCCCCCCCACCCCAGAGTGCACGGGGCAGTGTCTTCTGCCTCATGTTCTTGAGTTCTACAACCAAAAGTTCCTTTTCTGTGCCCCTCGCTACTCCCTCACCATACCGCACTCACAGTGGTTGTCCTTGGTCAGTGAGGACCCAGGGTTCAGAGGTGCATCTGTGTGAGTTCACCTCCCACATGTGGGGCGGGGAGGCACCTGGCTTGCTCTGCCATCTTGACTTGCTCTGACTCACTTCACAGCTCACATTTACTTTCTTAATACTCCTATACCTGGAAAGCCCATCCTCATTCTACCTTTGGGCCAATCTTCCATTGCTGAGCCCTACACAATGGCACCCATTCCAGATATGCCACAACCCTCTGTACTTTAAATTTATTTATAAAAGAAATATCAGGAGAGGAACTAGTAAGAGCTTATCTTAACAATAAGCTTGTCTCATGATCTTTCACACTGGTAACCCTCATTTTTTGTCTCCTCCCTTTATCATTGTGTCTTACTGTAATAAGTGTAATATAGATATTTGGATAAAAGGCCCTACATATATAAAGTGAAAGTTGCACTATAAAGATCTTGTGGGAATCATCGATATGAAACAAGCTTCCATACTAAGTTTTTCACAATGCAGACAAATGGGGCCCTGCTGGTGTGAATAGGCAAGACTCCCATTAGATTATAAGCTCTTTGGAGCAAGGACAGTATTTTTGTTCTGTGTGTACTCAGTGCCTAGCACTATGAGGTCCGAGTCTAGGACTGGGGCTCCTGTGTGCTATGATAATACAAACAATAACTGAGGTAAATTAAGCTGCATCCATTTATATCAGCAGAGAGCCTGTCTCAAGTGTGTAGCCACTAAGCCTAGGAGTGGATTGCATGACCGATTGAAGTAAGCTATAATGGTGACTTTTCTGGGTCCATGATGTGGATGTCTTCAGGTAATCTGATGTATTCTCACACTAGCAGTGTTGTCGTGATCTACATATTCGATTGTATGTTTATCTGAAAAATTTCTTCAGGGGAAAAAGGAAGAACTATAGAGAGGGATGGGTGGTTCCTGAACAAGGGTGTTTGAGTTTTATTCAGGATGAATAAAAGTGTTCATTTTAGGAGATATTCTAATGGTGTCTTAACAGTCCATGGACACTGTGCATTCATGCAGAAGGCAGTTCAGTGAAATTTTTTTCAGTCTGTGAAGATATGTATGGAATCTCATTCCATATGAAGTTTAAAGGAGTGTGTGTGGATGAAAGTCCTGCTCAGTTCTGTGATCTACTTGTGTGTGTGCCCTAGCAGCCCTTCTTCCTTCAGTGCGTAAAAGTGCACCTTTTCTGGCCTTTAAACAATCCCACCAAGCTCATCATCAGAAGCAAGCTCCCCACAGACTTCACAAACCAGCTCAAAGCAGCACCAGACTCTGCTAGAACAAAAGATGCAAAACCTGCAGATGTATCTCAACTGCTATAATGATCAATAGCCCCTACAACAAACCTTTCAAGATCCATGGGTCCTACACAGGCCTATCACAACATGTGATGTACCTCATCCAGTGCATTAAATGTCCCAATAATGATTATGTGAGTGACACAAGACAATCTCTACACTTGCTAATGAACTTGCACAGAAAAACACTACAATAAAACCACCCTATCACCCACGGGCAAACACTTTTCACAAAGTGACCACTCCATATCTGACCTCTCGGTCCTCATCCTCAAAGGGAACCTGCAGAACATCTTCAAAAGACAAGCCTTGAAATATAAATTCATAACTGCTAAGCATCCCAAATCTCAGTCTTAATATTAAGATTTATGGCTGATTACAGTCCTAAGACAAAGGAAGGTTAGTGGGTTACAGATTGTTGTAGAGGTGTTAGCTGCCCACTTAATCTTGAATGATCTCTTGCAACATGGGTTAAATGCAGCGTGGAACAGATAAGAAGTTAGCAGTGACACTCTAAGTACCTTTCCCAGACCTGAAGAAGAGCTCTGCCTAGCTCACAAGCTTTTCTATCTCAACAACAGAGGTTGGTCCAATAAAAGAGATTATCTCACCACCACCCTTGTTTCTTGGAAATTAAAAGGAACCATCACAAGGATAAAATGACTGTAAACTCTCTGGGGTTTATTTAAAAACACCAAAATAGAAACTAGAGTCTCGCCCTAAATGTATACTCCAAATCAAAAACAGATAAAACCAAAACAACAAAAGCAAAAACAAACAAAAATGACACCATGGCTAAACAGCAGAATAAAAGAGGCGGTTGGGGGAGGATCCTTTAAGTATTGGAAGTCAAATCCTACTGACAAGTGTAAAATTACAATAAAGCAGACCAAGGATTTTTTTTTTTCTGTTTGATTTTTGTGTCCTTAGCTAGTTGCTCTTCAAATTCTAAGTACATCAGAAGCAGGAAGCCTGCCAAATGTGGCAGGGGGAATGAAGAGCACTCAAGGAAGACAAGGCCATTGCAGAGAAGCTAAATGAATTCTTTGCCTCAGTCTTCACTTCAGAGGGTATGGGGGAGATCTCCACACTCAAGCCATTCCTTTTAGGTGATAAATCTGGGGAACTGTCCCAAACTGAAGTGTCAGTAGAGAAGTTTTTGGAACAAATTGATAAATTAGACAGTAATAAATCACCAGGTCATATTATGATGATGATCATCTGAAGGACTCCAGGTATGAAATTGCAGAACTACTAACTATGGTATAGAACCTATTGCTTAAATCAGCATTACATTAGCTATCCTCCAGTCATCTGGCAATGTAATGCTGATTTTTACAAAAGGATCCAAGAGGTAATCACAGGCTAGTAAGCCTAATTTCAGTCTGAGGTAAATTGGTTGAAACTATAATAAAGACAGAATTATAAGACACACAAATAAGCATTATATGTTGGGGAAGCGTCAACACAGCTTTTGTAAAGCGAAATCATGTCTTACCTATCAATTTTTTTTTTTTTTTTTTAAAGGGTATCAGCAAACATGTGGACAGGGGTAATCCAGTTGATATTTTGCTTAAGAGACTTTGACAAAGGCTTTCTGAAAGTCCAAATACACTATATCAAGTATCAGGGGGTAGCCGTGTTAGTCTGTATCCACAAAAATAACAAGGAATCCGGTGGCACCTTAAAGACTAACAGATTTATTTGGGCTTAAGCTTTTGTGGGTAAAAAACCTGAAGAAGTGAGGTGTGTTTTTTTTTTACCCACGAAAGCTTATGCCCAAATAAATCTTAGTCTTTAAGGTGCCACCGAACTCCTCCTTATTTTGCTTAAAAACAACCAGTCATGGGATAAAAGGGAGGGTCATCTCATGGATCAGTACTTGGTTAAAAGATAGGAAACAAAGGGTAGGAGTAAATGGCCAGTTTTTACAGTGGAGAGTTAAATAGCAGGGTCTCCCAACAATGTATACTGGATACAGTGCTGTTCAATATAATCATAAATGATCTGGAAAAGGGGATGACCAGTGAGGTGGCAAAATTTGCAAAAGATGCAAAATTTGCAGGCGATACAACATTACTCAAGATTGTTAAGTACAAAGCTGATTGTGAAGAGTTACAAAGGGATCTCCCTTAAGTGGGTGACAGGGCAACAAACTGGCAGATGAAATTCATTGTTAAGTGCAAAATAATGAAGATTGGAAAACATACTCCCAACCATACATACAAAATGATCAGGTCTACAGTAGCTCTTACCAGATCTTAAAGTCATCCTGGATAGTTCTCTGAAAACATCAACTCACTATGCAGTGATGAGCAAAAAAGGAACAGAATGTTAGGAATCATTAGGAAAGGATAGATACTAAAACAGACAATATCATCACGCTGCTATGTAAATCCATGGTACACTGACCCTTTGTATACTGCATGCAGTTCCGAGTACCCTCTCAAAAAATATATAGGAAAACGTACAGAGACAAGCAACAAAAATGATTAGGGGTGTGGAACAGCTTCTATATGAGGAGATAGTTAGTTTAAAAAAAACTGGGACTTTTCAGCTTAGAAAAGAGAAAACCAAGGGGAAATATGATAGAGGTCTATAAAATCATGAATAGTGTGGAGAAAGGAAATAAGGAAGTGTTATTTACACCTTTAAGTAACACAATAACTAAAGGTCACCTAATGAAATTAATAGGTAACAGGTTCAAAATAAACAAAAGGAAGTACTATTTCAAACAATGCACAGCCAACCTATGGAACTCATTGCCAGTGGATGCTGTGGAGGCCAGAAGAATAAATGGGTTCAGAAAAGAATTAGTTAAGTTCATGCAGGATAGGTCCAGCAATGGCTATTAACCAAGATAGTCAGGGATGCCATCCCGTGTTCTGGATGTCCCTAAACCTTCAAATGCCAGAAGCTGTGAGTGGATGACAGTTGATGTTTCACTCAATTGCCCCGCTGTTGCTTCCCTGTGAAGCGTCTGGCACTGGCCACTGTCACAAGACCATATATTCAGCTAGATGGACCACTGGTCTTGTTATGAGAACTGGACTTGACATAACTGCAGCCATTTTGTGTACTTACCCACCATAAACTGGAAGCAAATAGCATGTAGTCAGGACTAATTTGGCCTTTGCTTAGGCAGGCAAAACAGCTACACAACTTCAGTAGTGCTGACAAGGATAAAGTGACAGATTCATGAGAATGAAAGGGAGTGTGGATAAATGACCTTGTATCAGGATGTCTGTAAGTTTCTTGCTGGGAATTGCTTTGATGATAAGTAGAAACTATAAGTTCTTTGCTGTTGCTAGGGAAATTGTTATGCCATTGGGGTTACTATGAGTGATGTGCTTTCTTTTGAGCAACCCAAAATAGATTAGTTAAGCATGTGCAGTTTGAGAGAGGTTTTCAACAAGCTAAGAGATGGACTTCCAACTCTCCAATGGCTAGGAAGAAGGCTAGCCACTGGAACTGGGCTGCTGACCAGTAGACACCATCTCAAACTTTGAGTAACTGTACCTGGGATGCTCTACACTATTGCTATTTTAGATGTGTGCTTTGGACTCAATGAAAGCAAAGATTTTTAAGTAAAAGCACTCGTGTGTGCCAATCATTTATCAGATGGAGGAACTGTGCCTCCATTGATTTATGTCCTGACACTGTTACCCTGGATTCCCTAAACTCAAAGCTCTCGGTAACTTTACTCTCTGCGAGGCAGTGTCAGAAAATAAATCAATGGAGATGCAGCACATCCATCTGCTAGATGGTCGGCATAAATCACACAAAGTCAAGTGCTTTCACTTAAAGCCTTTAGTCTCCACTACTTTCACAAGAATGCCTTTACTCAAAGTCTCTGCTTTATTTAATCTTGAGCACAGTCCAACACAATGGGTTACAGAGCACCCAAACAATAGTTACCTATGGTCTGTAGGGGTTTCGAATGGTCTAAAAACGAGGTTCCACTGGCCAGCTATCTGCCAATTGCTGGGGATTCCAAGAAATGTCCAGAAGGTCAAATCCAAATTCTCAGCTCTGTCTACCCCTTTTATGTTAGTAACTGCTGCAATTACATCAACACGTCAATCAAAGAAAAACCATTAAGCAAGCACTTCTATGGAGTCTCATAGGTACACACACCAGAAGTCATATAGAGATAGACTTCCTGTTTTTCACACACACTTACCCCAGCATATCAGGGAGGATGCACTGTCAGGCTCGCTCCTTGTGATCACTGCCCCCTCCCTCTCAGCTTTGTCTTAGTTATGCTAAGACTGGTACAAAGGCCTACTAGCTTAGCTGCTTGTGGCAATAAGTGTGATAATTGCTATTCCAATACTATCAGTGGCCTAAGCATTCTGCTGCGCTGCCAATGGCTCCCCTAACAACACCACCTGGAAAACAGATTAGTTACCCTGGGTGTTTTGAACCCAAAACTATGGTAACAGTCTGACCCTGGATGGCCATTCTTGTTGTCTTGTCTTCCCCGTATTTCAGGGGGTCACATACCATGGTGATGAGTGCAGTATAAGAACATAAATAGCATAGGATGGAAGCTATTGAGGTCTGTGATGGGGTGTACACTTAAAGCCTTTGCTTTACACTAGTCCTGATGGAGTTAAGTTACCTGGCATCACCTGAGAGAGGGAGGGCCAAGGCTAACTATGAGTGAAGCCCAGCTGGGAAAGGGCTGGGCCAGAACTATAAAGCCAATGGGCTAAAAAAGCAGAAGGGGGCTGCAGGGGAAGGAGTATAGAGTCACTCCCCAGCAGGAGGTCATCAGGATCAAGAAGGAAGCCCACAGAGATCACTGGGATCCTGCCCTGGAGTAAGGAGACTCGACAGAGGCTAGGAGGGGAAGTAACCATGGAGAGTAGAGTAGGCTCCCATAGTAAATCCAGAAACAGGTAAGATAAGATGCAGAGGATGGGCAGCAAGGAGCCCAGGGAAACAGCAATAGGGATGAGGACTGAGCAGACCTGGATTGCTGGTTGTAGGGTCCATGGGCTGGAAACTGGGGTAGTGGGTGAGCCCAGGTTCCCCTGCCAGCCACTGATATAATGGCACAGAGCCCCAAGCTGGGATTGAACACTGTCTGGAGAAGCATTAGGACAGTGGTTCTGTTGTTGTTCCTTGTAACACTGGAAGGGGTGGACTAAATGGTGACCTGGCTTGAGGGCCAAGTTAACAGAAGAGAGGCTGTTACAGAGGAAGCAACAAGTGGGACCTGACAGCAAGAGATGCAGTCTCTAATATAGACACAAGGAGGTGCACTAGCAGTGAGTGGCCATCCCTTTACAGGGTCCTGTTGTTCTACAGCAGAGGTTCTCAAGCTCCATTCAGGGGATCCATGGATAGTTCCCTCTAAGGTGCGCACATGGGTGGCCACACATGAGAGAATGAAGGTCCGTCCACCTAATTACTGGAGCTGTGCAGGCGTGGCTCCACTAATTAGGTGCTTGGACCCTGGAGAAGACGCACATTTAAAGTGAAGTGGTGGCCGGGGGGGGAGGGGGGAGGAGGTGGAATAGGGAATAGGTGGGAGGGGGCACTGGGGTAAGAAGAGGGGGTGGGGTGAATTTGGGACATGCAGGGCTGCGGCGGCCAGAGAAACAGGTGACTTTCCCCAGCTCCAGGGCTGTGGCTGCCAGGGAGAGACCCCCTTCCCAGCCTCAGCTCTGTGGTTGCTGTGGTGGGGGAGAGACCCCACTCCTTCCCAGCTCCGGCTTGGAGTCTGCTGTGGCAGGGGAGAGAGGGCACATCCATCGCATTAGAAAGGTAAGACTAGTGATATTAAAATATGAGTAGTGTGCTTTTATTTGTAGAACAAAAAACATATATTAAGTTTTTTAAATAGTGCATTTATTCAGCGTGCTTTACAATAGTTAGCTAACGGTACAAACAACATTTGGAAAGATCATTAAGTGGTCCACTGAGACAGCAATTTTCAAGTGGTCCACCAAAAAAAAAGTTTGAAGACCACTGTTCTACAGAAACCACACAAAGCTTAGCAAAATATTCTACAAGACCTTGTAGTATCACACACATGGTGCTGTGGGGATTGACATCAATGACAAAAATTCCTGTTATACTTCAGTGGGAAGCGGTATCAGACTCTAGCTTGACAAGTAAGGCTTACAAATTTTAAAGATAAATATTCACTACTATAAATTGATCCTATTTACCTCTCCCCTCCCCTCCAAAATATAAAAAATGTTTTAATTATTTAGGTGATAAGCAATCAAATACCATACATCAGACATATCTATTCCAGGAGATAATTAGAGGCATAGAGAGGAGACAACAAAATGCCAGAAAAAAAGACCATCACAACGTGACTTGAAAGATGACTTTTTAGTAATGAAAATATTTCATTAAATAGAAAGAAGCCAGGGCTGAGGTTGTGGAAAAGCAGACTGATCCATGGGAAAAAGAAATTAATCAAAATGAGGTTGAGGATCAACAGTCTATCACAGGCTTCTTGTTTGATATTAATAATGTAGAGGAAATGGATAAAAGGACAGCAAATGCCAGCAACAATAATGAATCTGTAACTCTGCCTAGAAATGCATGAGAAAGTGATATTCATGATTATGTGCTGTACGTGAAAATGATTGGAATGTGAGATGAAAGATTTCATTTGTTCTGTTAATAGTTTTTTGTGAGTTGCATGATAGGGCGTGATTCACTGGAGAAATAATTTATTTGTATGTAGTGCATTTCATTATCTTAATGACTAAATGACACAGTAATTTTTGTTAAAGTTAAAAGCAGATAAATTTCTAATAGTTTTTGAGAATTATATACTTTTAACATTTAAAAATAATAAAACCTTGGAATAATATCAACCAGATATACAGATAAGGCTATGTTCTCTTCCCTGATCTTTAGCAATAATTTATTTCCACAGGGTCTTCCTGCATTTACAAGTTGCTTAATGGCTTTAGTTTTTTTATGTTAAGTATGCAAATAATTGCACATGTAGTTCTGCATCCCCAGTGAACTGTGGGGATAACCGGTAATACATCTCACTATCTGATTTATAGATGCAATTATTTATGCCATTAATAATCTGAGTGCAAAACGGCTGATGTCAGGCAAAAAAATCTGACGTCAGGCAAAAGCCTGGCTGAAAATCAGTCCGTAAAGGGGGGCGGGGTATATTCTATTACATATTGCATACACTGAAATTAATCTTTTGTGTGGTATCACTTATTTTTAAGTATGCTTTGGAATACATTAATTTATGGGTCAAACCCTTCAGTCTCTTCTCAATACTTTTATGAGGAAATATGGTCCAAATGATACAAACTACTTGAATTGTCTAGTGTAAGTTTTTTATAATATACTGGTATCATGTAGATGACAGCTGTATTTTAGAAGTGGTAGGTAGGGGGTAAAAAGGGATACAATGGTTAAGCTTCCTGAATTTCAGAGCTTGTTGCATGTTCCCTGCAATGTGACATGGAAATTTTTCCCTGTTCTATTGTTGGTCTGCTTTTAAAATGTGCTTCTCTGAGTCCACATCTGCCCACAAAAAATCTGGATGGTGCAATCCCTGTGAAATCTAGGAACTGGACCAGTATATCTCCCAGTGTGAAATATTGAAGCCAGAATGTTGATCCCTAAAGCTCGTTTTAGGATTTTTAGGAAGGTTTGTGAGATTATTTCATCCCAGTCATTATTAAAAAATAGGAAAGAAAGATGTCTAACAGCAGCTAAAAGGTGAACTCCACTGGGCTGACTGCACCAGGCTGTTTGCAGAAGGGCAAGTTTGTGCTTTTAAAACCAGGGAGGAGAATGTTGCAGTTGTTGAGGTGGCATGAATGAAAAGTTTGGCTGCGGGGCTGGAAAGAAAAGGGCAGATCTTGGAAAGCTTAAGAACAAAGAAGCAGCAGGAAACTTGTGGTTGAATCTAGAGCATAATTCTTAAAAAGACTTCAAATTGTGGTTGAACAATTTCAAGTGATGAAGAATGCACCACGTTCTTGCCAAGGTGTATTAACAGCTAACTTGGTTCACTGTTGAAAATGGTTGCCTTATTTCTAGCTTGAATCGTCTAGCTTCAATTTCAACCCATTGGCTATTATATCTTTGTCTGCTAAAGTAGAGAGCTCTCTGCTACATGATATTTTCTCCCCATGTGGTATAGATCACAATCAAGTTATATCTCATGAGAGAGGCAGATTGAAATGCAGGACTGGATGCAAGGAGACAAGATAGAGATTTTGAGTTATCAGCGAAGAAATGTCACTCTTAAAGACCCCCTTACTGCTGTGCTACTTGTACATTAATTGCGTTTCCCTTCTCCTAAAGTCTGTCTATTTGCCTGTCTGTCTTCTTGAGTGTTTGACAAATACCTTTAAATAAATGAACACAGTAAGATCAGACCTATTGCAGCTTTCTTGGTTTCAGGGCAGATCAGGTATTGCATATTTCAGGGACTGATAAAATTCTGCCTAACCTGAACTATTCAAACCTCATAGGGTAAGTATCTATTGAGGGGTAAAGCAGAGGCAGCACATATTCTAGTCATCTGTGACCAGGTCAAACAGCATTTGGATTTATTTTGACTCCACCAGAGAGGAGAAACCTGTACTCTTTAGTATCATCTTCATTCAGTGCACACTTATCTTTAGGGGCGCTAGCACTAACACCCTGACAAACCAGAACAGAATAGCTGTTAAATTGGCATGTAACTCTGATATTGTAATTAATAAGAATTGCAAAACTTTGCAACCACAACAGATCTTTTTTTGGCAGCGCTAATACCAAGATTAAAGTCAACTTCCAAAGATTAAAATAATGGGTCTGCTTCTGAATTCCCAGAAGGCCAGATCCAAAGCCTATCGAGTCAATGGAAATACTCCCACTGAGTTCAATGGACTTTGCATGAAGCCCTTTTAAGTTTTATTCCACTGTTACTGGTTGATGTCAGTTCAGTTAGTCCTGAGTTACACTAACGTAAGTGGGATCACCGTTAAGCCCATTGACCCTTATGGAAAAGTCCTAGATGACTTAATAGAGAGTGACAGATTTTCTATAGGTTTGTTTTTAAGCATTCTGGAGAATTTCTCAGTGCAGTTAAATCTCTGTAGGATCTCATTCTCTATTAAATTCTTTAGATTTTTAGAAAAACCTTTATAGAACCCTACTAAATTTCTCCATAACCTCATGGGTTTCATTACTTTTTAAATTCTATGAGACCTTCATATGGCATACCATTGTTCTCTTGAAATAAACAAAATTATTTGTTCTTAATGTTGCAAATCTGATTTTTACCCCATTCCTCTATTCTTGCAATTCTGAGGTGCTTTTCTAGTAAGCATAAGACATGAAGAGCATTTTAAAGATGCTCCTAAAAACAGAGCTCTCATCATCTGTGCCTGCCTCTATGGTATATGGGGAAACATTTAGAGATTGAATAAAATAGAATATGCAAAACCCACTGAGCCAGTTCATGTTCTAATCTAATTAGATGAACAAATTCATAGCGACGGGGCACCATCTACATTTAAATAAAAAAAAAAATCGGATATAAAATCTTTTAGTACTTTCCTTCTGTGTTTCATCCTGTTACTTTAAATCTTTAGTTAGAGAGTAATGGAGGTGAGCTGGATAATGAATATTGTTAATTCAAACTCAAGGCACTTTTCAGATTTCTCTCCGCTGAGCTGAAGGTTAAGTCACTTCAACATAATAGAAAGTATCAACATGATTCTTTTTTGGATCCTCTTATTGTGTACAAATTGCCGATGGCAGGATATAATAAGGGGCAGGAAGATGTGGGGTATTTTTAAACTTTAGTTAATTGATAGCAAAGTAACAATTTGGCATTTAACTTATTTGCATGGTAATGTCAGCAATAAAAGAATATCTTTGCACTTTTTACAGCGCGAGTTGGATGACTCAGATCAGAGAGAGGGTTCTAATGTACAGAAATGTCCCCAACAAATTTCAGGTTCTGGAATAGGTAACATTTTGTCTTCCCCATTGGGAAGTAGAGATGAATCCAGTTGATCTAGTCATTTACATAGGACTAAAGGTACATTTACACAGCAAATTAAAATTTGATTGTATTGCAGGTAGGCATACCTGTGCGAGCTTTAATCTAGCTAGCACAGGTAACCCATACTAGTGAAGATGTAGCAGCATGGGCTTCAGTCTGGGCTAGCCACTCCAGCACAAAGCTGGTGGAGACCCTGAGTATGTACTTTGATCGCCAGTCCATGCTGCCATATCTTCAGTATTGTTGTTAGCTAGTGTGAGTATATGTCCCTGTGCTACAATCACATCTTTAGACATGACCTTAGTTCACTGTCTCAGAATAGCAATTTTCACCAACGTTAGAAGGTGAAGGCCTACCTTTGTCCTCTTTATTAATGCTGATAGAATACCCAGTGCACCAAAATTGACTTTGGGATTGAGCTGGGCATCATATATTTCTATTCCAGAGATTCACATGCTGTATTTTGCTGAAAAATGTTTTGCAACAGAAAAAGTTGACACTCGGAGCTTTTCAATCCAAGGATATCTAAGCACGTTACAAAGGTGAGTATTGGTATCCCCACTGTAAACAATGAGAAGCTGTGGCACAGAATGATTACACATCTTGCCCAAGATCACTCAGCCAATCAGTGGCAGTAAGCAATAGAAGAACCCAGGTTTTCTGCTTTCTAGCTTCCTGCTCTGATCACTAGACAATACCACCTCCGCCTACCTGCCAGGCAATTTGGAATTCAGAGCATATGCAAATGACATGGAAGAATACTTCCTCCACTTTACATTTTGAATACTTCTATTTTGTGGCAGATCATACTATGAGCCAAATTGTGCCTTTCCGATACAGCTGAGGTGCATCCGGGGCAGACCGGCATGATGCCTCCAGGACCGCAGGGCTCTCTGGCAGGGCACAGCATGTTGTAGTACTTGTGCATTTGCTGGCCTATAGGAAGGTGAAAAATGAGACTATAACACAGCCCCCTCCCTGTCCTTGCCCGCTCTGGAGAGGCTAACACCAGAAGGAGCGCTAGGCTTGCGTAATCTCCGTGCTCCCTGGGTGAAGCACACCTATGGAGAGGGCCAGCACAAGGCCTAAGCACTTAAATCTCACCTGAGCTCTATTTTGTGAACTTCCATTGTGCGTGTTACGAACTGCCCTTCCCCCAGAACAATTTCAGTCAAGTTCAAAAGAGACCTGGTGCCTTTAACAATTTATTGAAAACCACCATAGGACCTAAATATATGCTCCTAAGCTCCAGGGGTAAATTAACGGACTTCTCATTTAGCTCAGATTTGAGTGAAAATGAGCTATCGCACCAAGAGGCTATGAAAATGATGGGACCTTATCCTGAAAATATTACTCCCTTAAAGCCCTTCTCATACATGCAGGGATGGGAAGGTGAGTCCTACAACCCACATAATACTCTGAATCTCCCTTTATCAGCAAGAGAGAGATTCATTTTATCCCTCAATAGAGCATGAGCAGCTCAAATCTCATTTTTTCTCCACCCCACCTGCCTAGATTTTAGGGAATCCTCCAACTAACCTCATAGGGCAGTCTGTAAATAGGCCATGTCTACACAAGCAAGCTTACAGTGGCACAACAGTACAGCATGTGACCTCCAGAAGGAGAAAGAGGAGCGTCCATGCACCAGCAATGGAGATACAGGTGAGCAATCGTTTCCATGTTCTCTCTACAGGTGCTAATGCGGAGAGTGGACTAGATGGCCCATCTGAGGGAAGGGAGCAGAAGGAGACTCCACCGATTGGAAGGCAAAAGATGCACTGTCCTAGGGATGGGGGTTCCACGACCACCACTCCCAAGAGGAGGAGGAGGGTGGTGGTGGTCGGGGACTCCCTCCTCAGGGGGACTGAGTCATCTATCTGCCGCCCTGACCGGGAAAACCGAGAGGTCTGCTGCTTGCCAGGAGCTAGGATACACGATGTGACGGAGAGACTGCCGAGACTCATCAAGCCCTCGGATCGCTACCCCTTCCTGCTTCTCCACGTGGGCACCAATGATACTGCCAAGAATGACCTTGAGCGGATCACTGCAGACTACGTGGCTCTGGGAAGAAGGATAAAGGAGTTTGAGGCGCAAGTGGTGTTCTCGTCCATCCTCCCTGTGCAAGGAAAAGGCCGGGGTAGAGACCGTCGAATCGTGGAAGTCAACGAATGGCTACGCAGGTGGTGTCGGAGAGAAGGCTTTGGATTCTTCGACCATGGGATGGTGTTCCAAGAAGAAGGAGTGCTAGGCAGAGACGGGCTCCACCTAACGAAGAAAGGGAAGAGCATCTTCGCCAGCAGGCTGGCTAACCTAGTGAGGAGGGCTTTAAACTAGGTTCACCGGGGGAAGGAGACCAAAGCCCTGAGGTAAGTGGGGAAATGGGATCCTGGGAGGAAGCACAAGCAGGAGAGCGCAAGAGGGGAGGACTCCTGTCTCATGCTGAGAAAGAGGGACGATCATTGAGTTATCTTAAGTGCCTATACACAAATGCAAGAAGCCTGGGAAACAAGCAGGGAGAACTGGAAGTCCTGGCACAGTCAGGGAACTATGATGTGATTGGAATAACAGAAACTTGGTGGGATAACTCACATGACTGGAGTACTGTCATGGATGGATATAAACTGTTCAGGAAGGACAGGCAGGGCAGAAAAGGTGGGGGAGTTGCGTTGTATGTAAGAGAGGAGTATGACTGCTCAGAGCTCCGGTATGATACTGCAGAAAAACCTGAGAGTCTCTGGATAAAGTTGAGAAGTGTGAGCAACAAGGGTGATGTCGTGGTTGGAGTCTGCTATAGACCACCAGACCAGGGGGATGAGGTGGACGAGGCTTTCTTCTGGCAACTAGCAGAAGTTGCTAGATCACAGGCCCTGGTTCTCATGGGAGACTTTAATCACCCTGATATCTGCTGGGAGAGCAATACAGCGGTGCACAGGCAATCCAGGAAATTTTTGGAAAGCGTAGGGGACAATTTCCTGGTGCAAGTGCTGGAGGAACCAACTAGGGGCAAAGCTTTTCTTGACCTGCTGCTCACAAACAGGGAAGAACTAGTAGGGGAAGCAAAAGTGGATGGGAACCTGGGAGGCAGTGACCATGAGATGGTCGAGTTCAGGATCCTGACACAAGGAAGAAAGGAGAGCAGCAGAATATGGACCCTGGACTTCAGAAAAGCAGACTTTGACTCCCTCAGGGAACAGATGGGCAGGATCCCCTGGGAGAATAACATGAAGGGCAAAGGGGTCCAGGAGAGCTGGCTGTATTTTAAAGAATCCTTATTGAGGTTGCAGGAACAAACCATCCCGATGTGTAGAAAGAATAGTAAATATGGCAGGCGACCAGCTTGGCTAAACAGTGAAATCCTTGCTGATCTTAAATGCAAAAAAGAGGCTTATAAGAAGTGGAAGATTGGACAAATGACCAGGGAGGAGTATAAAAATATTGCTCAGGCGTGCAGGAGTGAAATCAGGAAGGCCAAATCACACTTGGAGTTGCAGTTAGCAAGAGATGTTAAGAGTAACAAGAAAGGTTTCTTCAGGTATGTTAGCAACAAGAAGAAAATCAAGGAAAGTGTGGGCCCCTTACTGAATGAGGGAGGCAACCTAGTGACCGAGGATGTGGAAAAAGCTAATGTACTCAATGATTTTTTTGCCTCTGTCTTCACGCACAAGGTCAGCTCCCAGATTGCTGCACTGGGCAGTACAGCATGGGGAGAAGGTGACCAGCCCTCACTCGTGTAGCCGCTCTCTCCCACCAGCATAGAGTTCTCCTGTTGACCTAATTAAACCACCCCCAAAGAGTGGCTGTAGCTATGTCAGTGGGAGAACGTCTCCTGCCGACATAGCGCTGTTCACACTGACACTTCTGCCGGTGTAACTTATGATGCTCAGAGGTGTGGGGTGTTTTTTTTTGTTTTGTTTTTGTTACACCCCTGAGCAACATAAGTTATACTGACAAAAGTGCTAGTGTAGATACAGCCTTAGACAATATTGGTTATGCAGTGTAGTTGTAGCTGGGTTGACACCAGGATATTAGAGAGACAAGGTGGGTGAGGTAATATCTTTAATTGGACCACCTTCTGTTTGTGAAAGAGACAAGCTTGGCATGGCTACACTTGCAGATGTAGAGCTCTGTGAGTTAACCCCACCTTCACAGAGTGCAGTAAGGAAAGCGCTGCAGTCTGTCCACACTGACAGCTTCAAGCACACTGGCGTGGCCACATTTGCAGCACTTGCAGTGGCATTGGGAGCGGTGCATTATGGGCAGCTATCCCAGCATGCAAGTGACTGCAACGTGCTTTTCAAATGGGGTGGGGTGGAGTGTGACAGGGAGTGTGTTGTGTGTATGTGGGGGGAGAGAGAGAGTGGAGTTTTGGAGTGCTGCTGAGTGTGTCAGCATGCTGTCTTGTAAGTTCAGACCCACCTCTCTCTTACTCACTCAAAGCAAACAGTAAATGTTTGCTTTTCTTGGAACTGATAAGCAGCCGGCTTCTCCAAAACGGAGCTTTGAAAGGGCATTTCTGCATTCCTGCAGCCATTTTCACAACAATGACAAGAGTGGCCACTTGACTTAAGGGGATTATGGGACGTTTCCAGAGGCTGATCACAGCGCAGTAATGCAACACCTCATTCACACTGGCGCCGTGGTGCTCAGGTGGGGGCGCAGCAAACGTTATTCCACTGGCTGAGATGGAGTACCAGCAGCGCTGTAGCTGCAGAGTCAGAGTGCTCTATGTGCCTTGCCAGTGTGGACAGGGAGTGAGCTAGGGTGCCTGAGGCTGCTTTATTGTGCTGTAACTCTCAAGTGTAGTCAAGGCTTTTGAGTCGCACAGAGCTCTTCTTCAGGTCTGGGGAAAGTACTCCAAGTGTCACAGCTAAATGCAAGTTGGAACTATTGTTTTAGTGTAAGTAGGGACCATTCAAGGTAGAGTGGCCCATGAACACCTCTGCAGTCATAGGACAAAAAGAGGGAGTTAGTGAGTTATCATAACTCCAGTGCCTCTGTTCAATCCATGATTTTTAGTGTCTAGCTGAGTAATGAATTTAAGCTCCCAAGCTTGTTTTTTGAAAGTATTGTTTGAAAGGGTTTGGATAAATCCAGCTGAGATGCCCTCATCATGAGGGCCTATCACCCATTCTGAACCACAATTAACCACAGTCTTCCTGTTCACCATTTACCATGAGTGTTCCACTCAGGGATGTTGTGCAAGCAAGCCCAATGCCACGTATAACAGGGAAGCCAGGCTAACTCTGCCAATGTGGACCACGGGTCGGGATTGTGTCCGTACATGGACACAAGTGTCCATGGTAACTTTTCAAGAAATGTTAAATGACTGAGTGACATTAACCCCATAATGTCCATCACTAAGTACAGTAATTTTGTCAAGTGTCCATCGCACAACATGGTGGTGCCGACCCCTGATGTGGACACAAGGAACAGTCTATCCAGCCCAGCCCAAACCTGTATGACACTCTTGTGGAAGTCAGATTTTTGGGCTGTACATCAGATTCTTCCCTTCCAGTTGCAGCAGAATGCCCTTCCCCTGTCCCCAGGTTCAAGTCAAATAATGAAAGCAGGAGCTGTTCCTATTTCAAGCTACAGTGACCCATCAAGTAAAGCTATAGGAAAATAGGATTGAAGTTCAGCTGAGGACCCTGGCACGAGTCTGATACTATGTTGTGTGTTGCATCTGTAATTGCAAGCAGCGGATGAACCTGCAGTCATCGAGCGGAAAGAATTCTGTAACTCAGAAAGACAAAATGGGCATATTACTGAGGAGTTCAGAGGCCGTGTTCTGACACAAGCTGCATATCATCTTGCTATGGGGATGCTAATACCATGGCTCAAATTTGGAATGAATGAGTGTCAAACTTCTCAGACAGAAAGCCAGGAATATCAAGGGGGGCACTTATGTGAGTAATGTGCAAGTGTTTGCAGAGTCAAGTCCTTAAACAGCACAAAAATCTAGTTTCACTGTAATAATACAGTCTCTAATATTAATAGAATTAAATTTTAAAATGCTTTTGTGTAAACTGATTTTTATAGTCAGAATTTTTTCTAAATGTCTCTTTTCTGACCACCAGAAACCCACATTTCAGGTATTATTATAGATGACCTCTGGAAGGCAACTCAATTTAACAAAAACAAAACAAAGCAACCCAGCACAGAATTGTGTGATGCCCAGCAGCAATTGCAAATATGGTCTTAGGAATTGGTTTGCAGAATTTTTTTTAAAGCCATATGTCTACATAAGATATTTTGGGCCAAATTCTTTGCTGGTGTAACTCCAGAGAATTTGGCTCTGTGTGTGTGTGTGTGGGGGGGGGGGGGGCATGGAATACCTTAGTAGTTATTATTTTAAAGTTCAGTTTAGCTTAAAGTTGTTTTTAAATGCGAGTTTTAGAAAGATCTTTTGTAATTAAAAAGAAAAAAGAGGCATTATTTCGTACTGTTTTCTGAGCATATAAGAGCTAGTCTACACGGAAACTTGCACTAATTTAACTAAATCACTTTTCTAAAACAGGTTTAATTACTTCCATGCAAATCAGTGTGTGGACACTCTTATTTTGTAGGAAAAATGGCTGAAGTTGTTTAGCTAACTGACTTCAGCCATTTTTATTCTGAATTAAGAGTGTCCGCATGCAGACTTCCACCAACAAACTGAAATTAGTTTTAATTCACACCTTTTGGGTGGGTGGATTGGTGCAAGTTTGTGTGTGAACCAGTTTTAAGAGTTTGGATCTTTCCTTCATGCTGTAAACATACAGAATATTCTTTTAATAATTTTAAAACGTTTTCAAAGGACTACTATCAGGTCAAAACTTATTCACAGATTTAAAAAAATGTTAAAACAGTGTTCCATTTGATTGGAATCCAGTTAACTTCCCAAAAGCAATATTACACTTCCTTACAAAAATTGGACCTCGTTGAAAAACCCTAATATTCCAGTTCTGGCAATGAAGTATTAAGGGATCCAGCCTGTTTCTCATGCCATAGAATCCTTCATCACTTAGTTTCAGCCTCTTTGAATTACTCTGCACATCTAAACAATTTTGTCTCCTAAAATTTTCAAAAATATGTACAACTGGTAAAATAACCCTTTCCATGTCTGAGAAGTGACCGGGGAAACCAGTGGGACTAGTTTCAGTGTGGTAGCTGTGTTAGTCTGTATCAGCAAAAAGAATGAGGAGTCCTTGTGGCACCTTAGAGACTAACACATTTATTTGGGCATAAGCTTTCGTGAGCTAAAACCCACTTAATTGGATGCAGTGGAAAATACAGTAGGAGTGTGTGTGTGTGTGTGTGTGTGTATATATATATAATATAAAAATATGGATGTTGCCATACCAACTCTAATGAGACTAATCAATTAAGGTGGGCTATTATCAGCAGGAGGAAAAAACTTTAGTAGTGATAATCAGGATGGCATCAGTATTCTGTGCATGAGAACTGCAGGATCAAGTCCTCCGTTTCCTAGGAGCAATTATTTTGTTGTTCATCATGTTTCTTATTGGGGCCCTGTTAGACCTCTCTGTCTAAAGACACCTACTATATTAATGATGTGTTTGTGGGACTAGGCATATTGGCAACAAAAGGTTATAGATATTTTCTAGTGGATGTGAGGGACAATGAATCCTTCAAATGCCTACTAGTGGCACTTCTGCTTAGTGGGAAATATAGTGTACCCAACTCTGCTCCCCACTGCACTCAGGCAATCCTACTGCTATCAACAGGGTTGCATGCCTAGAACTGAGTGAAGAATTTGGTCCTTTGTATTCTCTGCCTTGTGTTTGAAAAATGTGCACTGTTTATGCAATGATATATCTCCTCATAGCACAAAACACTGTCCTGAGGCCACCCTAAACCCTCAGTGTTCTAAACTCTGTGTGTGTGTGTGAATTTCCTTGGCCTCTTACTCCCAAACCCAAGGTCAATGAAGGACTGGTGCCTATCTTTGAAGGAGTTTTAAATGGTAGTTTCCAAAAGTATATGAGAGCTAAATCTATCCTCTAAACTGAAGGAAACTTGTCAAGATGCATTCACAATGAATGTGTGACATTGAACAACAAAGGGAAGCAGCCCCGAGTATGTGACCTGTGACTGTGTATTAAATATTTAATCAAGATATATTAAAATAGGAATGCACAGCTTGCTGTCAGTTTCTAGTACGCCTGAGAGGATTTTACTCTGTGGTATTTGGAACTGGGAAGTCTTGTTCTTTCAGAAACATATCTCCCTACTGTTGTGAGTGCAGAGTGGTTAAAAAAAATGCTTTTTTTTTTTTCTTTCAGTCATTTTAAAATGTTATTAAAAAAATGAAAATCCTAACAGATTTCAAACTGTTTCAGGACACTTTTTTGCCTACAAGGAACATGTTGACTTTTTAAACAAATGACTTCCTTCCAGTGTAATTAATTTTAAGAGGTTCATTTCTGTATTGAATGATTAAAAAAGTTACTGTGTAGCAGTTTCAGGAATCTTGGCTTTGACATTAAGAAAACTTTGTATTAATTATTAATCTGAAGATTACAATATGCCTTTCATTTTCCACCTTGAAATGGAACCATTTGTTTCCCCATAGACCGCATATGCCTCTATACAGGGCATCATTTCCTATACTTTGATGAGTAGGACATACTTTTAACAAGGTGACACTCGTGGCTTTTGGAGTTTCTAAAGGGTAGAAACTGACCGTTCACCCAACACCTTGTCTCAAATCTCATGGAAAATCTAAGACAATACCTGTCTCCCACAGCTACCTAGAAGTCAAGTGAAAAGGATATAAAATATTCTTATTGACCACCATGCCATCTGTGCTGGTATTTGTTCTTCACGCTCCTCACACCTTCTGTTTCAGCAAGCAGGTCACACTAACTTGACAGAGTTAATGTATGATCTTGTAACGTATCACAAGGCAATTCGAAACATGCATACAAAACTGTCAATGGGATGTTAAAGTCTATGTCACGGTAGGAGACTTTGTGAAATGATGAGAGCTGCCATTGGCATTTGGGGGATACTCAGTGAAATAAATATTCAGCCCCCCTCCAAACCAAACTAACCCTGTTCAGTCCGATCACATCACAAATGCACATGACCTGCCTTTGACTTTGGGGATGGCCGGGAGATGTTTCTTGGGGAGATTCCCAAACATAACTAAGTCATTTAATGTAAGTGTGTGTGTCACTTGGTGTTGTGGTAGAGGAGGATGGAATTGAGCTGCCAGAAGTGTCTTTGCTTGAGGAAATTGGTCCCAGCCCCTGTACTGGGTCCATGCATATTTGTCAACATTTAAAACAAAATCAAGGGACAAGTCTCCCACTAAGCTAGGAGTTGGAATTGGTAGACCTCCATTGCCAAAGGGTTTTGTCAGGGCTGGTGCAAGGATATTTTGCACCCTAGGCGAAACTTCCACCTTGCGCCCCCCCTCCGATGTCCAGCCCCCACCTATGGCCAAGTTCCCCCCAGGGGCCCAGATGTTCACAAAGTCCAGGGGCCACAGGAGGGGCTGCAAAGAGGGGAGTCGTATGGGGGCTCTTCCAGGGGGTGAAGGTGGCAGAGAGGGGGGTGCATGGGATTGTTGCAGGGGATGGAGGTGGCCAAGAAGTGAAGGGGGCAGGGGTGTAGTGGCAGGGAAGAGATTGCACAGAGGCAAAAGGGGCTCATTACGGGGGGTGCAGTGGCAGGGAGGGAGTGGCACAAGGGAGAAGTGGGCATGAGGGGGTTGTTGCAAGGAGCTGGCGAGGGGGCGGGTGTCTGTGCCCGGGGTTGTTGCAGGGGGTGAAGGTGACACAGAGGAGTTTGCCCACTCCTCCCTTGTGCAGAAGGGAGATGGAGGATGTGTGTGTGTGGGGGGGTCCTCGAAGTTGATGCAGGGTGAAAGTGACCGTGTCTGGCTGGGAGGGGCAGGGGAATGTTGCTGGGTGGAGGTTGCCCAGAGGCAAAAGTGGCAGGACATGGTGGGTTGTTGGGGCAAGGTGTGCACAGGGGAGAAGGTAGCTGGTCGGTGGGTGTTGAAGGGGGTGGCGCTGGCTGGGGGAGGGGTGCCCGGCTTGCTCCCACATACACCATTTCCTAGGCCAGGGACTGGATCTGCCCACCCCCCCGGTGCTCCGCGGGCCTGTACTACTCCCTGTGGCCTGGCTAGGTACCTTGCAGGCAGAGTAGACACCCAGCTTCTCCGTCCAAAGAGCAGAGCGCACCTGCGCCTTCTTCCCCACACTGTGGGCCGAGACGGGCTCTCTGCTGCCCCCGGGGCTCTCAGCGGCGGCACAGGCAGCCAGCGCTGCCCGAGCCTGCTGCCGCCGCCGCTGAGAACCTCAGGGGTGGTGGGGAGCCCGACTCGGCCTGCGGCATGGGGAAGAAGGCACAGCTGCTAGTGCTAGACCCTCCCCTTCCCCGCTCCGCTCGCTGCTCCCCTGGGGGAGGAGGGACTGGCCACGCCGCGGGCAGCCCCTCTGGAGCCGGGAGACGGGGAGCAGCGGCAGCCTTGTGCTCCGCTGTTTAAAAAAAATGTTAGGGGCACCGCTTTTTGGCGCCCCCAACCACTTGGCGCCCTAGGCGGCTGCCTAGTCCGCCTAGTGGTTGCACCGGCCCTGGGTTTTGTATGCTTCCCAGTGAAGTGCAGGATGCTTTCTCAGCCCTTTTCACCAGGTATTTAATTATAGAATCCAGAGTAACCAGTAGTATAGAAAATAGTCATCCCATCCTCTTCCCTCAAACTTAAAGAAATGCAGGACACCTGCTGAGGAAACACAATAAATAAAGGAGCATAAATAGATTAAACTGTACTTACTGTCTAATAAAGGCTATAAATCAAGGTTGGCTCCTCTGAGAGAAGGTGCCGGAAGCGCGTTCCATGCCAGAACCCCAGTACTTATTGTCACAAAGTACAAGCAATTGGCTCATAGACATGACAAAGGGTAAGAGTGGAATGGGTGAGTCTATGGCTAGTGACTGCAGCTAGTCCCAGCAGGAGCCTAGTCTAAACATCTCTTAAAATGGTGGCGAGTCAAAAAGGAGGAGCAGAATGTGTCAAATTCCCCCTTCCCCTGGCACATTCTGCTCTCCTTGGCTGTCAAAGTGTCCAGCCACTGCTATGAGTGAGTTGCCTCATCCCCACTCCCTCCCAGTACCTACAGAAGCAGTGGGTTTAAAAGCCATAAAACCCTTTTCTTGCTTATTTCCTTCTCCCATTTCTATAGCCTCTTTTTCTCTCCTTCCATGACTGAGCCATTCTATCCATCTCCATACCATCTTCTCTTGTCTCACTTTGTCTGTTTAACTCCTTCTTTGCCTTTCTTTGAAAAGCACTTTGGCAAAAAAGGAGTTAGGTGCCTAAGTCTCTGTTTTAAGCACCTAAGTCCCAGTTTTGGGACCACGGTGATTCACAGAACTCCCACTGAAACCCTGTAAGCTCCTAAGGTTTTGCAGTAAAGTTCCTAGGCACCTATGTCTCTACATTGGATATCTGCACTGGACTGTCCTGGGGCTTAGCACACACCCCTTTCATCAGCATCTCCTATTGGCTAGCTTAGGCAGCTCCCTGCTGAGCCTGCTGGCTTTTGTCAAATGTCTAAATCCCTTTGAACATTCAGCCCTTTCCCTTTTCCACCCTTCTTGTTCCTGTTCACCCCATCACATTCATTCTCTTAGACAGTCCAGGTGTGATGTCTCCAGATGCTCTGTGGCCACAGTTGAGAAACATACAGGCTCCAAACAATGAAAGTAGCAAAGTAAGAAAAAACCTGATGCTAGTATTCTACTTTTAACGCTATTTGTCTTTGAAGCAAAATATAAAAACAACTCAATATTACAGAGTTGTGTCCCAACCCTCTGCTTACTTTGTAGGGAAAAGGTTTTGGAACTAAAGCAAAATCATTACTGACTGTTTTTCACAAAATGCACTCATAAAAATTGGATTTACTTTCAGTTCTGATTTATAGTCCAGTACAATGAAAACATTTGAATTTTAATGATACATTAAGGCAATGGCTCAGAATATAGCATGCCAAATGTGTCATTACTATTACAATATCTGCTTCATTTACAGAGGGAGGATAATGGTATGTTCATTCGTGTTGGGTTTTTGTTTTGCTCTTTCACTCCAAGAGCTAGATCCTACAGATCTTCAACTGCCATCAGTGGGAGTCTTGCCTGTGTAAGGACTGAAGGATGGGGCCCAGAACATTCAATGAAAAATGTATTTTAACCAAAAATAATGACAAATAATCCGTACTGAGTGATTCATTATCTGAATGAAGCATTAGGTGTATAGAACTTCATAACAAGTCAAAATGCTGTAGGAGTAACACACTCACAAAGAATGAGTAAAAAATGACCAGTTCTTTGATGCTTTTAACCCTTTAAGAAAGGGACACTGATTTACTGTATCAAGAAACTATTTATATTCTTAGGGTAGGCCTACACTGCAATGTGAGCCCAGGGTTCGTAGAACTCGAGTTAGCAGACACCAAGGTTAACATAGGGCTTTAGCGTCTACACTCAACTGTAACCCTGGTTAGGAATTGCTGAATCCTAGGTCCCAACCTGGGGCTTCAACATCTATACTGCATTATGCAGGCCCCAGTCCAATCATCCCTATCCCAGACTTCCTAGTGTCCTCCCAAAATGTGGCTGCTCTAGCCCTTTATAGTGCAGTGTGGGAAAACTTGACTGTCCAGAGGATAAAGAAAGTCTGCCTGTGGGATTGTGGGATACTTTTGGTGGACTCCCAGAGCATCAGTTCTGAGAGTGCGTGTTTGCACTGCAAAGCAATAGGGCTTGAACACTGGGTCCCATCTTGATTCAGGCTTGGATCCTCCACCCCTGTGGAGCCTTGGGACGATGAGTATGAGCCCTTGGTTAGTGTGATTTGTGGGTAGATATAAGGGGGAGTTAGGCTTGAGCGTGAGTGTGAACCCTGGGCTTTCACTATACTGTAGACACACTCTTAAACAACATGGTTTAAAAATGAATTTTTTTCCTAAAAGAATGACCATAGGTCTGTCAATGGGGTTCAAGCCTAACTCACCCAATACGAACATTGTAGCCTAAGCGTCAATGAATGTGGAGAGATAGGTGCCTTACCTGCAACTCACAAAAAGCCAGTATGCAAGGTAGGGAGCCGCCTAGGCTAGCCAGTGGGAGATGCTACGCTCTCTCAGAGATGGGTTGTTTCCCTGCTGTCTGGACTTAGGTGCTTAACTCTGCTAGCAATTTTCAGTTGTGAACCTCCTTTGGTGGCAGGGACTGTTTAGCAAGGAGGAGGTCCTCCCTCACAGCTTTTAGCCTAGTGGTTAGGGTCCTCAGCTGTAATGTGGGAGCTGGCTGATTCAAGTCCTTCACCTGAGAGGGAAAGGGGATTTGAACAGGGACCTGCCACCTCTTAGGTAAGGCTCTCTAACCATTGGGTTATGAACTGTTTTGATGTAGCGTGCCCTCAGTCTCTCCTATTGAAGCTCTTGAACTATGGATAAATAGTCATTGCGGCAGGTGGACTGAATTTGTGGGTCTCCCAAATCCTGGGTGAATGCTCTACTCACCAGGCTGTAGACTAATTCTCAGTCTGTGCTCTCTCAAAGGAGAACGAGAGAGAGCGAGCATGAGCTATAGCCTGGTGGTTAGAGTATCCGCCCAGGACGTGGGAGGCTCAGGAGCCAAATCCCCTGCTCCAATGAAATAACTTGTATTTGGTGTCTGTCCCAAGTGACTCCCTAAGAAAGCACAAGCATGACTCTACAGCCTGCTGGGCAGAGCCCTCACCCAGGATGTGGGAGGCCCATGATCTAGTCTCCCTGCTGCAACAATGCAATGGTGCCAACACAAGAGACTGAGGAAACCCTGCATCAGAATATCTGATAGCCCAATGTTAGGGCACTCACCTGAAGTGGTCAATCCCTAATCAAATCCCTTCTCCCCCTTTGACAGAAGGGGACTTGAACCAGGGGTCTGCTGCATCCCAGGGGAATATCATGACCACTGGGCTAAGGGTCATCAGGGAGGTCCCTCTTCTTCCTTCCCCCCCCTATCTTCCAGCTGTTCTGTGTAAACTTGACTTAGGGGAGGAGGGATAGCTCAGTGGTTTGAGCATTGGCCTGCTAAACCCAGGGTTGTGAATTCAATCCTTGAGGGGACAACTTGGGGATCTGGGGCAAAATTGGTACTTGGTCCTGCTAGTGAAGGCAGGGGGCTGGACTCAATGACCTTTCGAGGTCCCTTCCAGTTCTAGGAGATAGGATATCTCAATTTATTTTAATTTAGGGGCCTGAGCTGATAGGCAACCCCTGAGCATGCCTGCTGGATTGGGCCTGCATGCAGCTTAGGTGGGTGAACACCTGTCTTCCCCTCGTTTGTGGATCGCTCTGGGACTTCAGTGGGAGGTAGGCGCCTGGGCAGCTAGAGGGAGGCAGCAGTGCACATACTCCGAAGCAGAAACATCGGCACCTAAGGAACTTTGATTGCAAAAATTTAGTTGCTGAGTGAGTTTAGTTGCCAATGGGGTTCAATGGGATCTTGCGGAATAAAGGTCCCAAAACAGGGACTTAGGTATCAAACTCTTTTTATGCATTCAGGCAGTAGAGCTTTCAGCAGCTCTCCGGGATTGTCAGCATTTGGCTTGATCAGGCTCTGAGAGAGGATTTTCATCCTGATATAAAACAAATATTTCTTTCTGATAGGATATAAATTTCAGAATGATTCCCCCACCCCAGTGTTTCCTTTTGTGTGATCTTACAGAGAAGTCATAATCCTGTTTGAGACATCCTAGACAATTGCCATGGGAGTGACTGAGATCTCATTATTGGTGAGAGGGAGGGATGTTCAAATGTAAAAAGGACAAGGATGTTTTTGAAAACCACAAAACAGAAAAAGTGAATGTATTTTATTGGTCTATTAAAGTGTTCCTCAATGAGAAATCCCCTCTTTATATTTCAGAGGTATTGAATGGCAAAAATAACCGCTGATTGCATGAATAATGTAACAGTGACACAGTGAGCATGCGGCTAGCCTGCAGGCTTACATAAGAGGTAACACTGGGCTTCCAGCTGGCTTAGTTTAAAAAGTCAGGCAAACCATCCTCACTTCTGTTGCTATAATGCATCCCAGGGGCAGCCATAGACCAAATGGCGCCCCAGGCAAGGAGTGTCTTCGGTTCCCCCCTTCCATTTGTTAATACCTTATTTTTTTATTGCATTTGTAGCCCATTTTATGACTTTGATGCATGATTTGCATGCATGATTTCTCTGTCATTTGCAAGCTAGGATTTGTAAATCTGTATGTATTCATGCCATATATAAGCAAATAAAAAAAATCGTGTCCTCTAAGCTTATAGAAACGTTTTTACATTTTAAGAATAATTGAAAAAACGTTCTAATGTCAAGAACTTGAACTGTGCACCAACATTGGGTGGACCAGTATAAAACACTGTTACAGTAGGTGGTAGCTTTTGAATATTAACCCTAGTCCTCTAGTTCTAAAGGCCGTTTTTCTCACCTTTGCCCTTGCCAACTCAAGCACAGCGTCCGAGAGATCAAAAGATTGGCCAATGACTTTTCCAAGTGATGCAAGACAATCGAAGATGTTTTAATGAGCCTGAGCTTCAAAAAGTTGTGCTCACCACTCATGACTGTGACCAGCAACGTGAGCAGAATCCTCAAAACTATCCTCACATTAGGAAAAGTGTCCTTCAGCTCTGCATCATGAATGAATTGGAGAACTTGGAGTGGAGAGTGCTTCCCATGTTGCAAAATGTGACAGATGTTGTCCAATTTGACATAGAGGTCTTTATCATTGATATCCGAACATTTCCCATGTATCAGTGTCCGGTGAAGGTCTATACAATCGTTCAACAATGTTTTCCTGTTCGCCAGCAGCTTACAAAGGTCACACAAAAAAAACCCAGGTCTCTTCATGGTGCTTCATTTGTCCAAACCTTTCTTTGATGGACACCCCTGTCAATAAACGAGCAAAAAAAACCTCCCTCTTGACTTTTTCTTCTGAGCTTCAAATCACATCATCTCTGCCCTCAGAAACAAATGCTTTCTTCTTCCAATGAATACAAGTTTCCTTGAAGATAGGCTCAACTCCTACATTTTCTGCCATTTCTTTGACTGCAATCATGGCATCTTCAAATTTGTTGTCTCTGTAGGCCACAACAAAATCAAGGCAGCTTCTCATCAAAGTAGTAGTGGTTGCAATGTCCATCGACTGAGTTTGTAATGCCTTGTTTACAATGTTTACTTCGGACAGGATATTGTGCCAAACCACAACTGACACCAGAAATTTGAAGTCTGTGATCTGGTTTGCCAAGCTTTGCACCTCATGTCGGATTCCAGCCACAGCTTTACTCGACTGTGTCAGTTTCATCATAGCATTGTAAACCTCAGTCACTTGGTACTTCACTGGCCTTACACTGTCAATGTGGCTCTCCGAGTGAGTGTCACTTAGCAGCTTCACTATCAGACTTATAACGTTGTCCGTGAGGATCTTCCACCTGGTAGTTGATGCTGAAAAAAGGACATACATCCTTTGCGGTACTCCAAAGAGAGATACTGAATCTAAAGATGCTGCTGCTGCTGCTGCATCTGACACAAGGCACAAGGAACGTTCTTGGATTCAGTGCAAGGATCCTAGCCTGGATACCACTGTTTCTTCCCTTCATGTTCACACCATTGTCGTAGCACTGGCAGTCCTGAAGCTTTATTTTAGTCTCAGAACTGTTTATGAACACTTTGAATGTTAGGCCTCTTCCAGTAGAGTTGTTCTTAGACTGGAAACAGATAGTGTTCTTTTACTTGGATACAGCTATCTGTGTCATCAACAAATCTTACTGTAATTAATGTAGGGAGCGCAGTCCATTACAGTATAGTACTTGGCTTTGCTGAGCTGCATCAATATGTTATCAAGCACCTTCCTTGCCATAAGGTCAATCAATTAATTTTGAATTGTTTTGCTGCAATAATGGTCTATAGCTTCTTTATGAACTACTTCATCCTGGCTGGGATGATTTAGATGGGGTTGGTCCTGCTTTGAGCAGGGGTTTGGTCTAGATGACCTCTGGAGGTCTCTTCCAACCCTAATCTTCTATGATTCTATTTGATGTTGGTGCTTACGCATGACATCATCGTGTTTCCCAAGGAGTTCTACCAAACCAAGGAAATTATCATTCTGTTCAGTGAACAACTTATCCAATGAGCTCTGTATCAGACAATTGAGATCAGACACCCGAACACGTTCCTCCAGTGCTGGGTTTCTACATGAATAATGTGCTGGTTTTCTGTGTCTATGCATTTATTCAGCTTGAGGCTGGACTCAATTACAGTAGGCTGTAAAATGGCCGGGTGCCATTTCATGTTGCTTCAGAGCATCAGCTACATTTTATGCCAGTAATTGTAAAAGCACACAAAACGATTTGGCATTCTTGTCAAATATTTTGCAACAAAACCAGAACTCTTTCACAGTGTGACTGAGAAGTGTCCATTCTGCTCATTTACTGGAAATGTCATATCCTCAATTTTGCCCAGCCTGTTCAAAATTGTACTATTGATACTGGTAAAGTTTAGGATCGCCAGCCATGAAGCAGGGTCTGATGTATCATTGTGCTGTACAATTTTTCTTACTGCTGTTTCTGCCATCATGCAACGCTGATTGTTTATCACCGTTTCTCTCCTTTTTTGAGTAAACCAGATTTTTCTTTGTCATTACTCTCCTTTTTCATGTGAGCCACATTCTCTATCATCCATTTCCTTTATGCTACTGGGAAAACTGGACAATTTTCCATCACTTCCCTCACATTTCCATTCCTTATCTTCAGGTAAATCTGCTAATTCCCTAGTAATAGGACTTCCATAATTTATGCTTCCCACCTCAGTATCTTCTGCACTGGGACAATTGCTACTGCCTAAAGCCCTATCTATGTTCTGTTTCAGATATTTTTTTCCCATTAAATTTGCCCCTGGCTATGAACTAGATTGCAACTGAGCCTTTTGCTTCCTATACTGAGCTCCTGAAGGCTTCAGGGGCATCTTTTATTTTCTGAGGGGGAAAACAGACAGTATTAGGGGAGAGCAAAAAATCTATGTTCCGCAGTCTTAAAAAGTCATTAAACATGGCAAAAGAAGTAACAGTATTTATTGTTGCATAGATAGTGGTTTGATAGATATCGCTGGTGTCTCATTAAATATATCCTTTATTAGTTGCTACTTTTCAAGTCTTAAAACACAAGTACGCTTTCGCAATTACACCGTAAAACAAGGTTCACAACATTGCAGCTGGACTTGCACTTTGTTCTTGTATCTCACTGACTGGTGATGCCCCATCCCTTTATATACTCATGAGGGCATGGCTGACAATGTTCTAGAAGGTTTGTGGAAAATGTAGTTCTCAAAGTCTGGAAGGTTCCACTAGATCCTACAAAACGCCAGAACATTCTAGGAGGTAGTGAAAACTGAACCCACATACGGAATACCTGAAACATATTTTCTTCAGACATTCTATTCTCCCTTTTGTCGTTAACAAGAAAACAGCAACCTGAGCCTGGTGCCCCCCAAGCCCGGCACCCCAGGCAGTCGCCTGGGTTGCCTGCCCCTAAAACCCACCTTGATGCATCCCATTCATGTTCCAGTTCCATGGGAGCCACAATGCCCAGCAATGGTCAAGGGGGGAACTGGGACCTAGAGCCAGGACAGCATATGGTATCATTTTTTGGGGTTATTTATGTTCTTTATAAAAGGAAAAAAGTGAATAGCATGATATTCCAAGGTTCTCAGCATCCACCATCCCACTGAAAGAAATAGGAGCTGCAGGTGCTCCATACTTTGGAAAAATCAAGGTATAAAGCTTAAATGTGCCTGAAGTGACTCAGAACAGACAGTAAATAAAAATATCAAGGATGAGTCTATCCATGAGAACAGTCATCCATGTGTATTGTTTGACTCCAGCACTGATTAAATTTCTCGTTGGACTCCTCGTACTTTTATTGCTGACCAGTCTTTTGAGAGAACATTATAGCAATCGAAAGGATAAAACTAAATAGTTATATAAAGTATGGGCCCAATTCTGTAGCTTTTACTCATGTGACTAAGGATTGGAAACATCAGGCTCTAATAAGAGATTCATGGTGTAACAGCTAGGTAAATATGATACCATTGACTAGTGCTGCCTGCCTAAACTCTGGCACGCTGTAATAAAAACTAAGCTTTGTGTTTTAAGTTGGGCCTGGCAACTGCCAGAGCTCAGATCTTCTAGCTTTCCCACCAACTTCTGCCTAAAAAATCTCAGCTGTCCACCACAGCAGCAGGTAAAGATGTGATTGTGACAAGTGTTCTGACCACTCTGTGTTCTTCATGCACATGCCTGCAAGTGCACTTTTATATTTGCTCGGTTAAACTATGTTGCCATCAGCCAATGTGTGGGGGAGTGCTGGGGCAGCTGGGGTGGGAAGTGGGTGAGGTGAGGGAAGTTTTTTGTGGGGAGAACTTGTGCTAGAATAAGAGGATTAACAACTAGCAAACAGCTGTGTACTGGTGTGATGTTATGAGGGTGGCTCTTCATAAGGAGTGACATTTTAAGAACACGTTCTCTCTGTGCATGTTATATATGAAAAGGAGTCTGACCTATTCCATGCAGTAATGGCAGAAAGGCAGATATCTAAATGTCACCAAACAACTGCATTGTTGGGTATTTTTCTCAGGCTAACACCATATATTAGTTTGGAGGAAGGATCAGCAAGCAGCAATTTGGATTGCATTTAAAGTGACAAGCTCTTTTTGCAACAATGCTTTTTCCCAATATATGCATACACAAAAAGTGCTAGAGCAGTTCCTTGGCTGAGGTACCCTGTGCACAGAGAGCAAAAGTTGATTGTATTTAACTGAAAAGGAAACACAACAGTTTCAATGGGAGCCAGGTCCCAGAACATCTGCAGCTTTCTAGATAATCTTTATTCTTCTAACTGCACCTGGAAACGGACAGGAAGCCAGGGCAAAGCAGAGGATTTATAATCTCATTTCAGCCTCACTGCTTTAAAGTCAGGCAATCAGATTCTGCATTAACCGAAGCTTTCGACTGGGCTTCACAGATAGCCCTAAACAGATTGCATTGCAATCTGGAGGTGAGGAAAAACTCAGTCTATTCTTCTGCCCGTACCATCAGCATCATGGCCAAACTAATCTGGAGATTTGGGGTAGCCCGATGGATCCAGACAATTTCCACTCAGTGACAGAGCTAAGTAAAATACTCACTCTGAATAGTTTTTTCCATGCACGCTGCAGGGAAGGTCTGTGGTGTTCAGTAATCACTCAGACAAGGCGTCCAACAGAGGTCTGCTTCATTCAGTGTCTGAGTTCTATCTAATCAGCACTGTGTAACATGAGCCTCTGCAGACTATAACTGGTTCTTCCCAGAACCCCTTAAAAGTACCATTCCCCACAAGGACTATGGCAGTGTCTCCGGCACTGAGGACAGTTTTGGAACAGAAAGGGGAAAAAGGGTATCCTCTCTTCTCTACTTGAACTTCATTCAGTCTCGCTCATGGATGCTCTAGATGTGTTAACTTTAGCAACCACCTGCATAATGGACTTCTTCCCATTAGGGTTAGCAAGAGCCAGTGGAAAGAGCTTGAGTTTATTGCTAATGGGGAGCTGTTCATACCTTCTTTTGTGAGAGCACGATACGAAGGATTAGGTCTACAAACTCTACACTGCAGCTGGGAGGGTGCTTAGCAGTGTGAGAAGACAGACATACTAGCTCTGTTCGAGTCATGTGGCATGCTGGGTAGCTCAGGCTAGCTGCCCAGGAACAATCCCACCCGGCCCCATGGGTATGTGCTCATGCAGCATGCCTGAACTGCCACATTGCTTTTGTGTGTGTGTGTGCTAGCTTGAGCCAAGCGGTGCATGTTCTCTGTGGTGGAGACAGAAGAATGCCCACCTTTTGTCTCACTCAGTTAAAATCTTGTAATCCTATTAAATCTTTATTGATCTTCAATGCCCTGGGGACTAGGGTGGCTTTAGCTGTATTTTATCAGTTTTGGCTAGAAAGGAAATGGAAAAAGGACTGAAGGGTGTGCATAAAAGTATAACCTACACATCTCGGCTGTTCTCAGTGGTGGCAGATGACAGAACAAGGGGCAATGGTCTCAAGTTGCAGTGGGGGAGGTCCAGGTTGGATATCAGGAAAAACTATTTCACTAGGAGGGTGGTGAAACACTGGAATGCGTTACCTAGGGAGGTGGTGGAGTCTCCTTCCTTGGAGGTTTTTAAGGCCCGGCTTGACAAAGCCCTGGCTGGGATGATTTAGCTGGGAATTGGTCCTGCGTTGAGCAGGGGGTTGGACTAGATGACCTCTTGAGGTCCCTTCCAACTCTGATATTCTATGATTCTATGATCTTTCATGTCAGTCTCTTGTGTCTTATGCATAAAAGTTCTCTCTCCAGTGCAGCAGAACCCCAGAAATCCTGTGCATTCAGAAGTACAAACTACTTCCATCCTTTATTCCCCAAGATAAAGGTAGCAGAATACAACTTTTTTTTTTTTTTTTGAAATCCATTTTTATTATCGTGTCAAGATGCAATTTTCTTCCCCACTCTGTAGGATAATGTATAACATTGGAAGGACAAGGAAGCAGGAGACTCCACCCAAAAGTCTCTCAGCATGCTGTACAACAGTGAGCAGGGAGGAGATATTCAGGCAAGGACAGTGCTTACCTCTACAAAATGCACCATAGATTGTTATGCATCCGAAGAAGTGGGCTGTAGTCCACGAAAGCTTATGCTCTAATAAATTTGTTAGTCTCTAAGGTGCCACAAGTACTCCTGTTCTTTTTTCATAGATTGTTAATGACTACATAAACTTTGAAAGTTTAGGTTTTTTGTGGGGGGAGCTCACTCCGTTTACTTGTCTTGGAAAGAAGGGCTGAGATGACCCTTCTGGAATCCAAACTTCTAGTTACAGGAAGTCCAGATATTTCACACCTGATGTGTAGGCCTGTAGAGAGGTTAGCTGGGGGCTCGTCCCTCTCCGGGATGGCGGGGAACCACACCGCCTCACTAGGCACTGTTGATGCCTTGGGGGAATTAGTCCAGTCTCCCTCAGTGGCCCGTATGGAAGTAGAAATAAGCACAATAAGCCGTAGCAGTACAAACAGTAGCAATTAGCCCGGCCTCCGAAGGTCCTGGGAGAGGGTGAGACGGCCACCCACAAGTTGGGTGGCAGGGGGGACACAGGCATTCCCATTCCACTGCATCCCAGCCCGGGGCCCTAGCTGCTAGGCACTTCCGTCATTTATTTACCAAGGATCATAAACAGAGATTTAGGAGCCTATTTATTTAGGCTCCAATTTTTGAAAAACTTGCCTCACTTCCTTTTTATGAGCAGAATATGAAGCCTGAAGCCTTTCATAAGCAAAATCATTATTGGTAAAGGGAGAGTAAAAATTTGAAAACACTGCTGGAAAGGAAGAAATGTAAAACTTGCTTGGCATTATGCTTTCCTTTCTTAAAGCTAATCTATCTCTCCTTCTGCTTTGCAGTATTTGTAGTAGTTTTCTGTTGAACTAATTACTGCCAACCCTTGGGGGCCATCATGCAAATATAAGATGGCCTGATGGCTTAACTGTTAATTAACATGATGGAAGAACAGTTGAGGTGCAGAGTAAGATGTCAGATAGCAGAGATAACTACATATGAATAATGCCATATTATTGCATAATGAGAATCAGAAGGCAATAATCTGAGTTCTCAGAGATCAAGTAGATGGGAACTCCTTTGTGCTTCGATTAAACCACCCAGATTGTTAGCAAAGAGCTACTCACTAAAGGTATGCCTGCTCATGGAGCTGGGAGTATGATTTCCAGCTGCAAGGAGACATAGCTGCACTAGCTGTCATTGAGGGGTACGGAGGGTTTCTGACTGGCAGGTATTCGGGGTTGCTACCCCTTCCGCTGCTCATGTTGCCACCGCTACACTTTATTTTTAGTATGCTACCTTAATCAGTGCTAGTGTATGTCTCCTCAAGCCGGGAATCACTCCCCAGCATGAAATATAGATATACTGTAAAAGCCAGGTTGCTGCATTTAGCCCACAGTGCTGATCAGGAGGCAGTGTGGACACCTAAACGGGGTCTTAAAGGAAGCCCTGGCTCCCAACATGCTGGAGGAGGATACAAATTGTATCATCCTTTGGGACAGGGAAGCTTGCTCCCTGGAGTGCTTAGCTAGCTCTGCAGTACGGTGCGCATGGGGCGGGGAGAAGGCTATGATTGTGCCTCCTCCCCACCCCCTTTAGAGTGATTGTGGGGTTTTTTGGGTCCCCTCCCCCACCACCACACATGGAGGAAGCAGCGCCAATGCTCTCCTATTTACAGGGCTACCATTGTCCTTGGCTCTTCCATGGCATATGGAGAAGGCTCCTTGAACCTCCCCACCCCGCACATCCAGACTACTGCCAGGGACAAACTGACCCTATAAAGGGAAGAAAAATAGGAACATATCCCAGCCTGCCCATTGTGAAAGTAAAGAATTAGCAACTTCATGTTGCAGATGACAGGATATTTGCTTCTAAACCTGAATTTCAGTATAGATTCCAAGAACAGATGTTCAGATCACTGTGATTATCTTGTCTGATCTTTTCTATAACACTGGCCATAGAAGTTCCCTAAAATAATTCCTTTTGAACTAGAGCAGTGGTTCTCAAACTTTAGCAACCCAAGGACTCCCATTTTGATTTAAAATTGTTCAGGGACCCCCAAAGCTGCCCGATCTCAGCCCTTGCCCTGCCCCTTCCCCGAGGCCATGCCCCCACTCGCGCCATCCCCCTCCCTCCATCGCTCACTCTCTCTCCCACCGTCACTCACTTTTACCAGGCTGGAGCAGGAAGTTTGGGTGCGAGTTTGGGTGTGGGCTCTAGGAGGGAGTTTGGGTGTGGGAGGGGGTGGCCGTGCAGCTGAGAGGAAACTTAGGTACCAAGTCAAATGCCTTACATAAGTCCAAGTATGTTACATCAACAACTAATGCCTTTTATTAATCAAACTTGGCATCTGTTAAATATATCCAGTTAGTTTGACAGGATCTATTTTCCATGTTAACTGGCACTATTTATATTCTCCTTTTAATTCTTTGTTAATCAAGTCCTGTGGCAACCTGTCCATTATCTTCCCTGGGAATGATGTCAGACTGGGCATATAGTTACCCAGGTCATCCCATTTCCCCTCTTTAAATATTAGCACAACATTAGCTGTCTTCCTGACTTCTGGAACTTCCCCAGTGCTCCAAGACATATTGAAAACTAATTTTAAAAGTCCACTGATCTCCTCAGACAGGTCTTGAAAACTCTTGAATGAAAGGTTTTTTGATCAGTATGGCCTTCATTGATTGGGATTACAGCTTTTTGGACATCTAGTAAAGTGTTCTTATGTTCTTTACTTGAATTGTTTAGTATAGTATATTTGTTAATTCATGTAATTCGTTTATTTATTACAATGCAAATCAGGGCTGGCCCACAACATTTTAGCACCTCAGATGGGGAGCTCAAATGATGCCCCAATACCCTCAATTTTGCCTTCTTCCTGTTCTACTCCTCTCATGGTACTGCTCTGATACCTACCCCAATAAAGGAGAACTAACAACTTAAAATGCCTTTTTCAAAAATTTTAAGTAACACTTAACTTTCAAATGCTGGAACAGCAAATGTAACTTTTTCTTGTCTGCATAGTAAACACTGGCATTTTTATCTGTTTGAATAATGAAAGTGGTGTTTTCTGTGCCTTCTTGGTAGCAAAGATTTGAACTGCTTCCTGCTGAAGGTTCACAGTCTGGGCCAGCTCATGCTCTATTGGGATGGTTACAAGGCCAACCAGCCTCTCCTGTGTCATTGTGTCATTGTAGATTTTGTTTTTATTAACTTCAGCTTGTTAATAAAGCTGCGTTCTCCACTGGCAACTGTTACAGGAAGTGTTAGAAGTATGCCCAGAGCAACAAAAGCTTTTGGAAAGAGGGTGGTCATCTTATTTGTGCACATATATTCCAGAACAGCCTTTGGAGTTGATCCTGCTGAAATGTATCTTGAAAGAGCTTCCAGTTCATCACCTAAATCACTCGCATCAATATCACACATGTCATCATGTGTCAACAATGTTTCTAGTGCCCTGCATTGCTGGTGTAGGTCTTCAGGTATACTGAGGAGTTTTAGAATATCATACAACATCCCAAATATACTGCTGTGTTCCTTGAGCCGCATGAAACGTTCTTCAACTGACTGTATTGCACAATCTAGCACCTGGTTAAGAATTCAACTTTGAATTGTTGTTTGGAGTCTCTTATGGGATTATCCCATGCCTCGTAATCAAAATGTCATCTTCTTCAGTGACTCTTGTAGTGTTGAATGGGTGGGAAAATAGCTTCAGTGTGAAGTTCCTCTACCAACTTCTGTGCACTCTTGAGAACATTTTGAAATCCCTCATCTGACCAGTAAGACTGTAGTTCTGACTTTGCTTTTTCCAGTTGTTCCATTGCTCCAGATATATCAAGGTTGACACCTTGGAGTCTCTTGCTTACAACATTTATTTCAAACAGTATGTCATGCCACAACACGAAGCCACACAGAAATTTGAAGTTATATATGTTTCTGGTGATTCCATTTCCCTCTTCCACTGTTCTCCCACGAACAGTTCCTGTCATAGCATTATCCTCCATAATGGCAACTATGGTATCATCTATCTTCTCAATTTGGTGTTTGATAGGCTTTATCGCCTCCACTCAACTTTCCCATCGTGTGGCACTCAGTGGTTTCAGTGTCAGAGATGATGTTCCCAGATGTTGCTTCAAAATTTGCCATCAATGAGTTGATGTAGAGAAAAATACATAGATGCTTTGAATTACATTAAAAAATTCAGCAGCCTCCCTAGAAGCTGATGCTGCATCACTAACCACCAAGCTCAATGAATGAGAACTGCATGGGACAAAAAAAGCTTGAGGATTTAACTCTCGGATCCATGTCTGCACTCCTCTGTTCTTTCCTCTCATGTTGGCACCATTATCGTAGACCTGAACTCTCATGTCAGCTATTGCAATTCCTGTATCTTCCAGCTTTTTAAGAAGCACATTTGTCATACCAGCTCCTGTAGTATCATCAATGCAGGACCGGTGCTACCATTTAGGCAAACTAGGCAGTTGCCTAGGGCGTCAAGATTTGGGGGTGCCAAAAAGCTGTGCCCTCAATTTTTTTTACAGTGTTCCTATGACCCCTCCCCGAGCATGCGGTGACCGCTCCACTTCTCCCGCCTCCCAGGCTTGCAGTGCCAATCAGCTGTTTGGCGCCGCAAACCTGGGAGGGAAGGAGAAATAGAGCGGGGGCGGCATGCTGCAGGGGAGGAGGCGGAGCAGAGGTGAGCTGGGGTGGGGAGCTGCTGCGGGGCAGGGGGCCTCAGGGCGGAGGGGGGGGGGGGGGGGGGGCCCCGGGGGTGGGGGGGGGGGGTGGAGCGCCATGTGGAAGTTTCACCTAGGGTGCGAAACTTCCTTGCACCGGCCCTGCATCAATGTCAATCAATTCTAGGAAATGCTCTCTGACAGTCACCAGTGCAGGGACGTTTTCACTAGGTTCTGTTATTGTTACAAAACGCACCATTAAAGTAATTTGTTCCGTATGGCTGATGTCAGGTGTGCAGTCCAGAATAACAAAGTAATATCTTGCTGACTTCAGATCTGCCACAATCTTCTGTTTGACTTTTGTTGCCAGTAACTGTATGATCTCATTTTGAATTGTTTTTCCAAGGTAATGGTGTGTGTACATTTCTTCGGTGGTGACTCTTCTTTGTTGCTCCTGGAGTATAGCATCAAACTCAGCCATCAGCTCCACAATTTTAAGGAAGTTTCCATTGTTTGGCACATACAGCTGATCTGAAGTGCCACACAGTGCTAGATTTTGGGTAGCAAGCATTCTCACAATGGCAATGAGCCTTTTCAGAACATTTTGCCAGTAAAGAGACTCTGATGCAATCTTCTCTTGATGCTGATCATCTGTGGTGGCCTTTAACCTTAGTCTCATCTCAAGCTCTTTCCACCTATGGAATGCTTTCTGGTGATTTGCTGCCTTCTCATGGCATGCCAGATTTCTAGCCACATTTTTCCAGTCCTTTGTTCCTGTAGAATGCAATGTGACTGGAAGAATTTGCAACAGAAACAGTATGCAGCATTCTGGGTTTTTGAGTACATAAGTCATGGCGTCTCCACTTTGTCACCATTGGGGATTTTACGTCAGTAATGTGTTGGATGGAAATTTCTATTTTCATGGTCTTTGGGGGAGGATGAAGTTTTTCACTTGCTTTGGTCCAGGCAATATAAGGAAGTCCCTCAGGCTACTGCTCAAGTGGGTCCACAGTCCTGGATCATCTAAACTTAAGGAATTAAACTCAGCAGCTGTTTCTTGCACCTCCACCACACTCTTGTCTGATCTACACTTTTCTTCAGGAATGTGCATGGTTACATCCATTTGAGATGGAGATATGGATGCTGCAGTAGCTGCCAGGTCATCTGCACTCTGACTAACTGGAAGATCAGGCATCTCCTCACCACTCACATCCTCACTGGGGCTGGAAGGCTCACCGTGAACATTTGTGTCAATGTATCTCAGGAGAGCTCCTTCTTGCTTAGATAGAAAAGCTTCCTTTGCTTGCTTTCTTTTTCTGAATGCTGCCCCAGAGGGGCGTTTTCTTCTTTCAGTCATGACTGCTGTTCGTGCCAGCTATAGTGGCTCTCAACACTCAGTTGAAGGGGACAAATAAGCAGACTGGTAGCAGGGCCTGAGTGAGGGACAACATCAGCATCTTAAGGGCCTAACTGGCACCTACTACTTCAGTTGACTGCCTGTTCTCCTCAAGTGGGTTCAGGGAAGCAGCAGGAAACAGGAAGCTTCCTGAGAAGCTGGTGTTAATCAGTCCAGGCTCCTGGGGGTTCTAGAGAAGTACATAAGAGGCTCCTCCTCCTCTTTCTCTCTGCAGCTCCTGATGCTTTCTGTTATTCCCTCTCACCTTTTCTCCTGCCTGACTGTTACGTCTCTTGTGCCCTCCTTCCTCCAGCACATCACTCCACCATCTCTGTGCATCTAGAGCAGAGAGAATACATATGCACCAGAAGCAGACACAATTTTCTACACTCTGGGTCCTAGTGGCGTCCCCCGGCCCCCCTCCAGAGTCTGGCACCTAAGGTGGCCGCCTCCATTCGCCTCATGGTAAGGCCAGTCCTGATGCAAATAAAGAACATACAAATTTGTTACAATGCAAGTAAAGAGCATTGATCTAAAACCATTTCTGGAAAAGCTGCTGCTTGTGAAATTAAGTACATTGTTTTACTACAGGCAATGGTTGTCAGTCTAATATAATGAATCAACCAATTGCAAACTGGGTATGTTCACCTCTTAACTGGCCATATTTTTTCTTAGTGTGCGACTTTATCTGATTAAAATATGACCATATAGATCATTGTTGCAACCACGGTTATATATTTGCAACAAATCTTGTACAAAATGTGGCATGTAAGATGTCTATGAAAAGGTTATGATTTGATGGTTATGATTATGCTATCTGTATTCATGTATCATTTTGTATTTCAAGTTTTATAAATATTGGCTCTATACCTGAATTTCAAATGTTTGCTCCTGGGGTAATGCCCACAAATTAGCCAGCACATCTTGAAGGGACTATTCAAATTGAGTGGCCCATCAAAAGGACACTTATCTCACAATGGATCGTGGGAGATGCCCATATATACTGAATGGACTTTTCTGTGAACGTTCCATCTAAAGTATAGGTAATGGCTTCCTGCAATGGCTGAGAGAAATTGTGCATGGACATGTGACTTGCCCATGTGATTTCAAACCCCATCTTTTACCTGTACATTTTCCATGTAAGAACAATGGGATTCCCTCCACAGGGCAGAAGATATAAAAGGTCCTGGAAACCCCTCCATTTTGCCGCTTTTCTGCTCAAGCCTCTGGACTATGAACTTATATTAATGGAAGCATTCTAACCAAGGAATTGAGGACCTTCCAAGCAACCAGAGACTTATCAAACCAGCAGTTTATTCCATCACTGCTATAAGCCTGAACTTTGCAATTACTTTATATATTTGATTCCTTTAGCCAATTTTAACTCTCACCTTTCTTTCTTTCTTTAAATAAACCTTTAGATTTTTAGATACTAAAGGATTGGTATCACCGATTTTTTTTTTTTTTGGGGGGGGGGGGGAAGTGTTTTTGGTGGTGATATAAGAACTGGAATGCCAAAGAAACTGCTTTTCTGACTTCTTGTTAACCAGTGTGGTGAAATAGAAGTTTACTTTTGTTGCTGGTTTGGTATCACTTATGGAAGAGTAACCACCAGTTTCGGGTTGTTTGCCCTGTTTGTCAGCAGTTTGTTCTAAATTTTGGCATTCTCAGTTGTGACCCACTAAGGCACAGATACAGTGTGTTTCCAGGAAAGAATTTAATATGGCTATATCCCCTTTTAATATTCCCAGATAAAAACATTACAGTGGAGTTAAGGTTGAGACTACATATCAGTAATTTAGAGAAAAATACATTACAAAGATGTTGCAATTGTCCCAAAACCAAATGTTATAAACCCAGGAAACTGAGAGTGAGGATTACATTTAAAACATGTTAAGTATAGATGAAAATGCACAGTTCTTTAGGGCACTCACACACCCTTAACTGGAAGAATAAGTGTGGTAATTTTGGGGAGACTATACTGTATTCTTTATACACAGCAAAGTTGTTGAAACCCTATTTCAGGTGCAAAATTGAACTCCCCCCGAACTATAGATTCTCTGCAAAGTTTTTTGTCAGTGAAAGATTGCCCGGGTGGTGACTCCTGTTCAGTAGAGTTTACCAAACAACAAATTTTGCCTTAGCAGAGAGAAGGCATTTGACTTTGTACCCTGTTCCCTGAGTGATATGTGTGATTTGGAAAGGCAGAGTGTGTGTGTGCTATGGATGTATTTGATCATCAGTCAAAGAGGGCAGAGTTAAGGTTTGTGTTCCTGATTTTTCAGAGGTTTGAGTTTTGCTGAGCATGACATCCTTGAAAGGAATGAGATGTCTCCAGGAAACAAGAACTCTGTGTTAACAAGTTGCCTTATGTTTTGGTTTAGTTTTTTGGTTGTGTGCGTGTGGGATTTGTTGTTTTGTGTAAACAGAGGAATGTTTGTATAGGAGTTAGTGTTCTTAGGCAGTTGTAGTTATAGATTTGCAGCTGAGGCACTGCTACGGGCTAGCTAAAGGTGAAGGCTATGTGATTCCTAAGTGGTCCTTCCCACTTCCGTACACTTTGTTACAGATGAATCGTGATAATGGTCATTCTTTGAAATCTGTGGAGGGTGGAGTCGCTGACAGGGCGGGAAGAGAAATCAGACACGGTCTATGTCCCAAAAAATCTTGACAGTTTTTTAAATCTTGATTACAGGAGCATGTAAGAGAACACTGGTGTATCTCACTCCTTCTCCACTCACCTGCCCCAGCTTCCCCTACAACATCTGACTCCCCTGCCAACATTTCCAGCTAACCCTCCCTGTCCCATCACATTAGCACTTTAGAAGCCATTAGCATGTAAGAAGTTGCACCTTGATGTCTGGCCCCATCTGGGACTGTGTATACACTCACAGGCTGCAGCTTACTAGAGGATTACACGTTTCCTTGGTTATGTAGGTCCAACTGTATGCTGGGAACTCTGACCCTTCTCTTTTTTGGGGGAAAATTCTAAGCACCCCTATGTATCACAGCCCACCCCTCCCCCTCCTTGGCAATGATTACCCTAGCCACAAAACACACTGGCTTCATGTTAGTCCCATCACTGCCTCTGCAATGTCTCCCTTGGGTTCCACTTGCTACCCTCCTGATCCACCCATGTACTGACTACTTGGAACTCAGGTAAATATAAACAAATTCTTTATTAAAGATGTGACGCTCTGCTTCAAGCAGAGTCACAGTGGGGCAACCTGACCAGCAGATAGCGCCAAAGAACTGGTGGTAACATACAGTATGTGTGTGCGCCTATATATTAGCAACTGACCAATCAATACAGATCCACATGAATTGTTAGGTAACCAAAGTAACCAAACAGCATAGAGCCTGAGCTGTTAGGTAAACTAATCAATCAAGAGCTGTTAGGTACAGAGGTAACTTGCACATGATTTATAACCATAAGCAAGATTCAGAGACATGGGTACTGCAGGCCAGGACTCCCTTCTGCCCATTTGCAAATTTATGGCAGTCACACACAGGACACCTAGATTGACAGTCCTAGGCTGCACTTACTCTGCTAGCTGTATCCTGGTAGCACAGCCTATGATAGGGGGACTGGGGAAAGGATGGTCTAGTAGTTAGAACCTGGGTTTGGGGAGCACTGGGTTAAAATCCCTGCTCTGTGACAGATTTCCTACAAGAGCTTGGGCAATTCACTTAAGCCTGGTTTACACTAGACAGTTAAGCCAGCAGAACTTTGTCACTCAGAGTTGTGAAAAATCCCCACCCTGAGCAGCAGTGTTAAACTGATCTAAATCCCTGCGTAGACAGTGCTAGGTTGACAGAAGAATTCTTCCATTGATTTAGCTACCACCTCTCGGGGAAGTGGATTACCTATGGCGATTGGAGAACCCCTTCCATTGGCAAAAGTAGTGTCTATGCTAAAGCGCTATGGCAGCACAGATGTAGCGTCTTAAGTGTAGACCAGTCCTTAGTCCCTCTGTGTCCATTCCCCATCTGTGAAAGGGGGATATTACTTCTCTGTCTAATGGGTGTTGTGAGGATAAATACATTAGACTGAGGTATTCAGATACTAGAGTGATGGGGCCATTAAAGTACATATAGTTGATGGATGGATGTGAGGAGTGTGGCTTGGGGGGATAGAGCTGAAGCCGCTCCAACATCCCCCATTGCACACAGGGTTGCCCCCTTTCTAATTGCTGATCACTAGATCCCGAGGCCCCACCCCACCTCTTCCCCCAGGCCCTGCCCCCATCGCTCGCTGGAATGCCTCTAACTCCCCCCCCTCCCCCCAGCTGGGCTCCCTCTTCTCCAGGGCTGGGATAGGAGCTGCTACAGCCTGACAAGGAGCCCGCCTGCAGGTAGGAGGTGGCCCTGGCTGAGTAGGGACTGGCACACGTTAATGACTCTGCACCTTTCCCCACCCTGTGGTAACCAGACTTTTGGTGTCCATTCTGTACATCTGACTGGACACTGCCAGGTCCCTTTTCTGACATGGCACCTGTCAACCCTAAATAGCAGCCAGACACAGAAACCAAATACCAGACTGTTCGGGTAATACCCGGATGCATGGGAACCCTAAACAGCTGTGACACTCTGTTCTGTCCTCTCTTCTGATTCAATATTCCCCTCACTCTGACAGCTACCATATTCCCCTCCCCAACTGCTCAGACTTTCCTACCACTCCACCAACATTCCTTCCATCATGCCATTGCTCTGAACACCTCACACATCCTCCCACAGCCAGTCCCGTCCCCTGACACATACCAGCTCCAGTGCCTCTTTGCCACTCCACATTCCTGGTAAGCTTCAAGGGGTCATGAAGAGGCTGTGAGGTATCTGTGTCTGCTGGAGACAGAAAGGGGCCTGAGAAAGATGCAAAATCCCTTCCCCAGATCTGGGCCTAGTATATGAGGAAGGGGTTCTACACATTCATCTGCAGGACAGAAGGCTGGGAGAGGTGTGAAGTGGCCGATTCATCTCAATGAGATGGCTGAATGAGACAGAGATGAATGCAGCTTGCAACACATACAAGGGAGGAAAGAATGTAGGGCTGACTAGTGCCATCAACCACTAATCCAACACTCTGCCTCTGGCACCCACCCTCCTGTCTCCCCTCCCTTACAGTGCATTCCCATTTATCTCCCTCCCCATAATGCCCCTTCCCCTTATTGCAGCCCCAAACCCCTCTCCTCCTATCCCCCTGTTGTATCCACCAAGCAAAGTATTAACAACTTCAACAGAACTTTATTTACAGTGGAAGTCTCTTTTCCAAGTTGTAGCTGCACACTCTGTAACTCTCCCAACCTCCTCAACTCCTCCCCGCTCCTTCCTGGTTTCCTGTCCTTTCAGACTCCCAATAGCCAGTGCTCCCAGTTCTAATAATCACATGCAGCATCTAAACACCCCCACACACACACTGCTCCTCCCCTCCCTTCATTCTCACAACCCACCCATCTCCAGCACTGATCTGAAACCTGCCACATCCTCCCTCATTGCTCTGACTCCCTCCCCCCCCCATTTCCTAGCTCAGCACCAAAAAAGTTATTAGAATCTAAAAATGTTCTAGGCTTCTCGTGTCAGGAGCCTGTGTATCAGGAACATCTCGACCATAAGCACTCTCAAGTCCATTGTTAGAAAACATGATTACATTATTCTAGATGTCTTTCATCTTTCCTCTAGCTAAAATCGGTGCTGATGCTCTGCTCTAATAATCCTCCAGGTGAAAAGTAGCAACATGTCCAGCAATCGTTCTCGCATATTTACACAGAGAATGTGTACATTTAAATTAATGGAGAGATCCTATTTCCTAGAACTGGAAGGGACCTTGAAAAGTCATCGAGTCCAGCCCCCTGCCTTCACTAGTAGGACCAAGTACTGATTTTTTTGCCCCAGATCCCTAAGTGGCCCCCTCAAGGATTTTCCCCTCAATAATAGTTGTATTTCACAATTGTTTCGGAAACAAATGTTTTTGTTTTTAGCACTGCTGGTTGTCAATGACGTATGCAGTCCTCTATATCTGTCTGTATCCATTCTATAATAATAATAAAGGCAACAGCAGCTGTGAATGCCTAACACTTTTGAGAATCATGTGGCTTCATTCCAGTTCCCACACAGGGATTTAGGGTGCCTGATTTTAGTCACCCAACTTTGAAAAATCCGGGCAAAAATTAGGTAGCAACTTTCAGCCCAGAGGATCCCAAAGGACATAAACTACGGGATAGACTGCAGGGATCGGCAACCTTTGGCATGCGGCCCACTAGGGTAAGCACCTTGGCGTGCTGGGTCGGTTTGTTTACCTGCCGCGTCCGCAGGTTTGGCCAATGGCAGCTCCCACTGGCTGTGGTTCGCTGCTCCAGGCCAATGGGGGCAGTGGGAAGCGGCAGGCAGCACATCCCTCGCCCTGCGCCACTTCCCGCAGCCCCTATTGGCCTGGAGCGGCGAACCGTGGCCAGTGGAGCCATGATAGGATGACCAGATAGCAAGTGTGAAAAATAGGGATGGGAGTGGAGGGTAATTGGAGCCCATATAAAAAAAAAATCCCCAAATATCGGGACTGTCCCTATAAAATCAGGACATCAGCTGAACCTATGGATGCAGCAGGTAAACAAACTGGCCCGGCCCCCAGGGTGCTTACCCTGGTGAGCCGTGTGCCAAAGGTTGCTGTTCCCTGGGCTAGAGTGTGCATGATCTTTGCCAGTTTTCTTATCGAGGTGATGAGCTAAGCAGAGTAGTGTGAGCTAGGAGGAGCCAGGGACATAGGAAACTGCTATGCTCCACAATGTAGGAAGAAGCATGGGGAGCTGGAGACCCTGTGAAGTTCCTAAAATATACTGTCCTCTCCCCCATCTTTTTTTTTCTAAGAAAAAAAAAGAAAAGGCCAAAAAAGTTAGTTAGTTTTTAGTTGAACGCTCTTATGATGTATTTACATAGGAATGTTACAACTGAAATAACAAAAGCCTAAAACATTTAAAACTGTGACTATGATGAGTTATGGGACAGAAGTGGTCAGGGTTTCACTGAAATTGAAAACTTCCATGTGAAAAACATAAACTTTGGTAGAATTTTCCATTGAGAAAATCGAAATGAAATGTTTCATGGTTTGTTGACATGAAGTGGAAAGCTTTATTCCTCCTTGGGTAGACACCTAAGCTACTCATCATGTACGTCAGTGTCTGAGGCCCAGGGAGAAACTCTGGTGAACCTTGAGAGAGACAGTGCAGCTGGACTATAGATGGTACTTGAACATAGAGCTACTTAAAGAGAATTTGAAGCTGCAGAGTTTTGCACTTTCCATGTTGAGTTAGATCTGACGTAGTCCTTGGCTTGCTTCCAAAATAACTTGAAGTCAAGACATGATCGCTTCAACTGTTTGTATAGTGTACCAGTCACCTTTGATGGCCCAGATTCACAAAGGGACTTAGATATTCCAATGTTCAGTGTTGCAATGCCTAACTTTTAGGTGCCTTGAAAATCACTGGGATCCACAAAGCTTTAGTTAGGTGCCTAGCCTCCCTATGCAATGCATGGGGAGAGCGAGGTACCTAAGAATGGGATCCACAAAAGCCGCTAGGTGGGCAGCTGCCTAAGCTAGCCAATAGGAGATTTCAACAATAGGGGTATGTCCTAAGTCCTGCCCCTCAGGGAGTTTAACACCTAAGTTCAAGCTATAGAGAGGCTCCTATCTCTGCTTGTGATCCACAGCTGGGAACTCTTCTCCTGGAGTCAGGTGGCTTAGGCACCTAAGCTGTTTCACACAAAAATACCTTAGGTACCTGCCTAACTTCACAGAAAATGGCCTTAGGGCAGGGGACAAGGAGGAAGCCTTGCTTATAATCTTTATCTTAGTGGTTAGGGTGCACACCCAGGATGTGGGAGATCTCTGGTTCAATGGCTTCAACAAGAGAGACTATTCCATAGTCCAGTGGTTAATTCCAAAATTTAGGCAGTGAGTGAATTTAGTGTTAGGTGGCAGCTGAGTGCGGGTTTTGTAGATTAAAACTGGTTTTAAGATGCCTAAATCTCTTTGTGAATCTGGGCCTAGGCACTTAACTCTGATTGATTGGGCCTTAGGCATGTGACTGACAGGCCAGAGGGAGGCACCTGTCTCCTCTGGATTCTCAGCTGTGAATCCTCTCCTGGAGTTAGGTGCCTAAACCAGGTCAGCCCTTGCAAAAACCAAAGAGAGCAACTCCACCCTGCAGCCTGGCTCTAATGGGTTAATGGATGAGTGCTGTATCCATGTCACACAAATGAGTCAGCCTTCTATGTCAGAGTTTCTTAATTTAGAGACACCGTACTTCAGCTCCTTTCATTCAGTTTTCAACTACTCTAAATATGCAACAGAAATACATTTGTTTTCTTGCTGGTTCCCTGATGTCCTCCTGTGAGTCAGTGAGAGTGACTGACAGCGTTATTGTGATACCTGCAGATAAGGAGGAGCTGTATCATAAAAGGAAACATTTCCACAGCATGAATAGACAAGTAATATAAATTGCCAGAAACATTATCAAGGCTAGGTACCATAATCCAGGTCCGCACATGATACTTACATCTCTGAAGTGTTGTCCCCTGATTGGTTGGCTGCTTAATTAATATGCTCTTCTTTAGGACCCAAACCTGTTCTCGTATTGTAACTAAATTCTGTGCGGTCTATTAACAGGTCTTAGTGTTGCAGGTCATCCTTACAAATCACTGTAGCATAATCTAATGACTTCCTTTTCAGATCCAAATCATTATAATTTAACACAAAGGATATAATGAGATTCATTTAAAAAAAAAAAAAAAAACCTTGATCACTGCTTGAAATGGAAACTTCAAAATGTTCAAATGTCTGCACAGTACAGCTTGTTCCATGGGTAGTACTTGTATACTTGCTGCATTATCATAACCTACAAGAAAGGTTAATAGTGGTAATTACAGACTCGGTAGAGCAAGCTGGAGAAGAAGCGTTATTTGAAACTAACTCAGAGCAAAAAGCAAAGGAGAAAAAATGTTGTTGTCATAGAGGCAAACCTTCCTTTTTGCAACAGTGAAAACAAGAAACCCAAAGATTATGGGTTTTATGGATGCTTTCATGACACAATAAACTGAGCAAACAACATAGTAGTATTACATGAAAATAATTTAATTTCATAAGCTGTCATATGATGTCTCCTTTGTCACTGTGGAATTCTCCATCTTTTTCACTATCCCCCCAATTTGGCACCAGTTTCTTATATTCTAAGGGTGGAGTAATGGAACTTTTGAGCCAGACAAATTCTACAGCATTGGGCAGCACACTCTAAGACCCATTACAGGAAGCAGGACTCTTCTGTTGAGTCACCTAGTGCACAAGTGCTAAATTCAGATTCAGGGTAATTACTGCCAACATGCAGGTGGTGGTGATGGGCAGTTAGTTCCAACCAGGATATAAAAGGGGTGGGAGTGTTTCTTTGGCCAGAGGGAACTAGAAAATTAAGAAGTCCTGGTAAGAAGCCTAAGGACTGGCTGAGTTTGAGAAGGATACTTATGCTGTGTCAGGGTTTGTGACTTAATGATGAAGATGTGATTTTTGGATACTGCCTGAAGCTCAGTGTGTGGTATTGGGGATGAGGAAAAGACTCAGCCTGGTCCCATTCTGGTTATGTAGGTAGACATTCTAAAGATGGAAACACCTATTTGCCAGTACAGGCTCCACAGCTGAAAATGTCTTTTAGAATTCTAAACTCTTCTGAAAAACTGGAAAAAACCAGCAATGTAGTAGAAAGGGAGCCTGAAACATAAGTCCTTGTAGCAAAGTTAGCAAGAGACAGGCTCTGAGCAGAAATCCGGCTCTGCTTGCATGCAAGCTCACGGAACCTGGCAAGAACAGGGCTGGTATAGCAAAAACACACACTGTCCTAAGAAGTGCTAGGCCCAGGACACTCATGCAAACACATTCCAAAAGGATGGTACCAGAACACCCGATACGAAGTATGGTATGAACACCCCACCCAAAGATAACAAGGACATGTTGAAGCCCCCGCCCCCTTTAAAGATAAGGTCAGGATGATAGTGTGATGGATAGAGATGTTTTGATCAAACCAACATGTACAAGGTAGAGGTGGTAGCTAACCACATCAGAAGGTGGTAACTGACCATGTCAGAGGAGCAATATGTAATTTGTTTGTATTGATGAATAAAACAGTCTCAGAGGGAGTGTCTTTGGCTAGCCTGGAGGGGAATTGAACTATGTCCATTGTCATGGGCTTACATGTCCTAATGTAACTGTAGACATTGATCTGGGGAGCTAGGACCATGCTTCGTTGGCAATAAACCTGACTGGGTCCCTTCGCTACTAAACCGAGTCTCGTGGTCTCTGTGGGCAGTTCAATCAGAGCCTGCTGTAGGGGCTATCTGGTCAGAGCCAATGCAGCATGCAGAGAGAACACACTCAAACAGCCAACATCTGATGACAAACAATACCCCAATGCTGTCAATATTCTGCCCCCAAAACATCTTCTACAAGAAAGTGCTGCCAAAGATTTGCTTAAAATATATGGGAAAAATAACTTGCTTGTTTCTGGAACCTCCTATGTCAAAGTAGCAAAAAATATTTCATTAATACAACAAAGTCCATCTGTGGTGTAACCCTCTACTCTAAATCCTTTCAACACTGATGAGAAGCCTTACATAAGGGTGATTCATGCTCTGACTGGCTAAAACACTCAGCTAATGTTTGCTCCTGTACAGTAGTAGATGCAAGCTATGATGATAATCTGGTTTTTGGATCTGAAACTGCTTATTTAATTCCCCGGAATCACTTTGGCCAGTAGGGAAAAGGCAGTAATGCAAATTTCAATTTTGTGGCACAAAAGCAGAATGCTTCATTTACTGCTGTCCATGTATTGTTTAAACATTTATCATCTTGTTTTTCTTAGAACTAGTTCTCATCAATTTATGATGTGCTTCGTGTTTTGCTACATCTTTTAAAGGTGACCTGTAAAGGTAAAGGACCAAACACAAGCAACTTTGCAAATCTGGGTTGACTAGCTGAATAAATTCCTCTAAGGGTCACAGTAAGTGGGAGGCCTTGACCAAGTCAATTTTTATCCAAAAGTTACTTTTAATTCCTTCCTTTTGACTGTAGAATATCCATCTTCTCATGGCTGTCTGACTCCCTCTCCACTATATGCCTCAACATAGACCAAACACTGGTATGGGAGCTGGCTGATTATGCAAGTATAAACCTAAGGGGCTCAGAGGAGAAAAATAAAAATAGCTTTGAATATTCAGTTGTCTGTTTAGACTGTAAGCTCATACTCTGCATGTGTGTTCAGTGCTTAGCACAATGGGGCCGCGAGCTCAGGTGGGCTTGCATCTGCAAAAGCCTACGTGAATCTTAACCGTGGAAGTTCCCCTCACCTCCATGGCTGTGGAACCTACTCCTTCCCCTGATGGTGGCTCCAGTCTAGGAAGGGGCATGCCTGCAGTTTCTGGGCAGCTGGTGCCCAGTGCTTCCCTCCACCCATGGCAGCTGGCACCCTGTGCACCCATGATGCCCCCCCACACACTCAAGTGCCAGTGTCCTGTGTCCCATGCAACACTGTTGACTGGCGCATGTGCTCCTGGGCTGGGTGTGTCTGCTGGGACACGTAGTGGCTGGAGAGTGGAGAGCTGTTCCTACCTGCTCCCTGGCAGCTGACCCAATATCATGCACCAAGGTGGCCTCCCCAGCCCCTCCCCTGGGTCCTGCTCTTGCCTCTGCTCCCTGTACATGTGTGTGAGGGTGGAAACAGCTGGGTCCTGCTTTCACCTCTATGAGAGAGTGTGGGAGGGGAAAACAGTGGGGGCCCCACTGTGGGGAGAGCAGAAACCTACATCAGGCCCTCTCCATATTTCCATTGGCAGGAGCACTAGCCCTCCTGGCTCCCCTAGTTCTGCTGCTCTTGCTCAAAATGGCCTCTTTGAAGATCTAAGGGCAGGTTGTTTGATAGCACTCAGCATGGAGCTGTTCATTTCTTTGTAGTATATGATTCATTCATAGAGTGACATTAACATTTACAATAAGAATAATTTGGATTCTGAGTTATTGCTGCTTATTATCTTAAAATTACTGCTGGTGTGTGGGGTTTGTGAGGAAGCCCAGTGCGCTGAAAGTATAATAAAAATGTTCCTCTTCTTGCCTAGAAACACTCAACATTATCTGGTCCCTTTGGGGTGCTACCTAATAACGATGAAATGTCACTTATTCCACAGAACAAGCCAAGCTTTAAGAACAAGCCCGGCTTTAGAAAAACAGATACCTAACATTAAAACACTGATCATTACTCTTCTATCTCAACTACACATTGTTCATAACAGATTGATTTTTATAATCAATTTAAAATGACTGATGTAAACATACTGCTGAAGAACAGATTTTGTGGCCTTTACTCCCATTGAGTAGCACTTACACACTCAGGGTGAAACGCGCTCTGCTCACAGAGAACGTGTCTATGCAGGCTCACTGTAGGTGAGGGATAGGGGGAATGACATTTCTCCCCATCTCCCTAACCGAGGCTAAGGTGCAGGGCTGGAGTAGCAATCACAGCCCCTCCTGTGAGTGGCATGGGATATAGCGGTTGTATAAATGAAGATCTGTGGCCCCTCCCATGGCTTATTGCTGGACCACCCATCCCATCACATCTGTAAGGTGCCCTTCCACACCAGGCACACAGAGATTGTGGGATTGGTCTCCATGCTGGGGTGCAGGTGGTAGACAGGCACTGTAGTGTGGCTGATCTGCCAGCACATCCTTGGCACAGCCCTTGTGAGGAGCAGATGTGGCACAGAGCCTTGGGCTGCCCTGCATTTGGAGAACTAGGCACTTTGAGTTAAAGGAAAAAAATATTTTACATCTAACCCATACATCTCAAATGCAGTATTTTTAGTGCCTCATTTTCGAGCATTCTTCCTCTTCATTCAGACAAATCAGCAATGACTGGCATTTATGCAGCGACTTTCAGACAAAAGAAGCCCAGAACGCTTTTACAGCTCCAAAATGTCTGTTTACATCATCTGCATTATTTAATCCTCCTTATGCTTCAATTAGGGAGAAACCTGTATCAATCAGTTCCTTCTGTACTTATGCTTTCATAAGCTGTGACTGACAACTTTAATCATCTTCTTCATACAGCATAGGCAGCATCTACAGCAGCACCTAAATGGTCCCCAAGAGCTGTAATTAAAATTAAGCAGCCCATGGGTTGCTTTTGATTACAACAGGGCAGGCCAGCTTAACCTTCAAATTATGCCGACTTGAAAGATGGCTCATACTGAGAACCAGTATTGCAGACATATTTTTGAATTAATTGTGCTGATTCTCTGATATTATTTAACCATCTGATTAGCTTCACAAGCTACGCTTGGCATGATCTGTGGGTGCAAATGCCAAATCCCAGGGAGAGCTCCTCCCCATTCAAAAACAAAGTTCCACATTTGCCCAGCTGGCTGTGGGATGGGGTCATTGGAGCGCCTTGATTTTGGTATTGGGTCTGCTAACTCAAGTTCCACTAACCCAAGTTCTACATTGCAGTGAAGACCTACCCTTTGATTATAGCTGCACATTGAGCAGAAACCTTCATTGAGCCATTCACAGTTATACCTTTTTCTTGGTAAGTTGATACTGTTGATGGATTGATATTGTTAATTTTGAACCCTGTGAGGTATACGAGCAGTTCAAATTTTCCCCTCCAATGTGCATTACTTTGCACTGATCAACACTGAATTCCATCTGCCATTGGACTCAACATCGAAGTAGGGAATTTTAAGGGGTGACTTGATTACAATCTGTAAGTACCTAGATGTGGAACAAATATTTAATAATGAGTTCTTCAGTAGAGCAGAGAAGGGTATAACATGATGCAATGGCTGGAAGTTGAAGCTAGACAAACTCAAAATGGGCATACTGCATGACATTTTAACGGTGAGAGTAATTAACCATTGGAACAATTTACTAATTGGTTGTAGTGGATTCTCCATTACTGACAACTTTTAAATCAAGACTGGATGCTTTTCTTAAAGATCTGCTCTAAGAATTATTTTGGGGACGTTCTCTGGCCTGTGTAATACAGGAGGTCAGACTAGATGGTCCTGTCTGGCCTTGGAATCTGTGAATCTATGGAATCTATACATGTTATTACTAGGGCTGTTGATTAATCGCAGTTAACTCATGCAATGAACTCAAAAAAATTAATCGCGATTAAAAAATTAATTTTGATTAATCACAGCTTTAATCTCACTGTTAAACAATGGAATACCAATTGAAATGTAATCAATATTTTTTATGTTTTTCTACATTTTAAAATAAATCAATTTCAATTACAAGACAGAATACAAAGTGTACAGTGGTCACTTTATATTATTATTTTTATTACAAATATTTGCACTGTAAAAATGATAAACAAAAGAAATCGTATTTTTCAATTCACCTCGTACAATACGTTAATGCAGTCTCTTTAGCGTGAGAATGCAACTTACAATGTAGATCTTTTTGTTACGTAACTGCTCTCAAAAACAAAACAATGTAAAACTTTAGAGCCTCCAAGTCCACTCAGTCCTACTTCTTATTCAGTCAGTCACTCAGACAAAAAGTTTTACATTTGCAGGAGATAATGCTGCCTGCTTCTTGTTTACAATGTCACCTGAAAGTGAGAACAGGCGTTCACATGGCATTTTTGTAACCAGCATTACAAAGTATTCACATGCCAGATATACTAAACATTGCCCCTTCATGCTTTGGCCACCATTCCAGAGGACATGCTTCCATGCTGATGACGCTTGTTAAAAAAATGTGTTAATTAAATTTGTGACTGAACTCCTTGGGGGAGAATAGTATGTGTCCTGCTCTGTTTTACCCGCATTCTGCCATATATTTCAAGTTATAGCAGTGTTGGATGATGACCCAGGATATGTTGTTTGCTTTAAGAACACTTTCACTGCAGATTTGTCAAAACGCAAAGAAGGTACCAATTTGAGATTTCTAAAGATAGCTACAGCCCTTGACCCAAGGTTTAAGAAGCTGAAGTGCCTTCCAAAATCTGAGAGGGATGAGGTGTAGTGCATGCTTTCAGAAGTCTTAAAAGAGCAACTCTCTGATGTGGAAACTACAGAACCTGAACCACCAAAAAAGAAAATCAGCCTTCTGCTGGTGGCATCTGACTCAGCTGATGATAGTGAACGTATGTCGGTCTGCACTGCTTTGGATCGTTATCGAGCAGAACCCCTCATTAGCATGGATGCATGTCCTTTGGAATGGTGGTTGAAGCATGAAGGGACATATGAATCTTAATGCATCTGGCACGTAAAGATCTTGCGACGCTGGCTACAAGAGTGCCATGTGAACACCCGTTCTCACTTTCAGGTGACATTGTAAACAAGAAGCAGGCAGCATTATCTCCTGCAAATGTAAACGAACTTTTTGTCTGAGTGACTGACTGAATAAGAAGTAGGACCTAGTGGACTTGTAGGGTCAAAAGTTTTACATTTGTTTTATTTTTGAATGCAGTTTCTTTTTGTATATAATTCTACATTTGTAAGTTCAACTTTCATGATAAAGAGATTGTATTACAGTACTTGTATGAGGTGAATTGAAAAATAAAATTTCCTGTGTTTTTTACAGCACAAATATTTGTAATAAAAATAAATATAAAGTGAGCACTGTACACTTTGAATTCTGTGTTGTAATTGAAATCAATATATTTGAAAATGTAGAAAACATCAAAAATATGTAAATGTATTCTATTATTGTTTAACAGTGTGATTAATCACGGTTAATTTTTTAATCGACAGCCCTAGTTGTTACAGGAATTCAGTGTCGTACACATTTTTAAAAAGTTGACAAATTGGAAAAGGTTCAGAAAAGAGCTACAAGAAGGATCCGAGGTCTGGAAAATATACTTTTAATAGTGAGAGATAGATTGAACTTCTTCTATTTAGCTTGACAATAAGAAAGTTAAGAGGCGATTTGGTCACAATGTACAAGTATCTCTGTGGGGAGGATATTTCTGATAGCATGGGGCCCTTTAATTTTGCAAAGTGTAATAAGATCCTGTGGCTGGAAGCTGAAGCTAGACAAATTCATATTTGAAATGGAGCTCAGTGTTTTACAGTGAGGGCAATTTACCAATGGAACAGCTCACCTATTTATGTGATAGGTTCTCCATCACTTGAAGTTTTCAAATAAAGACTGAATGACTTTTTAAAAGAAGTTCTTAGTCAACCAAAATCTGTGGGTGTGATGCCGGAACAACTTGGTGAAATTCGATGGCCTGTGTTATGCAGGATATCAGACTGGAAAAACATGATGGTCTCTTCAGACCTTAAAATCTATGAATTCTTAAATTTCTTCAGAACCAATGACTTTTTATTTATCAGTTAGTTCCAGATACTCTTTTTTTGACACATCAATTTCTAATAATAGCTATCTCACATTAATAGCAAAGATTAGGTCTGGGGTCGGTGTCTTTCCAACATCTTCTGTGGGTAAGAGCAGTGCAAAGAAATCAATTCACTTTTCAGCATGTCTTTTAGAAAGACACTAGGAGGCAACACAAGCTCTTATATTTAGCAAAACAGTATAACCTTTCTCTCATCTTGAAGATCGGTAACCTCTGAGAAGGACCCTCCATCAAGGCATGCTGGGCCAAATTCATTCCTGGTGTAATGTAACTCCACTGATTTCATTAGTGTTACAACAGGGATGAATTTGGCCCAGTGTGGTTTTGAATGAGGAGCTTCACTAATGCTTGATTATTTAAGCCATGCCATACCACTCTTGATCTGCGCACCTCACTGAGATAGATGGTCAAGTCTATTTCTCTGTTACAAAAAAATGTGAGTAGATGCTAAAGCTCCAGCTGTTACCATTAATTACCTGCAAATATCTATCATGCAGGTAGGTTAAGTTTTAATTTACCTCCTGCTATGCTACTAAAATGTCAAAAGGAGAATATGCATTAAGAGGCATCGCATAGTGTCTGGGAACAGCATAGGAGGTCAGTTAATAGTTCGTATCATTTTGAAATTGTTTAGCTTTTCTTTTTGATACTTAATTTAACAATGTCATTTCCACAGCTGATTTTACCAGTTTGCTACTTGATTGTTTCCCTTTTAGATCTCTTCAACCATTGTCAATTTGTGCCTACAAGATTTATATTAACTACTAGGAAAAAATAAGATTGTTTTTGATCTGTTCTGTCCTACTCCCAGCACATAATGCAAGCCTAGTTTCATGGGTTGGTATGAGATGGTATTACCCACAATTCAGTCTTGGCTTATATTGCCTCACATCTCTGCAATTTGTAGATGTCATCATACAAAATTAGGACACATCTATATCAGTGATTTAACCATTTGGGGGGCTCATTATATAGCTAAATAGTTTCCCAATTATTTTATTACATTATTTCATATTGCATGTGTAGAAAGAGCCAATACATTTATGTAATAATCTTACCAAACCATGCTAGAGCTCTGCACACTACAGAGATAACACAGGCAAGAGCAATTTATGTTAACAAGCAACACTCCATTCACTATAGCCTGGCCCCTAACCACCCATGGCTAGAATGACTATTTAGTCCGGTGATACTCAGTCCTCAGTGGGTTCAGGAGTCAAATTAGTGATCAATAATACTCAAAAGAGCCACAGTAATGTGAATTCATTGTTTCATGTGCTATAGTACTATCTATTCATATTTAAACAGTATGACAGGGGAACTATTGTGTGTGTGTGTATATATATATATGTATAGTGTGTGTGTATATGTATGTGTGTGTGTGTGTGTGTATATATATATATAAATTCTCACAGCAAAATGACTGACCAAGTATTATTATTTTACCAACTACAATTGGTTAATAACATAGTAAAAGCATCCTGACTGGTTAATAACTTAGATTGGTTAATAATGAAATCACACAGAGTTTTAATATCACGTGCTGCAAAGAGCCACAGGAGACACACTTGTGGCTCTTGCACCTCAGTCTGAGTATCACTAGTTTAGTCCATACTACTACATATCCATCGAGCTGCCCTGTGCACTAGCCATATCTGCATGGCCGTGAGTGGACTGAGGGCTACACTGTCAGCAGGATCCCTGTAGTTAAAATCCTAGAGGATTATTAGGTGGTCTGCATGGTTTAGAGCCCATAGAAACACAGCCTTCAGGACCTTCTCCACACAGCTCTCTTGCTCTCCCATTGAAAATGGGAGGGAATCATGTACTTGAGAGGATGGTGCCCCAAATCCAGCATATCCCAGGCAATCCACGAGGCCTAAGATTTTTGGAAATCCATTTCCCCCCTGTGAGCTGCGTAAGAGGAAATGTGAATTATTCTAATATTTTTGGTCACTGACAAGCGGGGGCTTTTTTGTTAGGAATGGATAAGGTTACTGATTTTCTCCGGGCGTCACTATGAGATCAGAGCTAAAGTAATTTCTACCGGAGTGAGACTTTCCATAGTTTCAAATGTTTGGGTTTCATGGGAGTGCTGCCCTTTTCCTGAATTGCCTGGGTTTATAACTTTTTCTTTATATAACCTTCTTCAAAAGTAGTATCTGCTCAACACGCTGATGTGTCTGTAACCTTAACTTCCCTTTTTATGTGAAAATTTTTTCTTTCTTTCTTTCTTTCAAGATTCTAAGGTCCACTTGGGGGCAGCCCTGTTTCTGTAAATCCTAGGCAAACTAAACTTGCAAAATCTGAACAATTCAGATAGAGCTAGATAATACTGAGGCAAAAATTAGTGTATGCCACGTGAAAATTAATGCAAATCATTGTCAAAGAAATTTAATACAGTGAAGGATAAATAAAGACCCTTTTCTGTCTAGCAAGTCTTAAAACTTTGGTCCAGTCAATCTAACCTACTTTAAATTGAAACTCAGCCAGCTGTAACCTTAATTGTGGAATGACTGCTTCTGCTACATAATCTTTTAAATAATCACGAGAGCACTCTGTGTTTTCTAAGCCTCATTGTAAGCCTCTGAAACTGTTACAAATTAAACCAGCAAAATCTGCACAGCTCAAGACAGCTCAGAATCAGAGTATGCAGTGTGAAAATTAATTCAGGATCACTGTCAAGGAGCTATAATACAATGAAGGAGATAGAAAGTGTTTTACGTAGACCCTTCTCTGTCTAACATGTCTTAAAACATTGTTCCTTTCTATCTCTTCGAGAGGAACATTTTAATGAGTTTCTGTAAGTGAAAAATGCATAAAAAGCAATTATTTCTGTAATTACCACCGTGACTCTGTTGACCCCAGAAAGCACATTCCTGCACTCACTGCTAGGAAATTATTCCTGTGATGGATGTCTGCATAAATGGGGTCAAATATGCGAGACATTTTAAGATGGTTTGTGGATTGCAAAAATAAACAAGTGTCCAGAAATATATGAATATATGTATATACTTGTATTTCTGGACACTTGTTTTTTTGTAGTCCACAAACCATCTTAAAATGTCTCATATATGAATTTCATTTGTTTCCTTAGGAGGAGACTTGCACAAAGCCCAAGAATGTAGAAGCATTTCTCATTCCTGCTGGTACAAGTGGTTCTGCACAATCAATATCTTTTTGGCACTGCACAGGCAATATTGATGTTATCTGAGTGCAGTAGCAATTTTAAGACTGCTTCCAAACACTACATTATTTATGACTGCAAATGAATGTATGCAAGAAATGGAGAGTCACATCCCTAATTACATTAGTGCCTGGCACTAGGACCTGGGAATTTACTGCAGCGGTAAATTAATGACTCTGATGATAAACACCATAGAAATCAATCTTGTAGAAAACAACAGATTTGCTGATATGAGAAGAGTGTGGGGAAAGATGCAGCTCACCTTTTAGATATGACTAAATGTAATGGCTGTGATAACTGGCTCCTAAGTTAGTGAGATCAGTCCTTCAAAATGTCCTGTTAAACCGGGGCTGTAAAGAGTACCTAGGGCTGCATGGAGCACCTAGTTAAAAATTCTCCATTAAGTTGAAGGGAAGCTGGGATGATTTCACCCCTCTCTAGATATTGCTGGGTGGACATTTATACTTCTGAAGAGCCTAATTATTTTTTGCCTTTGGGATACACCATAATGCACAAACTAGCATATTTATTTATTTTAAACCCCAGGGGAGCATCCCCCATTCAGTTCTTCCAGTCCCCTAGTTTCAAGTTGCATAAGTTGCACTCTGCTGCATTAGTTGCACACCGAAATGGTGTTGAACATGGTTTGGTCCTGTCTGGATTTTCAGTTAAACTGTTTTCAACATGGGTTTGGCTGCACCTACTGCTGACCTCCTGTATCATGTTGACAAGTGTCAAAGTCAGACTCAGGACTCACAATTTGTCAGACTACTCTGTTTATTAGCAAAAGTGCTCTGCTAATACACCCAGAAAATGTGAGTGCCATACAAGGCTCAAACCACCTTATTTATACAGATAAAAGGGTGCGAAATTAACAAGATTACAAAGGAAGCAGAGCTGATAAATTTACCTGGGGCTAGACACATATCTCATGTCCTTATTAACTCTCACCAATCTCCTGTTAATGTCCCTCCATCAGCTTAAGTGGACCCATTGTTCAATACCTTAATGTTCCTCTTCCTGACAACTTTATCTCAACATTCCTCATTCCTGCTTAAAGGAACATACAGCATTTCTTTAATTCATTCTACTTCAACAATATAATTCATTTTACTTTCACACAAGGCTCAAGGGGGTTGAGAGATTCCTAAGGTGGTGCTTGAACCTGGTTAGTTTCTGTGTGCATACATTTATGGTCACTAGGCAAGCTGTGTCCTAGGAATCCAGAAAAGGAGGAACCGGCAATTCCTGTTTGTATTTGTCTCTTTTGGAGTATTATCAAGGGACTTTTCTGTTGTCAGAAGGAGATTTTCTGCTAGCCTTTTCTCAGTAGATTACCATGATCTCCCTCTACCTTTTCATTCATTTTCCTCCAGCTAATTCATAAAAAGCATCGAAAGTGGATGTTATACTAAAGGCTTCATGGTCCATGATTCTGTGGCTGTGGCATTTGCCTTGGGATCCTCCCCTTGCCACAGAATTGTGCTCCAGAATCCAGGGGGAGATTTTAAAAGGCACAAATGGGAGCAAGGCCAAAACTATGCTAGCAATCCTTATGGCTGAAAAGAAAATGTTGAACATATGAACCAATTTGAGCAACGTATTGTCATCTCCCTGAATCTGCAGGCAATTGAAGACAATAGCTCTGAGACATGAACTATTACATTCATCTCAATGGGGTGCTAAGTCTTCAACATTCAGATGGCATGAATTGCTGAGCTGACTGTGGTTCCGGGCTGGTATTTCTAAGTGATGCTTAGATCACTGAACCATCCCCTCCTTGTCTGGTGAGGCAAACAACAGAATAAGCTAAAAATACTTTTCCTGAAGCATGGGACAGATTTAATTGTCTGCCATAGTACATGCAAGTGCAGGACACTGAGGTGGCATGGTAGTGTGGTACAAAACTTCAGCAACCTCTCTGCCACCAGGTGCCCTCACAGCTTCCAGAGTGGCTGGGATGGGGACCAGATTCACTGAACCTACCTCAATATTCACTGTCAGCAAGAAGGGCAAACATTATCTGGCAATATATATATTGCAACCTAGGGCCTGAGGAGAGAGCATAGTATTATCAGTTCCATTGGTTGTTTCCCACTAAAAGTTTTCAGTCTGAGAATTTTTGCAGGCATGTTAATAAATTGGTTCTATTAGCAAAAACTTTTCCAACTATTTTCTCTCTATTCATTATGGTTTTCTTTTGGGTAGGTACATGACATATTTATTGTCTTAGTATTAGAAACTGTAGCAAAATATTTCAGCCTACAGTATTTTTGCTTTATGCTGTGATGCTTTCTTCTGTGTGGGATTTTGTTGTATAGTGACACAGCCAATTCTATTGGAAATATGTCAAATTGCCTTACAGAGCTCTTGACTAGATTAGCATTTTCATAGCCCCCTTTCTCACAACTGTGCTGGAGTAGAACTACACAATCTGTTTAGTTGGTTCCAGGACAAGGGTTTGTATCAGGACATAAACTCTGTTTTTACATGAGCAGACCTGGAGATTAGAACTCTTTCTTGGGGGATTATAGAAGGGAACTGCTGAGTAACATTCCTTCGCACCAGCAAATTGAGTGCCACGAAGCAAGTCCAAACTCCTGGGGATACTCCATCTAATGTGGAAGGGATAACTACAAATACAGTATCTTCTAAAAGTACGTAGCAGTCAAAAACTGATTATTATTATAGGTTAAAAACATAACACTAATATATGTTAAATGGTAAATGAGTAAAATAAATAGGTTCAATACAAGAGTCTAGTGAGTAAAACAAGTCCATTAAAGACCACCAAATACACAAAAAGATAGAACATTTTTGGAAGCTCTAAGATATAGGCACTAACTAAAGAAAACAAATATACTGAAGGATTGCCCTAGTTTTCTGCCTCCTATATTAGGCAATTCCCTCCAATCAGGGCCGGCTCCAGCTTTTTTGCTGCCCAAGCGGCGAAGAAAAAAAGAAAAGAAAACGAAAACCCCAATTGAGTATCGCCGAAGAGGAAGGGAGGGAGTGAAGGAGCCCTCCACCGAATTGCCACTGAAGCGGAGGGATTGAGCTGCCCCCGTAGAGGAAGTGAGGGACTGAAGGACTCGCCTCCGAATTGCCACCGGAGACCCGAACGTGCCGCCCCTTTCTATGGCCGCCCCAGGCACCTGGTTCCTTTGCTGGTGCCTGGAGCCGGCCCTGCATCCATTTAAAATCTTGCACACAGAATATTCTCTTGCTTAAATTTGTGACCTAACTCAGTTTTAATCAGTTAAACAACAAAAACAAAAAATCTATTTAGTTCAACTTTAAGCGTCACCTGCAAAAGAAAGTAAAATGTTTCCACCTTAACAAAAGAATAAAATACTCCCTCCTCTTTGTTTTTATCATATGTATAGGCTTGGCAGGATTAAATTTTTATCGGTAAATGTCGATTTCATCGTACACACACAAACTGATTACAAAATATTTCCATCAGTAATAATCCAAATTTACAGATATACAAAGTAAGAAAAATGCTACTTGAGATTTAAGGATATTTGCTTTGTATATTTGCAGTGTGAAGTTGACAATTTGTGTTTTAACATTTATAAAGCTTTAACTTTTTGAATCTTCATGTCTACTGTCATCAAATAATTATTGTACGACCCCCCCTCTTGTCTGATCCCCCCCATAGTTTCCAACAAATACGAACATTTAAAATTGATACAAATAAAAAATGCTTTAAAATAATCACTGATATTCATCAAAATCATAAAAAAGTAAAAAGTAAATTCTGCCAAACCTACATCTATATATAGCCATGCGTATGGCTTTGTGCTGTATTTGTGATTTTGAGTTTTACATTGTCCTTTAGCAACCTTAAGTGTTTTTGACAAGGAATTTTTTATTTGTCTGTGTCCAGATGTGTGTAATATACAAGTCTCATCAGTCTTGTCAAGCCTTGTCAACCCTGGGTTTACTGGAAGATTGCAAGGACAACTGGGATTATAAATCTCAAATGATTGACATTTGAACAGGTGGCAGAGAAGAGATTTTTAGTCAGATTGGTTAAAAGTGTTCGGTTTTATTTTTAATCCCTTTATTTTTAATGTCAAACTTCTCACACTTGGGAGAACAGCTTCAAGAATGTGTCCCTAAGAGTGCTCCACCATAGGATGTGTGCACACGCCTGTGCGCTCTCAACTGCAGTGTCCGCAGGCCCACACCTGAAGACATATAGGGAGGCTGCTGCCACTCAGTTCCTTCTCAACCACCTGTGCTCCCGATGACGCATTTGTTCTCTGCTGCTTTGTAGCTTCCCGCCTTTCTCATTTACCATACTGTTTTATTTTTATTTTATTTCAGTACAGTTGTGCTTTCAAAGGTGTTTCTCCCCTCTTTTTTTTTCAGGACTTTGGTTTGTGCTTCAGCACACTGGGTCATGATGAAGACCCTGGGGTTTAAGCCCTGACAGATCTGTCACAAGTCTTTTCCCCACAATGATGGACACTCTAACTGTCTTCAGTGTCACCCATCAAAGTGCAAGGTCTGCTAAGCATAGAGAGGCTAGGCTGAAGCTCCTCTTAATGGAACAATTCCTAGCTCCTGAGGAGTCCACTACCCCAACTCCTGTACGTTGGCCTCAACATCTCAGGCCATTCTGGTGCATGCTGGAGCCTTGTAAGCAGCCCCAGAGACTAGGCCTGCTAGAAAAAAGAAGCCTCTTCTCCCTTCTAGGGAAACAAAGAAGAGGGGTAGGTCACCTCATAAATCTTACTTCTGGAAGATCTAGTGTCCCTTAAGGGATATTGGTGAGACTCTGACCAAAACAGGTACTGAGGTATTAGTTTCAGAGTAGCAGCCGTGTTAGTCTGTATCCGCAAAAAGAAGAACAGGAGTACTTGTGGCACCTTAGAGACTAACAAATTTATTAGAGCATAAGCTTTCGTGGACTACAGCCCACTTCTTCAGATGCATAGTGGGCTGTAGTCCACGAAAGCTTATGCTCTAATAAATTTGTTAGTCTCTAAGGTGCCACAGGTACTCCTGTTCTTCTTTTTGAGGTATTAGTAACATATAAGAAGTCACATGTGGAGAAGTATTCTAAACTCATGGTAGCTTCTTGGTACTGTCTGGCACCTCTTGGAGCCATGATGTAAACAGGGCTACTCAAAGGGCTGTGGTACTGTCACCTTACAGCTGCGAGATCAGAGAAGCCCCTCTATTGATCTTTCTGGTAGTGCATTCACCTTCTCCTTGCCGATCCATATTCCCAGCTCTGGTACTGACTCAAGATTCGACGAAGTGGAGTCGCCCCTGCTAATGAGGTCTAGGTCACAGCCTGACTCTCAGTTGGGCTTCCAACTCTCGGTACTGGCACCGATGCTTGAAACCCCCCTCTTAGCTCAGGGGAGGATACTTCTGACCCTGAGGTCTTGATTCAGGGTTCTATCTCAGTACCATATAGTCACACCCCTGAGTCTGTTTACTGAAGAATACCTTTCGGAGCTCACCAGGTATCCTAGACCTTGGGGATATGAATATCCTCATGGACCCTTCCTCTATTCCCCTCCTCAGTGGTCTTACTGGAACTCATGGGAGCACTTCGGTGAACAGTTTTTCAGGGTGCCAGCTGGAAAGAGACCCAACTACTCACAGGTACTGCCTCATGCACAGGCACTGACGGACCATCTCCTACTACCTTTTGCCCCCTCAGTCACCAGCACTGGAACCGGAGGGGTGGGAAACTGGGGCCCATGGCCCCTCACTTTTTAACAAAAGAAACATATGTGCTCTCTTCAGGATAGTTAAGTACTAATTCCTCCACCATTTTGGCCTTGGCCATTTCTACTCAGGTTCTGGTACCCAAAGGGCCATTGTCCATCCCTGCTTTTAAAACTTGGATGGGTGGTGGGGAAGAAGCGTGCCGTGACTTGACCTGACCTGGTGGGCCAGCACGTGGATTGAGCCACATGCTGGCATCTTGGCCCTCACCAGTTGGCTACCAAATTGCAGTGGAGGCTCCTCTTGGTGCCAGCGACCGACTGGATCTGGGAAGCAGGAAAGACCCCATCACCTGAGGGCTTTGAACTAGTCAGTAGGGAGAGTAAAGTAAGGAGAGGGTGTGTGGGGGACAGAGGCTCTGGGAGGGTGGGGCTGGTGTGAAGGGCTGGGGCTCCGGGTTGGAGTGCTGGGAGGGCAAGGGGTCTGGCAAGGGGGGCTGGGGCTCTGGGAGGGTCGGGCCATGGGGGGGGAGGGGCTTGGTCCCCCCACTCTTGCAGTCCTTCCAGAGCCCATGCCCTCAGTATCAGAAGGCACACAACGAGAACAGAGCCATAGACTGAGGAATACTCATATCCTTCAGCCAAGTCATTCTCCTCCCAGATGTGATGGCAATGCCACCACTCTCTTATGCATATGACATTAGGGCTTTCCAGGACCTCATGAAATGCCTGGTGGACTGCTTCCAGATTCCACTAGAAGAGGCCCAGGAGTCTCAGCACTCTTTGGTGGACATTTTAAACATTACCCCCCGGGAAAAACTGGCCTACCAATTAATGAGGCAATGTCATTGCCTACACACACTCTATAACAAACACTTGCCACTATACATCCAACCTGCAAGGGCAGATAAAAATTATTCTATTACAGCCAAGGGAGTGGAGCACTTCTCCCATCCTGCTCCTAATTCCCTGGTGGTAGATGAAGTCAATGAAAAAAACCATCAGGATCACTCTAGACCCTCTCCTTTGGACAAAGTGATTAGACCTACTTGACAGGAAGAGCTACTCATACTTGGATGTCCCATACTTGGATGACTGGCTCCTCAGGGGCTGGTCAGCTCTAGAGGTTCAGTTGGCAACCTTGAAGGAATTAGCCCTATTCCAGTCCCTGGGTCTCTGTATCAACCTGAAGACATTTATACTGACTCTGATCCAGAGGATAGATTTCATTGGAGCTATTCTAGACTGCCTAACTGTCCAAGGAGAGATTCTCCACTAAATCCTTTCTAATCTTGACAGGACAGCATAGCCCGCAAATAACTGCAAGGACCTACTTACAACTCATGGGCCACATGTTGACCTCCATGTTTGTCATACTTCATGCAAGAATACACCTCTGGTGCCTTCAGATGTGTCTAAGGATGATGTACACCCCAACCAGACACAGTCTCCAAACACATCACAGGACCTCCGAAGGATTCTCTCAGGTGGTGGAAGGGCCCCACTGAAGATCTGCATTCTCACATTCCCCACCGTCAAAGATTCTCATAACAGATGCTTACATTTTGGGGTTGGGGACTCACCGCCAAGGACCAAAGTCCACGGCAAGCATACGAGGCCAGATGCCACATCTATATCCTAGAACTAAGAGCAGTTTAATATATCTGTCAACATTTCATTTACGTACAGGGTCACTCCATCAGGTTAATGCTGGACAGCTGGGCAGAGCAAGATCCCAGGGCTTATGCACAGAATCACTAAAACTCTGGAACTGGTGCATTTCCCATCAGATATAAATCTCAGCAATCCATCTACCAGGCCTCCAGAATACAACTGCAGACTCTCTGAGCAGGAACTTCCATTAGGACCATGAATGGGAGGGAGCTCAGCAATTCTGTCTTCCACAGCACCTGCCAAATCTGGGATTTCCCAAAAGCAGACCTCTTTGCTTCCCCAATCAGCACAAAATGTCATATTTTCTGTTCCAAGAGACGATATGGTCTGAAATCATTGGGAGATATCCTGATAACACCATGGCCCCATACCCTGCGATATGCTTACCCACCTCTACCTCTAATTCTTAAGACCTTGTTCAAACTGTGACAGGAAAGAGTGAGGATTATCGTCATAACACTGTCCTGGCCAAGACCGTGTGGTACTCAAACTGTCTTCACCTCCCTGTGGTGACGCCTCTCTGCCTTCCCCTCAAGAGGGATCTCCTGTTACAGAACTCAGGGGCCCTGATCCATCCCAACCCGTTGTCCTTGAACCTGAGAGCATGGTTCCTAGATGGTTCTCCAGCCAGTTTTCCTATCTAGCAGGAAACCTGCTACTCGCAAAACTTACTTTCAAAAGTGGAAACCCTCCATTCCTGGTGTTCTTGTCACTCTTCTCAAGCATCAGATGCTCCACTCTCCAAGATCCTAGAGTGTCCATTGGATTTAAATGTTTGCAGTGTTGCTTTAGCCATGTTGGTCCCAGGATGATAGTGAGACCAGATGGGTGAGGTAATATCTTTTATTGGGCCAACTTCTGTTTGTGAAGGAAACAAGCTTTTGATTTAAATACACAGGGTCTCTCAGTGAGCTCAGAGTACATTGACTGCTTCCACAGTACACAGCCTTCCACATATCCATTGAAGTCGTCTTAGTTATTCCCCACACTACCGTAACTAGATTTCTTAGAGGCTTACACAAATTGTTTCCGCCTGTATGCAACCCAGTGGGATCTTAATTTGCTTCTCAATGCCCTGGGGCAACCTCCCTTTGAGCCACTGACTACCTGCTCTCTCCTCCATCTCTCCCTCAAGACTTCATTCCTTATAGCCATCACTTCAGATAGGTGAATGAGATGAGTCCATTTTGACTCTTCTTTAGTTGGAAACGGCTCCAGTACCTTCTGCTGCAATGCCATGGTTTTTTATCTGCATCCAGGTCTATTGTATGACACTATAACCTATATCATAGACCTATATCATAGAATATGAGGATTGGAAGGGACCTCATGAGGTCATCTAGTCCAACCCCCTGCTCAAAGCAGGACCAATCCCCAGACAGATTTTTTTTTCCCCCAGATCCCTAAGTGGCCCCCTCAAAGATTGAACTCACAACCCTGGGTTTAGCAGGCCAATGCTCAAACCACTGACTGTAACATAAACCATTTCTGAAATTACACTTTAGTGTATCAAAATGAGGCTGTCCCATCCTGATAGAACAAATGGACTGATGTGAAAACATGTTAATGTTTAATATATTTAATAGCCTTGTATTCTAATAGATTTGATGCAAAGTGAGCTAACACTGCACTCTGTCTCCAGCAAATGATTCCAAAAACAGCATCATTTGTATCTATTGTTAATTTCCACAGTGCAAGAGACATGTAAACTGCTTTGCAAAGAAAGGGACTGAGTGTTCTGAGAGCCCGTTGACTTCACTGTTGGCTTATCTACAAGAAGCAGCAATGAGCACTTAAAGAGGACCATTTCTAAAGTGCACCAACTTGTTGCATGTTAACTGGCCTGCATAGACGCTGCTGGCATGAACTAAAACTTGCTTAGTGCGCATGAATGTAGTATTGTTTGAAAGAATTGAGGGCACTCAAGTCCATGCGGGATCAGGATCATAGTTATTATGTTCTGTGTGATCCTGGTCACTCACTTTCTCTGGAGGACTGACCCTCAGAGCCGTCTCTTGGGTATGGTGAATCATGGCAACCACTCTGGGCCCCATGCTTTGGGGTGTGATTGGCCAGCGCGGTCGGTCCTGGAAGTGGCGGGTCGGTCCTGGAAGTGACAGATTCGTCACTTCCGCCCTGGGCCCCACACCCTTCTAGGGATGGTCCTGCTGACCCTAATGAATGCTCAGGCAGGTCTTAACGATCTTTTAGAAAATATGCATGTGATAGTCTCTGAACATTCTAGCTGAGAGTTTCCATTTAAGGGGACAGTGACCCAATTTACCGGATTTCCCGATTTATGGAAATTCATCACTGTCCTCTTGTTCAGTTTCATTATCAATTGGCTTTAGAATCTTCACAGAAGGAGTTTTGTTTACATCTATGTCCTTAGTTATGGAACTTTTTCATGCAATTTCTTACCATCAAGCCACACTGCTTCCTAATAACTGTTTGAAAGGATGAGACTGTAAGTCCTGAAGGAACAAAATATATAGTATATGATCTAAGCACCAATGGCCTTCAGAAAACAACCTGCCTGTTATCACTGTAAACCAGTGGTCTGTGCTCGGTGAACCATTACATTGTCTGAAGGAAACCGTTAAGAGGTTTTTGATTAGGGAAGAGGGATTCAAAATAGATTCAATCAGTAATTTAACGACAGGCTTAAAGAAAAGCTATGTTGTCACCGGTCAAATATGGACATAAGAATTGTTATGTTCACAGTTGACCAATGACATGAAAATAGAATTGGATTGGGCTATTTAGTCCAGTACACCTCTACCCCAATATAATGCGACCCAATATAACACAAATTCAGATATAACGCGATAAAGCAGTGCTCCAGGGGGGCGAGGCTGCGCACTCCGGTGGATCAAAGCAAGTTCAGTATAACACGGTTTCTCCTATAATGCAGTAAGATTTTTTGGCTCCCGAGGACAGCGTTATATCGAGGTAGAGGTGTATCTTGTATCTGATAGTGGTCAGTATCAGATACTTCAGAGTCAAGTGTAAGAAACTCCACAATGGACAATAATGGACTAACCTATCTATAGGGAAGTTCCCCCATCAGTTACAGAACTGGTTTATGCACTGACATATGAAGGTTTATACCCTTCTTTAAAAATCTTATCAAATATAACCATGGCGCTCTTGTAATCCATATAAATGTCTATTTCTTTTTGGAATCCTACTAACTCTTGGTCTCAATAATACTTTGTGGCAATGAGCTACACAGAGTTAGTCTGTGTCCAGTAAAAAAAAAAATCACCTTTTATCAGCTTTAAATTTGTTGCCTTTCCATTTCACTGAAGGCCCTCTGTTCTTGTATTATGAGAAAAGGTAAGTAGAGTCACCTGATTTACCCTCTCTGGACTGTTTATTATTATCTCTCTAACTCACACCCTTTATTTGTCTCATCTCTAAACTAAACAGTTCCAGCCTTTTCAGTTTCTCCTCATATTGGAGTCTATGCATGCCTGTAATCTGAACCAACTGTATTACCATTTAAAAAAAATTTGAGATAAGGGGCCCTGCACTGAAAACAATATTTCAGGTAGAGAATGCCATTGATTTGAATAATGGCATTACAATCAATCTCTGGTCGAAGGACTAATTCAGATTAGAAACAAATCACAACTTTAACAGTGAGAGTGTGGAACAATTGACCAAAGGATGTGGTGGATTCTAAATTGAAAACTAAATCAAAACTGGGTACTTTCCTGAAGTGGTGAAATTCTTTGGCCTGTGTTATGTAACAGGTCAGACCAGATGATTATAGTGGTCCCTTTTGGACTTAAAATCTATGAATCTATTAATCTTGTCAGTGTTATTTTCTATCCCATTCTTTATACCTCCTAACATTTTTTTTTTTGACTATCACTGTGGGTTCAGCCGATGTATTAATTGAATGCCCCCAATGAAACGCAGATGTTTAATAACCCAGGTAATTTAGAACCCAGCAATGTGTATATAGCAACAAACTGTTAGTGCTTGGACAGCATGTTTAAATATATCTGCAATGCTATGGATTCCTTTGAGAGAGTTAGACCTGTATTTTATATTACTATATTTGAAAAGCAGAGAGGATACACAGGACAAAATGTTCTGGATGGGTTATTTAGAGTTTTATGTGGCTGCAATAGAATGCTTAATCTGGTAAGGAATGGAACCAGAGCGGTGACCTAGCAGAGCCTGGCATGGTGCTGTCCCAGAGGTAATTACTTCTATCTAAGATGTAATTTGACTGGATATTTATCTAGTATCACCATAGTATCAGAGCTCCTTACGCAGGGACAGGACTGAACTGCTTCATTGTGCCAGCACGTCTCTGGTGACTCCCTCCGTTTCTGCAGAGTCTAAGAATTTGTTTTAAAAAAAGGTAAGATTTTAGCCCTTCTGATTGTAAAGATCTCATTCCAGTCATGAGTCTGCAACCAGACTTACACCCTACCAGTAGGCCAAAGGCTAATACTGTCTTCACCCCTTCCATGGGCACAGAAAGTTGTAAGGACAAAAGAATCAGCTTGGTTCCTTTGCAGGGGGTAGGGGAGAGAAGCAGCCCAGTGGTATTTTGCATACAGAAGGAGTTAGTTGCAAGGTAAGCATGGTGCAGGCCACTGGCAGTGGATGAGACACTGCACACCAACAGGGCTGTAGCAGCAGCATGTCATGCTTACAGGCTGGTGGAAGGACTCCTTTTACCTCAAGCATTCTTCAATTCTCTGTGCAAAGCCCTTTTGCTTGGATTGTGTGTGGCAGTGCAGAAGGCAGCATTAATGTAATATGAAGATGAAAACTGCCCCATTCATATCAATGGTATGTTGACACTGAACCCTAATGAGTACCTTTAAATGTCAACATTGTTAATTTTTTCTGTGCCAATCTCTTTAATAGAAATACCTAGTTACTGTGTTGTTGTGAGTGAAGTTAGGACTGTGGCTGGAGTCTGGGTAGGATACAGCATGAAATCTTCCCAAACCTGACCCCAACTTTACTGATTCTAAAAGAACTGCACAAGTACTCCATTTCTTGCTTGCTATTGGTCCAGTGGTGCACCACTGAAGTCTGTCACTTTCACCATTAACTTCAGTTGTGTAGGATAGGTCAATGTATGTACATTAGTCCCCTGCCAGTATAGCAACCCCAGGGAGCTCTCAAGAGCCAACATTTCTCATGATAAGGTGTGTTAATCAGTTGGGAATATTGGAATTGTGTTGAGATCAGCCATGCTTATTTTTGAGACTTAATCTAAAAATCCAAGGCCAAATTCTTTCTCTACTGTGTAATTACACTGAAACTAATCAAGTTATGCCAGCAGAAAATTGGGGCCTAGTTGTTTTGAATTTGGCCTTTTCATTTGTATGGAATCATTTTCTGCGCTAAACAATGTGCACATATGGTGTCAGGTATATTTTGGATTCTGTTTTAATTGTAACAAAAAAAATGTAAAATTAGTATATCGGGGTACACAGATGCTCTAAATATTCTGATTACTTTGGCTATCGTGTGGAGGTAACAAGCATAAAATACCTCAGGTCAAGCTGTAGCTGCATGTTTTGTCCATAAGGTTTCATTATTAATCCTGAACTGCTGTATTGGAAATGAGCTGGATTATTTTTAAACTCTACAGCAGGGTTTAGTTATATTTCCCATAGAGTTTCATGGCAGATTTTCAGTTGCATCATTGTTAGTGGGTGTTATTTTTATGTAAATCTTAAATAGGTACAAAACAATTAGCCAACTGACAATGTTGGAGTGGTGGCAAAGCTAATGGTAGCATCGTTAGTTATTTGAAAAGTAACTTTGGAAAAACTGAGCCAATTTAAAAGAAAAGAAATTGCTCTTTGTAGCAGTGACATTTAAAGTGTCCCGTGTGTGTGTGTGTGTTTTAAATAAGTCACATTATAGAAATGGCCTTTTGTTGTTTTGCCTTTGTGCTTCCTCTATGATTTCCACGTCAGGTTTACTCAGATTACTAGTCAAAATAAGCCCTTTCTTCCATTCGCAGTGTAGATTTTCTGTTGCTGAAGAAAAGATCCATTCTTTTGTTGTAAATATCATAATGGACAATAGACAGATAATAAAAAACAGGTTCCATTTCCTTTGAAACAATAGAGCTAGGGTGATCAGATAGCAAGTGTAAAAAATCGGGCCAGGGTGGGGGATAATAGGTGCCTATATAAGTAAAACCCCCCAAAATAGGGACTGTCCCTATAAAATCAGGACATCTGGTCATCTTAGTTAGGAGAGCTCATAGATCCATCTAGAGAACCAAAAATTAGTACAGAAAAAAAAGACAGATACTTTGTTCCTTCATGCTGTTTTCATTTATCACTATTTTGTTTTGTTTTGGGTGGTGGATGACAGCTTGATCCTGGCTCATTAGCTGGGCTTTAAGAACCTATCCCAGCTCCAATCAAAAGCCTTAATTCCACTGAATATTATCAAGGACATGGAAACATGTCTTTTTGCTAGAGATATTAGATATTGAAAGAATGTCTTAGTCCATCTGGCCTCCCAGTTCTTTACATCTGAACCATTAACAGTGTCTGTTTTAGTAATATCACCTGTCAGACCTTAGTCCAGTCAGTGCATAGATGAGCTGATAGGGAATCTTGGGTAATTGATCCCACTCCCAGTGAAGTTAAGAGGAGGTTAGACACTGACTGATGAGAACAGAGTCAGGCCCTTGTGCCACCTTGCAGGTGGATATTACAAGATGTGGTATATACTTTCTTAGGTTTTAAGGCCAGAAGGGACTGTTATGGTGAAGTAGTCTGACCTTCTGCATTACCCAGGCCGTAGGACCCCACCCAGGAATGGTTGCATCTAGCCCAGTAACTTGTGGTTGAGCCAGAGCGTATCTCAGGCCTGGTCTACACTAACCCCCCAATACGAACTAAGGTACGCAACTTCAACTACATGAATAACGTAGCTGAAGTCGACGTACCTTAGCTCAAACTTACCGCGGTCCAGACGCAGCAGGCAGGTTCCCCCGTCGACTCCGCGCACTCCTCGCACTGAGCAGGATTACCGGAGTCGACGGGGAGCACTTCTGGGTTCGATTTATCGCGTCCAGACAAGACGCAATAAATCGAACCCAGAAGTTTGATTGCCTGCCACCGAACCAGCGCGTAAGTATAGACAAGCCCTTATAGAAAGAGACATCCAATCTTAATTTTCAGCCTTTGAGTGATGGAGAATTTACCACAACCCTTGTCAAGCTGAAAGCACAACTCTGGTCTGGTAAGACCATTTCACTCCCATTTTGTGTTTTGCTTTGGAATACTGCTTTCCAAGGGGCTGATCCAACTCCCATTACTCAGTGGTTTGAATCATTAGTTATTGCTGCTCTGGGGGCCTATCCCTCAGCATCCTTGACTCACATATATAGTCCTATTAACATCAATGAGACAGCTGGTATGTGTGTGTGCATGTAAGTGTTTACTGGATGGGGCCCCTTAACAGCAGTATACTCCCTCTCTTTACATTAATTAGGGGTGGGGAGGCTTGAATATAACTGATCACAGACAAGAGCAGCAGCACATGGCTGAAGGGAAACCAGTTAGAAATCGCACGGCAGGGCTGACAGCTGTGCCAATATTACTGTAGGAGACTTGGGGACGGGGGAGGCATGGATGGGGAGTAGCCTATAGGAACTAGTTCTGTTGTCCCCCATAGATCTCTGCCCGCACAAGCAGTGGCTACTCCTGGAGTAGAGTGGCCCGCAAGAACCATGGCCTGGTTATAATTGTCTGTGCCTTTGTCCAAGGATCTGACCCATGGCAGGGAAGTGATGCATGGCTGCTGTCTTCAACGAGAAGGTCATTGTTTTGAAATAAACACTCTCCTTCCATCCTGCTCTGCTGTCCTGATTTATTACATACAAACACAGCAGCAATGTTCCAAGCACAATAAAGGGGGTGAAGGAATCTAACAAACTGCACAATTCTCTCTAAAGATGGTTACCTCATGCTTTAAACTCCTACATATTGTACAGCCCCAGTAGACCTTCCATCATAATGGAGGAGCAGCCTGCATCTCCAGCCCACATACCATGTACTATTACAACTGAGTGTGCTGGCTGGACCCAAACCTCAGTGATTTATGGCCGAGCACTGGTGGGCTGAGTCCAGAGCCCTGTTAAGGCCACCGCCTGCAGGCCATTCTGTCTCTCTCCTGCACTTAGCTCAAATTGTTGGATAGTGTCTGGGGCTGCCTCTCCTTTGGCATTATTTCTAACTAAACCCTCCCCATCTGAACAACACGAGAATGAGAGATACAGCCCAGGAACAGCATTCATCTCAGCCAACTACAAGGGATGTTTTCCAACTTTGATCAGCTGGCAAGGGAGTGTGAGACAACAAGAGAAGACAGAGCTCAACAAACTTCAAATAAGAGGTCACAGGAACGGAACAAGAAGCAAAGGAGAGGGAAGTGAGAGGAACAAAAGTGGTGAAGGAAAAGGAAACTAATAAAAAAAATGTCTTGTTGTCACAAGGATATCATTACATTATTTAGAATGGAGGCATGGGGCTGCATGACCTAGACAGACTAATTATTATCAGAAGCCTACTGGATATTAACTCTTACAATTGTTCCTTGTATATCCAATTTGCATTCCATGTGCTCTTTAATCCTATGAATAATGGCATTACTGAGGACAAACATTCATATTTCGGGGGTGGTCTTCTTTTTTCCAATGCTAAGCTGAACATAAAACTCAAATTAACTAAAACAAAACAGCTGGAGGAACAAGCACAACAACGGATAGAGTAGTGGGAATTGGAGCTATCGGGAGTTAAAGGGAAAAGCTTGATGTAAATCTTAGCTATAGAAGACAATTGCAAGCTCAGATGTAACCCCTGATGTTCATCAGACACTGAGTAAGAAATCAAATAAACTAAAAGGAATAAAAAGATGCTGATCAACATCAATATCAAGAGAAAACAAACAAACCAGTTCTTCTACAGAGGACATTTGCTGTGAAAAATGAAGTTGTTTGCAGTAAGCTGTCATAGTTAATAGCCTAGCAGAAACACTTTAGAATAAATCAATCAATTATTTGTTCAGTTTTATATCTGCTTTTTGGAATGGGATCTCTTCTCTTATTCTCTCTCAACTCAGTCATTAAAGGAATGAATAAAAATTGTGCACAATAATTAAAAACAAAATCAACATTGCTTTCCCAGCACTTTGAAATGTCATAAACTGTATTAAATTCAATTAAACGAGTGATAAGCCCTTTTCCTTATGATCACATAGCAGTAGGAGGTTTATGTTTGATTTCCTTCTGGACAGGTGATTGCAACTGTTTCTTTCCTATAGGTAATATCTTTTATTGGACAAATTACTGTTGGTGAGAGAGACAAGCTTTCCAGCTTCAGGACTACACCCGGTTGAAAAGTGACCTTCCCCAGCCGGTGAAAATGAGCGAGTGGGTGCGGGAGAGCAAGGGACGGGGGATGGAGTGACCAGGGTGGGGTGAGGATGTTTGGTTTTGAGGGACTGGAAGGTTGGCAGCCCTAGGAAGAGCTCTGTGTAAGCTCGAAAGCTTCTCTCTCTCACTAACAGAAGTTGGTCCAATAACAGATATTACCTCACCTACCTTGTCTGGCTGATATCCTGGGACGGCTACAACAATGCTGCATATATCTTTCTGATAGGTAAATGTCCAAGGTGACAATTTAAGTCTGTGGCAGAGGTAAGAATTTAACCCAGGATTTTGGAGTCCCAATCAAGTGGTTTTATTACCAGAATAGTTTTTTCTACTGACCAATGAGGGAAAACTGAGTCCTAATTTTGCACGATCCTGTCCTGAAGTCAGTATCGGAAGGTCTCCTGATAGCACCAGTGACACAGATTCACCACTTGAGCTTCTGCGAAAGGGGAGAACAAGAGACAAAGGCAGAGAGGGGATAGAATTTACATACAGGATAGAAAATAAAACCATACCAGTAACAGAACAAAACCTTAATGGTGTATTCAATTCTATTTAACACTGCTGAGTAAAGGGAAATGGCATGTGCTGCCAATTGATTAATACTACAGAGCTCTCTGGTTCTTAAACTTTATAGGTTCTCTCCACAGCCTATTATATTACAATTCTCACAGTGCCAATTTCAAAGGCAGACTCTACCAAGAAACTCAGTAGTAGTTGATGATGTTCCTTTCTAAATGAAATCAGAATGAGTTTATTCTTCCACCTGAATTCTTCAGGATATTTCAAAGCTAGTCAATCAGATTGCCTTGGCTAATTGTTCCTACAACTGGACAGTGTGATGAATTTTCTAACTCGTACCTGATAAAGTATAGGGTCTATTGTCCTTTTGATTGTGAGACCCTTGGGTTCTCAGCAGACTTCCTCCTTTTGGCTGGTTCTGAAATAGATTATGATGTGAATATCTGCAATTTCTTGGAGTCCCTTCCTCTACCTATGGTTCAGTTTCTGACCAATCATTACTATTGTCTTGGCCAACTACCCTTGGACATATAGAGGTCTGCACTACCCATTCAGTAAGTCATCTGATAAAACTTAAGTGCTCATGTTGTATGAAACTTTCCCATTTTGGGGAAAGTAATTGAGCTTCAGGTGCATTACCCTCCACTGGCATTCTTTGTTGGATCTGGTTTGGATTCAGGTTTATGTTATATATTCAGACCAGACTGGTTAGGACCATTGACATATTGGTAATGCTAGACCTCTCAGAGGATTTGGTATGATTGCCCATAGCTTATATAAGCACTCTGAGATCTACTGATGAAACATGTTATGTGAGAGCTAGGTTTATAATATAATTAATTTATAATTTAAATTATAATATAATTAATTAATATATACTGCAGGGTGGAAGAGTATGTCTGGCACTGACTTCAATATCTCGATGACAAAAGTAAGATCAGTGGTAGCATGCAATTATTTAATTGTCAAAGGATTCTAATTGTACCATCCCTCAATGTGTCTCCATGTTGCTAAATATGTGTACAAGGTCTTAAAATCATTTCTAATAATTAGAGTATCATTAGGAGTGCTATGCTCATATGACATTGCCACTTCCAAGTGCTCAAAAATCATGAGTGCAAGGCTCTCCCCGCCCCCTCTCAAAATCACATAACTGGCTTTAAAATAATGAGTTTTAAAATAAATAATAAATATGGGATTCTTTTTCTTTGCTTTCTGGTTTCTGAGCCTTTAGGTTACCCTAAGGTCACATTTTCAAGCTTTTGCTAAGCAACCATGAGGGCTACAAACTTACTTTATTTTAATGAAAATTGAGAATCTCAACTAATCACTTGACTACAGGTGCTGGCACTTTAAGAAAAAAAACAACTAGGAACACCTCCCCTCCCTTTTTCCTAACCCTTGTTACTTACCTAGTGTATTATGATGAATTTGGTATTTTGGTATATTTGTTGTATTTAAAAAAATAATAAACATTAAAAATGTGTAAAAAAAAAAAAAAAAAAAAGCTATTGTGAGACTTGCAATAAAATCACAAGTAACAGTGACATTGCCAGCTCAGAACTGCCTCCTTTTCATACAGAAGCTTTGCTGGTGGGTAGAGTTAGAGGGTATAAAGATAATCAAGAGGTCATGTCCAGAAGCAGTGAACAAGGTAAGAATTTGGTGTCATTTTTGACCAGACTCTTTCCAAGGAAAGTCCCATGTCTCAGGTCTGGTATGGAAATATATTTTTTCCTGCTGCAGTACTTACAGAGATTGCCCCTGTCCTCCTCTCTTGAGGATCTCACAATAGCAATACATGCCCTTTTGCTGTGAAGGCTTGTCTCTGGTGGACTCAATCACAGTCTGAAATGATATTGTCTGGTTTAGTCTGGTAAGTGAACCATTTTCAGTACTGGCTCTGGGGGACCCATTGCTGAAAAATGTTTTCAGCAATGATTCCATTTTCTTGTGTAGACTGGACTTTAGGAATAGAATTGTGTCCAGACTGAATAAATAAGGGTGTCTAGGCGCACTGTGCATTTGCTTTGGGAGGGCTAACTGCACTAGTGGAGCTGTAATGCCAATGGTTCCCATCCATATTAGCACTGAACTGGTTTGAATTATGGAGGCATGGGTGGAGATGTTTTTAAGTCTTCCTCAGAGCTGGTGCAGTGTCCCCATCCTGGCAACACCTGTGAAATATGAGAAGCACTTAATGCAAAGTGTTTTACAAGCAATTCAGTTGCTTGAGCCAGCGCTGTAAATGCCAACCTATTCCAGTGCAGATAAGGATTACAGGCCACCCCATTTCATCTAAGGCGACCATATGATCAAGTCATGTGACATCTGACCCATCTCATTCCCATCTCTCTTCTTTAAAATACCTACACTTTTTTTTTTCCCCCCAGAGGAGGGTTTATTTCTTGTTCACGCTCTGTCCCTACATAGGAGCTTCCTTTTTAATGATGGCTTTTTAATAATAATTGATTATTTTGCTGGTACAATCTTTTTAATTTACTTTGAACTATTTGTCCAGCATCCAGATATTTAATCAGCACTTAAGGGCACTCCATACATTTTTTAAATGTTCTTAATCAAGGAAGAATTTTTTTAATTAAGATGCTGAGTAAATGTTATTGTGCATAACAGTTGTGCCTTTTATTCAAAAGCAAACAAATACCACTGTAAGAAATGTCTCAGATACAGGATTCAGGTTGCATATAAATGTAATGGTTTTGACACTATGTAACATTTTTGGGTCACACTTTTTATAACCATTCATAAATGGTTTAATTATAAAGAGTTAATAAATGATATTATAGACATATTACAGACATAAGTAGTGAATGTTACAGATATTTATAACCATATCAGGAGAAGGTGTTATAGATCATTATAAGCCATATTTATAAGCATACTATTGATCTGCTGGACTTTTACAATTGATTAACCATGTATTAAAATATTAATTGTCTATTAATCCATTATAAACTATTTATAAATAGATCCTTAATATAAAGTGTGACCTGTTTTTGTTTGCTAAAGTATTTATTCTGTTAAAGCATGCATGAATACTCACCGAAAAGCAGTATGAAAGAGTTGTGCCCATGGACAGATTGCAATTCACATAAGAATTCGCATGACTAGCCAGGGAAACGTCTCTACAGTTCACTAAAATGTATCTAATACCATCTGCTTTTGACTCCAGTGTTTCTCTCTTGCTAGTGGACATGTACAAAAAACAAACCACACAACATATAATATACAGAGGGCCATATGCTGCAAATGTTCCTCCCATTAAGGAGGAGGGATAGCTCAGTGATATGAGCATTGGCCTTGCTAAACCCAGGGTTGTGAGCTCAATCCTTGATGGAGCACTTAGGGATCTGGGGCAAAAATCAGTACTTGGTCCTGCTAGTGAAGGCAGGGGGCTGGACTCAATGACCTTTCAGGGTCCCTTTCAGTTCAATGAGATAGGTATATTTCCATTTTAATTAATTAGGAGTGTTAGATCAGTAGTACTCAGTGGCCCTCTCACTTTAATTTTCTTTTCACAGTTTCCAGTGGCACTGATATTTTTGGGGAGAATTGGAGTTGTATTAGATTTCTTTCCCTGTCAGTTGGAAGAAATTGATTCTCTTATCTCTGTAGGCTCATTTTCCCCACAGGATTGTCTTCCTTCCACTATCTTGTTCCCAAATTTAGTAGATCAGACAGTTGAGAAGTTTAATAGAGGTTTCTTCTAACCTGAATTCAGCCTAAAGTAAGTTCTGACACAATCTCTTTGGAGTATCTAAGCCTCCAGGAAATTATGCTGTTAGTCTTGTCTTTAGCTGTAAAATAAGAACACATTTGATCCAGTGAGCTAGTTATTCTTGTTTAGCTTTGGATATTAAATTGTTAAAACAAGGATTGTTGAAGCTCATTCAGGAATATTCTTTGGGACTCTGGAGGAATAGCATGTATTACTGCAAAGAAGATGAATTACAGACTGATGGTAACATAGATGTTGGCCCATCTCCGCCTCGCCTTCCTCTTAATGTGTCATCGATATTCATCAACATTTTAGGAAAAAATCACAACCTAGAAAAAATTGCACTCAGATATGCATGCCAGAAGATACAGTGACAGTGTGATGTAAAGCAGGGGTTGTTGCTGAGCTCTCACGAAAGGGTCCTGCAAACATGGCTGCTGAGGGAACCTACTTATCTCTGGCTACGGATACAACTCTAAAAAGAGCAGCAACGCACAGCAATTAGGAAGCTGGTCAGTAAGCATTGACAGCAGCATTTACAATACTGCTGCTTCACATCCCTTTTTACTATGAAAGTGCCACATAGTGTAGTAATCCTAAAATGAGTAACCGCTCTGGGACCCCCATATACATGGAGTATATGCATACCTGCTCCCTGTTGCCTCCTTCAGGATATTCTCTTTTGCTCCAAGAAAGCTAATATACAATAAACGCTGGCATACATGACTTGAAGGAACCCTTCTGTGCATTGCTGTACTCTGTACGGATGATGACCTACACAGATGGGCATTTTTGGTCTTGCTCCTGCCTTCCTGGTCTGTTGCCTATTTCAGCTATTGTAGGTGATCTAACATGACCAGTGTTATATTAATGGCATCCATACACAGAAATTAGATTACAAACATAAAAGGCTATTTCTGAAAGTTTTCAATTTAACACTAATTTAATTTTTCTTAGAATCCCACAAGAACCAAAAACAGAGAGAGACAAGGCAGGCTGCTCCCTAAGCAGAAAGGCTCAACTCATCCAACCTTGTTCTGGGCTGGCTCTTTGCAGACTCACTGCTGAAGAGCCAGGTTGCACATTTTCTTACAAGCAGGACCAGGAAAACCCTTATAACTTAAAGTGATAGCTTGTAATTTTAGCACAGTTTTCAATACACCACAACCACAAGGGCAACGAAGAGCCGCATACCCCGATATTATTTGCAGGGGTGGTGGCTTCTTTAGAGTTATATAGGCTGTCAATGAGGCCTGTCAGCTAACTATCACAACTGTTACATTGAATGCGTGTGCTTCACCCCTCCACCTTTTATCCCTCCAGAGTCTGCACGAGCCATTTCCTCCCCAGTGGATGACCTTGAACCATACTTTGTACCTCTCATTCAGTCAGAGTTTTTATCCAATGCATGTAGCATTAAGAGTAGTGGACTCTCCCAGTGTTTTTTGCTGGGGAGGTTTGGGCAAGGGGGAAATGGCATCCATTCAGATTTCCAGTCAGGTTCTCCCTGACGAGTGATGTGGTATTACTTGTGCTGTCCTGGTTCCTGCTAACTGCACACATTGCACTGTCTAAAAAGGTTGAACCATCCTTGAACATGCTATCCAGTGTCACCAAATAGCCGTGGGTGTCACTGGATCACTACTCATGAGCTGTGCAGGGATGAATTTTCTCCCATACGGGTTGCTGTGAAATGTGCAGCTGACTTCTGCGCCCTGCCTTAGGAGTGGGCATGCTGCTGGGCTTGTGGGATGTGGCTATCACCACGCAGATGCACAGCGTTCAGTTTCTGATGGTTTTGCCGTTGCTGGTTCTGTGGATCCACGGGCAGCTGAGCCAACTGAGCCACACTCGGAACACACTCCTAAGCCTGGTTCACCTACCCCTCCCCTACTCACTAGTTCAGACCAACTAGCTGGATCCGCTTCCTGGTACATGTGCAGCTTTCTCAGTTCAGGCAATTGTGCAACTCGGGCCCTACTCATCACCGTGTCACAGGCCTTTTAGCTACTTCTGGCTCCTCTCCATAACCCGTAACTGGAGGCTCCTCTGCTGTGCTGCATTTCCTATTGCTTACTGCATATGTTCCCTATTCTGCTAATGCTAATTCCATAGTATAAAGCATCCCTGTGCCCACATGGACCCCATATGGAGCCTTTCCTATGTGTGCATTGCAAGGGCATGGGGAAGGTGAGGACAGGCTGGCCAGTTTCCTTTACATCCCCCCTTCTAACCCACTTGTTACGGGTTATGCCCTCTGTTCACAGATTTAGCGCTGCTGAGCAGAACCCAAATGCATGAGTTATGTTCAGGGATGGTGATGGGCAGGAACTGCCAGGTATTCACTTTACCCATTTTTTCTGTCCCTTCACTATTGACCCGATGTAGCGGGCTTCACTTGGGACCAGCTGGCCTAGTGGGCAGGCCGTGGCTCAACTGTCTCTCAGAGTCTTGGAAAGGCCTTGTCAGGCAATCTGAAGGCCTAGTAGCCAAGTTACACTCCACCATTCCCTGGCACTCCAGAGGTTCCCCACTAGGGTGGAAGAAGGGGGGAGAAGGGTAGGAGAACCCAGGCTCTCCCTCTCTACTATGTCCTGGCCCAGGGCCCAAGGGGGAAAGGGTGAGGAGAATCCCCTCAAGCTGGTACAACAGACCAGCCTCCCCAGGCCCCTTCATGCCCCAAACTGAAGAGAGGACAGGGGGAGGTAGGGTCATGGTGCTCGGCTTCCTTCTCAGCAGAGGATTGCTCCCACAGACTCAATAGTTCAAACAGTCCCTTGGGTCTTCCCAGCTCACTTTCCAGTGTCCACTTGCTCCTCTTGTCAGGGAGAAGTGGGGGAGGGTGGGGGAGGAGAGGAAAAGGGATTAGGGCCTTGGGCTCTTGATTGAGTCTTACCCACAGTCCAGACTCTTGCCCTGTAGAGCCCTCTGTCCCTGCCTGCAGCCAGTCTCTCCTTCACTCTCCTGCTTACCTGTCAATCTCCTTTTAAGCAGGCCCTCCATTTGGAGCATGCTCTGCAGCTGCTGAGGCGCAGGGTCTGCTTGGCCCAGTACTGCACATTGCTCCATTAGTTTTAGTGAGGGGTCAGAGAGTCGATGCCATGGAGCTGTTTTGCTGTGCAGATGTGCACTTAGGGTACTTCATGCCATGCAGGAGCAAGGATTATTGATGCACTGAGGTTTAACTGTTCAGATTTTTGGGAAGAGTTTATTTGAGACTAGGGCACCTTCCTTAGCACTACCATGAGTTTGCATTGATCCCCTCCCACATCAAAACCCAAAGATATGCTAAAATATTTTCTGCTCTCACACTGCTGGCTCCTAATCTGACCATAGCAACAGAAAGCCTCCTGAAGCAGAAATGGATTTTCTTGTATCCAGTGTCAACACCAAACTTACAGGAGAGAACAGAGTTTCATCAGCTGCCAGGAGCAGCAAAGACCAAGATATTACAGCATGAAGTGTGAAGTGCTTCCTTTATAATTAATGTGGATCTCCAGGCACTTCCTGGGAAGGCTTCTTGCAGCAATGCCAGTCCTTGGAGGGCAGCAGTAGCATAAACAATTTCTTCTAAAGCTTATTTTTCAGCCTCTAGTACTAGTAGGACCTAGAAATGCTACTTCCAAAATTCCCCTTTAGCTCATACCCTATAGTACATATGCTTTGAGTTTCTGCCACTTGGCATATATTTCATTCAACCTTTTCTTCCCTTATATCATTCCAAGCCTCCAGAGCTTGTTGGGATAATTGTTCATGTTTGAAAAGATCTTGCAGAAAGCAGTGAATGATTTCATCAAAAGCCCTTTGGTTATCCATCCTTGTAATGCAAGTGCAAATTGCAGAGGATAGATCTTGGCTCTGTGTGGAGTGCTTTGGAACCACCATAAAGGTTCTTCTTATTTTGCTTGCTGTGGTTCAGATCATATTATTAAGAGGTACATTCCAATAATTTGCATTCAGTCAAGATCCATCATCCATCCATAAGAAAAAGAGTTTGCATGTTCTGTAGGATCATAATGCTACAGTTAAGTCAAAGATACAAAGGGAAAATAAAACATGGGTACACCAGATTTTTCTATAGCATCTGTATTAAGCCCTTTATTGTTTTATATAGCATCTCTATTATGCCTTTTGTTGTTCCTCATTCTATGATTATTTTAGTGAATACAGGATAGTAATGATATTCTGTATTTCTCTAAAGCAAAGCTTTTTATATTAAGAAGGGATATTATTTGTTCTCATTGTGAACAGAGCAATCAATTCACTTGCTTAATGCCTCTGTAATAAACACTATATTTTATGTAACTGTGCACGCAGGAGATTAAACACGCTAATATTTTCTTTTGGGTTTAACTGGCGTTTCTTAACTCCATGGCAGTTCAGTCTTCACAGATCAGCATTTATTCAATGACTCATTCTCAGTAGCTGTGGAATTCAAACCTTCAGGTAAGTAAGCAGATACCATCTTAGAATCTGCCGATAAGCTGTAAGAGTAGGATTCATAATTATGTGTTAGCTACTGTATCATTCTCTTTTAGAACCTGTTCAAGAATTCATTGAAATCAGTGGAAAGACTCCAATGATCTCAATGTATACAAAGATTATTAATCATGATTATTTATTTTATTATTGTAGCTTCTAAGAGCCCCAACCAAAACTGGGGCCACAGTGTGCCAGGCACGTTACGAATAGAAGTTGGCCTGATAAAAGATAGCACCCGCCCCAAATTGCTTACAATTGAAATAGACATTGGGTTAGGGAAAAGAATCTAACATACAAGCAGAACAACCAGAGTGAGTGGTTGCAAATGTCATGTTATATTCCATGGCCATTTTTGTGCGTGGTTGAGTTTTTTAATAAAACTTATGTTTAAAAATAAAACTTATGTTTGTTAGACACGCATGTGTGTCAGTACATACAAAATAGATTTTATGGCAGAGGTGGGTGTGGTGGGAAGGCCAGGAGGGATTAATTAAAAGGAAAAATGAAGGGGGCAGGAGCATTGAGGGGAGGGAAGAGTGGCAGGTGGAGGGAACTGAAGTAAAGTGTCTGTGAGTGAGGGTGTGGAAGGGGAGGGTGTGGGAAAGCAGAATCTGTTGGCTGACAGGTGTCTGACAGGCCCTGGTGAAACCACATCTATGCCTGCTGCTGCTGGTTTAAGTCTCTGCCCCAGCCGGCTCCATGGAGTTTTTCTCTCCTCCACATATATAAGTAAAGATCCTCTGTAATTCACCTGTAAAGTTAGAGGATCTGATGAGCATTCAAGCAGCTCAGGCAGTTACAAGGAACGTGCTTGTGTTGCCAGTGGAATAAAAGTTCTCTGTCTGTGCCTGTCTGGCATTGCAGGTACTGACCGGATGCTGCTGCCAGCATTCCCCCTCATCCCAGCTGACCCCTCTGTGATCAGAGAATAACAACTGAGCACTTCTCATCCCAGGGTCTCAAAATGCTTTACAGATATTCATTAGACCTCCCACACACACCCTGTGAAGGAGGCAAGGAATGTACAGTTCAGAGAGCACTTTACCCATCCCTGACATACAGACACCCCGGGGCAAAATAAGAAGGCAAACAGCACACAGAGAATTAGGCAATGTCCTGGGCCTGGCTAGTGTGTTTGCGTACCCCTGCCCTCGCTGCCTGGAATCAGAACAGCTCACTCCTTGTCAATCCAGCCCTAGTTCTGCTACTGCTAATGGGCCCGAAGAAGAACTCCATGTAGCTTGAAAGCTTCTCTCTCTCACCAATAGAAGTTGGCCCAATAAAAGATGTTACTTCACCAGCCTCGTCCCCACTAAAGAAGGCAGCTGCCCCGGAATCTCACAAGTGGAGCTTGTGCCCACCTCTTTTTCTTAAAATCTTCCCACCGTCAGCTCTAAGAAAAAGGCAAAGCAATTCTTCAGCTGCCTGCCACCAGAGCCCTGGCACTCTGTGTATCTCATAGTTAATTGATTTTTCTCGTTAGACTGACCTCACACTTGATAAAGCAACCCCCATCCTTTCATGTATTTATACCTGCTCCTCTATTTTTTACTTCATGCATCTGATGAAGTGGGTTCTAGCCCACGAAAGCTTATGCCCAATAAATGTGTTAGTCTCTACGGTGCCACAAGGAGTCCTTGTTTTTTTTTGCTGATACAGACTAACACAGCCACCACTGAAACCTGTCATAGTTAGCTGTGTCTCATGGTGTGTCCAACTGCCATGCCATTTTATTTTCCATTATGCTGACATTATGGAGCCCAATATAAATAAATCCAGAAAGTTGATGCCTGGCAGTGGTTGGATGAGCCCAAGGACTTCTCACCTCTTGGCCTTTTCTTTGCCAAATAGCAAAAGAGGTGCCAACCCTAATCACCTGTGGCTACATTGTTAGAGGCACTTTGCCATTGGAACCAGAGTTTGGAATAGCCAGTGATGGGAGCCTCTACCATAGCTAGAGAGCATCTAAATAAATCTCTTCCATTTAGAGGCAGAATTTTCCCATTGCATAGACCTGGAAGGGATGGACTATCGACCTGCGGAATAATGCCATTCATCTCGAACACAGCATCAGTATTTGCCATGATCTTTTGTAAACCAGCAATAGTTGTGAAGAGCACTAAAAAGGAAAAACGGGAGTTAAATGTGGTTTTGGTTAAAAGCAAATTTCCTTAATATTGAAGAGCTTTTTGTGCCCTAACATGGCAGTAACTTTTAAATTCTATGATGTGACATTAAAAATTGGTGTGTTTAGAAAAGAATAATGGTACAGTATTAGCATTTTAAAAGGTGATTTGTGTTAAAATCAGAATATTGTAATTTTTCTGTACATTTTTTGGGCAATAAATGCAAATAGCTATTACATTAAATCATTTCTCAGCATAAATTTTCATCTGGCCAGCTCTATTTTGGAGAGATTTCCACATTGACTAATATTATTTAATAGTTGTGGCCCATTGTGCTAGGCACATACAAACCTATATGAAGACACAGTCCTTGCCTTGATGTTCTTAAAATCTGTTGATTCCACTTACAGAGATTCCTTAAACCTCTCTAAGGAATGTCATGTGGAAATAATAATTACGATGCCTTTCTTGTTATCGGAGTTCAAATGTCATGGAAACAAGCAAGCAGGCACAAGACACGTCAATGATATTGATGTTATAGTTGCTATTAAAGAAGTGCTGAGCTGCCTGCATTTCACTGAGTTGGCAAACAGGGATACAATCTGCCTTGAGAACAGTCTGTTAGCTCTGAAGGGAAGTCAATCTGTTGCACTAAATGTTTGATGGGGTACAACAGCAGTATTGGCACTCAGTAAATCTGGAGTATGTCAATCACAGGAAAAAATTATTTTTCTACTATTAAGCAAACATTTCAAACCCCTGTAAATGTCAGGTCTCATTAGCCAGGGAAAATCACCACAGTGGTTATATTTGATTAGGGATGAAGGAAGCACCCCCAAGGCCCAGTTAGTGTGAGACAGGCCGTTACTGCAGAATTCCAGAATAGCTGGAATTGGAAGTGTCATGCTGGAAATCTCCTAAGGAAGGCTCTTCTCGTGTCATTTTCAAGTCTAGTTCTGCATGCCCAAGAGACTCAGAGAGTTTGGCTAAACTTCCAGGCCCTGATCCTCTGCTCTAGCCAAGAATCGCATGGCACAGTCAGGAACCCTGGGCTACCTGGGCACTGGGATGGTCCCCACTGTGCAAGATACAAAGGAAGACGTGGTCCCAGCCACAAGGACTTTACAGTCCTGTTCATGAAACTGGCTCAGCCTGGGCAGACTCCAGTGCCTGCATGGAACCCATAGACTCCATCGGGGCTTTGTTTGGCTGCAAGCATCCACAGGAGCAGAGTCAGCTTCAAGATGGAGCTTTCAAGTCCAGTGTTGCTCCCATTAAGTGAATGAGAGTTATGCCCTTGACTGTAATAGAAGAAGAAGAAGGCCCTAAATAAGGAGGATTGCAGAAAAGATGTGATTCTGTTCCTGGCTGACAAGCACTTGACAGGCGTTTTTGCTCTATAAAAAAAATTAAAATGTTAAGTCAAATTCTTCTACCAGTTACACTGGTGTAAATTCATTGCCACTCCAGTGAAGCCAATAGAGTTACTCCTCAGTTGCCGCAATGTAACTCAGAGCAGGATTTCATGAGTGAACTATGAACTTGAGGGGAAGAAGTTGTCCCTATTTTTAGGGTTTCATAATTCCTTTGGATATTGCACATTGATGGACACTACACTGCTCTCATAAAACTTGCTAAGCAGATACCAGCCACAATAGGGAGATGAGTTTTTTCTGCAGAAAGTTGATAGAGTTTCCATTATTTGTTCTCCTTGATACCTGAATTTCTCTTCAAATGTTTAAAAACACTTCATAGATTGATCAGCAGCTGCCCAATTCAGTAAGAACAGGCCCATTTACACAGAAATGCAAGCGTTACTGTACAAGTTTCTAACACTTTCAGGAGACTGGGTTCTTGCTGGCAAACATTCTCACGCATGAACTGTTCCTTTGCCTGCCTGCAGGAAAAATCCAGCAGTTTAAAGGGACACCATCAATACTGCTTGGCCAAAATGTTATGCGTTGCAAGAGCCTGTTCACATTGCCTTGCTGATTACGTGAAGTGTTTTAAATGCGGAGATTGTCCATTTATTAATATGCAAGGAAGTGGCGGAAATTTCAGCTGGGAGAAAACAGCTCAGCATAGCTCAGATCTAAGCACCTGCACTATTGACAGCTTGCCTCCAGAATAAATCAAGATATTCAGGGATCATAAGTCAAGTGAATTGTTTCAGCAGATATTGAAATGCTAAGCATCAAAACAAAGAAAAAGAAACAGCAGAGTTCTGTAAGTGCACGAAGCACATTACTAACCACATACAGGGCCGGTGCAACCCATTAGGCGACCTAGGCGGTTGCCTAGGGTGCTAGCATTTGGGGGGCGGCATTTCGGCATTTCGGCGGCAACCACGGCGGCTGGATTTTCGGCTGCCCCGGTCGTCGGCAGCATTTAGGCGGAGGGAGCTGGGGCAGGGGGGCGCAGGGAGGGCTGCCTGCAGCAAGTAAGGGGGGGTGGCGGCATGCAGGGGAACCGCTCCCCACCCCAGCTCACCTCTGCTCCGCCTCCTTCCTGAGCACGCCGCCCTGCTTTCCCTCCCAGGCTTGCGGCGCCAAACAGCTGATTGGCGCCACAAGCCTGGGAGGCGGGACAAGTGGAGCGGCGACGGCGTGCTCGGGGAGGAGGTGGAGCAGAGGAGAGCTGGGGCGGGGAACTGCTGCACGGCTCCTCGGGCCAGGGGGAGCTGCTGCGAGGGGGGGGGACGCCTCAGGGTGGAGGGGGGGAGCTGCCGCAGCGGGGAGCCTTAGGGCGGAGGGTGGGGCGGAGAGCTGCCACAGGGCTCGGGTAGTGGGGGAGGCGCAAGGTGGAAGTTTCACCTAGGGCGCGAAACATCCTTGCACCTGCCCGGACCAAATAGATACTCTGCAGGGGAAGGAGTATGGGAACATTGGCACTGCTACTCTGAAACCCCCTCTCCAAGTCTGGCTTCATATTTGAGGTGGCAGTTGTAAGTCTGGTGTTCTGTGGTCTATTTAGTTTCATAATAGAGAAGCTCTGTTCACAATCGTGAATACTTCCAAAGGGCAGCCTCTTCTGTAACTCTGCATATCATCTTCTCTACTGGTATTGACAGCAATTCAATGCTTTCCTTTCACTCAGCTTTTAGTCAGCATGATGGAGCATTGTAAATCATCAATTCCAGCTGACCTCAGGCCTGACGCTGCACAAGGGTCGGTAAACAACCTGCAGATTCTTTTGTCCCTTTGCTTGAATCATTAATCAAACAAATCTTGAAGCCTCCTGGTCCATTCAGCACAGGAAAGACAGTCACAGTCATATTTCCGCAGCACAGGTTGACAAATCAGTAAGTGGGAAAGATCAGTCCACTGAAGGCCTCCACAGAAAAAGGTTGCATCTGCTCCCCTGCATGATACAAACAAAAGCCCCCACTTTGCTACTCCTGACTGCTTCAAGTAAAGACCTCTACACCCTAGGCAGCTACAATTTAAAGTCCACTCATCCCTCCAAAGTATTTTAGTATTTTAAGTATTTGGAAATAACATTTTGTCTGAGCCAAATACTAGCTGCATAATTACAGAGGCTGGAGTCTTCACTGAGCCTTGCTGTAAGGAATTCATACAGCCTGTGCAGGGCTTATAATTAGGATAGTTTACACCCTATTGGTCATTGCCCACCAGAGACTGCTCATGCTGGCTAGATAAGAACTCAGCAAATGACAGGCATTGTCTGCTCAGTGCAACAGCTACCTGGGTCCTTATCTGCTAGGTGCTGTGTTGTGTTCTTGGAATAAAATCTGGTGCTGCTTCAGCTGCATCCGAGTCTGTTGTGAGTGTTATCTTGGTCCAGGAAACTTACAAAGTTAGCTGCACAATGAACCTTCCATAAACTACCCTGTCACAGATGATGAACTGCCGAGCCTATCTGGCATACACAGAAGGTCTTTACTTTCCTCCACATACCTGCTCTCACCTGAACTTTGTTCCCCCATGATGACCAAATAGAACTTTTCCGTATCTAACATCTGTGATATCTAATCTCACCAGGGAATCAAATTAGATGGAACCTACAGGCCTATATCCTATAAGACGTTGTAGCATAAGTGAAGCAAAGGTCTCTGACCTTTAGCATAGATAAAGTGGCCCAATGTTCACCCTGAATTTTGGGGAACTGGGAATAGTTTGCTTAAAAGAATAGTTGGCAAAGAATGAGGCTAAGCAAATGCAGGAGTACTGAACTGATACCAAGCTTGGCTATTTTAGGATAGGATCATTGGCAGACGTCTAATCACAAACTTGCTTTAGCAGTAGTTGACGTTTATGGTAATGAGCTAGAAGGAATTAATATGCTAGCCTATTGGCTAAAGGCACTGCAATATTAGGAGGATGAGGAAGTTGGATAGGGACAGGGCAGGCTGGGTATCTGAATAAATATTCGTGGTTTTACCTAGGCCCTATATAAGCAAGAACCTGCACAAAGGAGGTAGTTAGCCCTCTACCAGTCAGCACTTTAGTGCTATTATCTATCATTTATCTTCAAGCAGTGGGGATCTAGACCATCTGACCCATTTGGCATGCAAAGGACAGGGCTAGGGCTTTTGTTTCTTTGTCTCTTACCACCAGAGCTCCAAGAAAGGGGTGTGAGTATATGTTTCTGAGCCATGCAAGGGATGACATTTAAGATGTCCCTAATACTGTATTATTGCTATTTACTTGTGTGGTTTGGAGCTTCTCTGTCTCTATTCATTGTATAATAAAAGTGGCTAAGGTTGTGCTTTGCTCTCCGTGTGAGCGCCATTGCCATACCCCACCCTGGGATGCCCTACCAGATATTGGACAAGAGTACACTCCTCTCATTAGGTGAGTACCAAATGGCAACTGTTACAGGATCAGGCTCAGGGCTGGCTCCAGGCACTAGGCACCAGGCACCCAAGCACATGCTTGGGGTGGAACCTGGTAAGGGGCAGCGGGGGGAGCGCGGTGCGGCATTCCGCGGTGGGGGGGCGCTCCGGCGGCGCGGCGCTGGGGGGGCGGGCTCTGGTTGTGCGGGGCTCGGCGAGGGCGCGGCGCTATCATTTATCTTCAAGCAGTGGGGATCTAGACCATCTGACCCATTTGGCATGCAAAGGACAGGGCTAGGGCTTTTGTTTCTTTGTCTCTTACCACCAGAGCTCCAAGAAAGGGGTGTGAGTATATGTTTCTGAGCCATGCAAGGGATGACATTTAAGATGTCCCTAATACTGTATTATTGCTATTTACTTGTGTGGTTTGGAGCTTCTCTGTCTCTATTCATTGTATAATAAAAGTGGCTAAGGTTGTGCTTTGCTCTCCGTGTGAGCGCCATTGCCATACCCCACCCTGGGATGCCCTACCAGATATTGGACAAGAGTACACTCCTCTCATTAGGTGAGTACCAAATGGCAACTGTTACAGGATCAGGCTCAGGGCTGGCTCCAGGCACTAGNGCTCGGGGCGGGGGGTCCAGCGCGCGGCGCTTGGTGGGGGTGCGGCGCGGGCGCGGCGCTGGAGTGGGGTTCCGGCGGTGCTTGGCAGGGGGCGGGGGCGGGCTCCGGCGGCGCGGCGCTCAGCGGCGGGAGGGGGGGCGTCGCAGGGCTCGGCACTTGGGGGGGGTTCCGGTGGCGCTCGGCGCAGGGTGGGGGTGGGCTCCGGCGCGCGGCGCTCGGCGGGGGGGCGGTGCGGGGGGCGGCGCTCTGGGGGGGTTCCGGCGGCGCTTGGCTGGGGGTGGGGGCGGCGTGGTGCTCAGCGGGGGGTGGCGCTTTTTTTTTTGCTGCTTGGGGCAGCAAAAAAGCTAGAGCCGGCCCTGATCAGGCTACAACTTGGAGACTGTGGTAGGTTCGTTAGAACCTGGAAACTGCAAGTGAAACTCAGAAGTGGGGTGGACCTATGAGAATAAAACATGGAAGGAAACGTTTCCATATGTTCCCTGTGTATATAGCAAACCCACTGCATTTTACACAGCCCTAGTCCTGTCACACAAAGTTAAAGGAGGTGCCTGGGGGCAGATGAACAAGGACATGATGGAAAGGATGGATGTGGAAGTGATGATTCTGTAGCCCACAAAGCTCCAGGTCCAGGGAAAAGAGTGTTATTTTAACCATTATTTATTTTAGAGTGGCCTTCCCCTCTAACACTTGTCCTGGAAAACTGACTAGTCTTCTAGGTTTCTGGTGTTGTCTGTTAGCTCCAACAGGGAATGGATGTATCACAGTCAAATATCTATCTGAAGTGAACTCTATTTCTTTAGGGTGAGGTTTTTCAGCAGGAAATATGGGAGTTAGGTGCCCATCTCCCATTGAACCCCTTCCATGCTGGTGAAAATCCTCCCTCCCCCCCAGCTTTTAATGGTGGACACAGAAAAACAATGCTCAAAGCCCTTTCTAGAAATGTATGTCCTAAAATGCAGCTTGTCACAGTGAAGAGCAATTCCTCAGCTCCTCTCTGAAGACAGGTGCTTGGGGAATTTGAGGGATCTTTTATGTGATTCCCGTTACTAAGGAAACCACTTAATTGGTAGCCAACTATTTAGCTAGTCACTGTTTTGTGTCTGAGGTTCAATGTGAGGAGAAAATCTGAGCTAAACTAATGTCAAAAGAACCTGAGACATTATTTTGTCCAATCCATACATCTGCACCTTTTGAAATTTGCCTGCCACTTCTTGACATGTCTGCATATTGGGTTATTAGGAGTAGGTTTCCTGCAGTTGTCTCATACCAAAAGCTAAAAGAGTAATAATTTTCTTGTGCTCAGAAAAGGTGGCTTTTCAAAGAACATTAGGGAAATGATTGATTTAGGGAAATAAAACACCAGTTTTAGATGGGTTTAATTCCAGAGACTCCTGTAGAAGTGGAACCTTGAAATGTCCAATACATCAGTTGATTTCTAGTAGCAATACAATGAAGGCTGGATACTAAACTGGGTGAACTAACCACTGAGTGCATTTATCTGCAAACTCAGTGTATCATCATTGAGACACACCCACACCCAGAATCATGCATATACTTTTAAGCTCAAATCAATTGTATAAATCTAATGGAGAACCAGATATCATTCTAGAGTAGCTTGCATAATGACTGCATTTTCTCAGGTGCTAGTGTAACACTGACAGACCCTGGTCGTCGGCGGGCAGGACTGAACCAGGGACCTCTGGAGCTAAATGCATGGGCCTCTACTGCATAAGCTAAAAGTCACATGGCCTTTTGCTAAGGCTGTAGAGCAAACTCATTAATCTCTTTCTAAGTGGTCTCACTGCCGCTAGAACCCCCCCACACACACACCCTTATAACACCGACAGACCCCGATCGTTGTCAGGCAGGATTGAACCTGAGACCTCTACTGCTTGAGCTAAAAGCCACGTGGCCCTTAACTAAGATTGTAGCAGTCTCATTAATCTCTCTCTAAACGGTCTTGGTGCCACTAGATGAGATAGATCACCACATCCAGGAGGTGTGTGGATTACACTATGGCTTTTAAAAGCTAACAACATGGTCTTTGCAGCTGTAAAAGTGATTGTCAACTTAAATTATATGAGTTTTGATATATCAGGGTTCACTTGCTCTGTGCCAAGAAGGTAAGTCCAGCAAGTCAGACTCTGGTTTGGGATGCCCATTAGCAAGACAGCTTCTGTTCCACCTCTATTTGCTGCCAACCTGCCATAGATGCATCTGTGTGTTTGCAAATAAGGCCCTAAAAATATCTCCTCCTTAAAGAGTATTTCTAAAGCTAGTGCTGCAAGTTGAACATGCTGGCTGACTAGCTGCCATGGCGATGTAATGTCAGGAGGTGATGGTTGTTCCGTGTCCCACGATTCTGAGAGTTTTTTATAAGGGTAAAAAACAAGCTGCTGATGGTGGGTATATAGTGGGTGCAGAGACCAGGCTTTCAATTATTTCATTGCCTATAGTCCCAAATCGTGCCCCTGCTGTGTGAGTTTTCCACCTGAAACCAGCAGGAGGCCTCAGATCCTGCTAAGATTATATGAAAGCAAAAAAGACGACAGGCTTGATCCCATTCTCACTGAGGCAACCCCAGCTATGTCACTCAGGGATATGAAAAATCCACTTCCTGAGCAACATTGTTAAGACAACTAACCCCTGGTATAGACAGTGCTAGGTGGCTGGAAGAATTCTTCTGTTGACCTAGCTACCACCGCTCAGGGTGATGGATTAACTACAGCAGTGGGAGAACCCTTCCAGTCGCTGTAGTGTCTACACTGCAGCGGTACAGTTGTATATACATAGCCTGAAGCTAGTTTTAATCTGGTGTAACTCCACATCTTTTATTACTAAAGTCACCTCTACCCAATCCCTCCAGTCCTGCTTTGAGAACAGGAACAGTGATGATGAATCTGCCCCAGGAGCTCTGCAGGGGGGTATGATGGGAAGTGGAGGTGGGATCCTTTATTTCCAGGAGCTCAGGAACTCTGCAAGGAGGAGAAGGAAGCGATCTACTCTCAGTCCCTCTAAACCCTTACGTGCCTCCTAGCCACTGGCTCCTCCCATGGTGCAAAAATAATACAACTACAAAGGCATTTAACAGGCAAGTGCCAAAAGAAGTGCTTTCTGAAGTTTTCTGTGTGTAGAGGTCCATGTGGCTGTGGGTGGTCTGGAGCTGGGATACTGTGTAGGCAGAAGTGGTGGGGGTGGCAGTGGACTAGAGCCCGAGGAGACCAATCAGGGGAGGCCTCAGGGGCCCGGGCAATTTAAAAGGGCCCAGGAGCCCCCAGCTGCCGCCACCGCCGCCGGCAGCACCGTGGGGCTAAGGCAGGCTCCACACTGCTCCCGGGAGTGTCTGGCACGTCCCTGCGGCCTCTGGGGATGGGGTCTCCGTATGCTGCCCAGCACCCCAAGCGCTGACTCTGCAACTCCCATTGGCCAGGTACTGCGGCCAATGGGAGCTGAGGGTTTGGTGCCTGCGGACAGCAGCGTGTGGAGACTCCCTGGACCCCCCGACAGGAAGCTGCTGCCAGAGGGGTGTGTTGATTGCTTTCGTGAGCTGCCTGAGGTAAGTGCTGACACCGACTCCTTCCTGCACCCCAACCCCCTGTCCCAGTCTAGAGCCCGCAGCCAAACTCCCTCCCAGAGCCTGCACCCTGCACCCACTCCTGTACTTACACTCCCTCCCAGACCCCGCACCCCTCACCTCCTCCAGCATCCCAACTCCCTCCCAGAGCCCGCACCCCTCACCTCCTCCTTCTGCATCCCAACTCCCACCCAGAGCCCGCACCCCTCACCCGCCCACCCAAACTCCCTCCCAGAGCCCACACCCCTCACGTCCCCGCATCCAAACTACCTCCCAGAGCCCACACCCCTCATCCCCCGCATCCCAACTCCCTCCCACAGCCAGCACTCCTCACCCCCTCCTGC
>NC_048298.1:28746843-28974662 GCF_013100865.1 Trachemys scripta elegans | reverse complement strand
ATGTCTGGGCTGCTGCCCAGCTGGTACTATCCCGCGGTGGCCTCGGAGTGGGGGAAGCAGGCCCCAGCCCCCCCGTCCCGCTCGGGTCCTGCAGGGGAACGAACGGGGCTGGGCTGCCGATGCCTCCGCCCCGGGGCCGCCGCGCGATAGCACCAGCTGGGCAGCAGCCCAGACATGACTGGCCAGGGGCTGGGCGCGCGCAGCTGGGTCCCCGCAGCAGGCCCCAGCTCGGGGGGGTTCGGGCCCGGGCGCCAAAGCCGCAGCCGCCGAGCTTGGCCATCGGCCGCTTCCTCCCCCCGCGGCAGTGGGAGCTGCAGCAGCGGCTGCTCCCGAGACCCGCTGCCCAGGGGGGAGAACAGCCGCCGCCTGGCCCTGCCTGCTCGGGGCCAGGCCGGACTCTTACTCACCCCGGCCCCGCGCTTCCCCTGCGTCTCCTGAGCCTCCCTCCAGCGCTTGCGGAGGGAGGAGGAATGGTGAGCCTGGGGAAGAGGCGGGGATTCGGGGAGGGAGCCAATCGGGGGAGGAGGAGGTGGAGTCGGGGCGGGGGGGGCCTGCGAGCACTTCCGGGCTCCAGAGCATTTCCTTGTTTGTCCAGTGTCCCGACCGCACATCGGTCGGGACGCGGGACAAACAAGGAACTATCGGGACAGTCCCGATAAAATCGGGACGTCTGGTCACCCTAATGTGCGGATGGCCACTTCCATCTCCCTGCTGTTTGAAAAATCACAGCAGATTGCAGAGGAGGTCGGGAGGGGACTTGGTGGACGGTTTTATGCAAGGCACAGGAGCCAGCGCTGCTGCCACTTGGAGCACATGCTTCCACCTTCCCACTGAGGCTAGAGTTGCTCAGGTTCCAAGCAGTAGCAGTGCTGATTACTGTGCCTTGCATAAAACCGGCTGCTAAGTGCCTCCTGAACTGCTAAAATTTGTCCAACAACGGGAGGTAGAAGCTGACATACATATGCACTGGTTTCATGCTTGGTGTAGCTCATAGACCCTCCCCTTAACTGCTGTCCTCCCCGTCCCTCACCAAGCTCCCCCTTCATCCTGTCCTGTCTCCCGAGACTCCTCACCCAGCTCCCCCTGGCACCTCACCCAGCTACCGCCTGCACCTGTCCCATCCCCCAAGCCTCTCACCAGCCTCCCATTCCCCCACAGCCCTTCAACCTTCCCCCCACCTGTCCCATCCACCTCTAGCCTCTCACCCAGCTGCCCCCCCACCTGTATCATCTCCCTAACTGTCCCCCCCCCACACACACACACACCAGGGCCGGCCCCTGCTTTTTTGCTGCCCCAAGCAGCAAAAAAAAAAAAAAAGAAAAAAAACGGAATTGAGCTGCCGCCAAAGTGCCACTGAAGTGGAAGACAGAAGGACCCACCGCTGAATTGCCGCCGAAGACCGAAGCAGACCGACTGAGCTGCCGCCGAAGTGCCGCCGCCACCGACCCGGACGTGCCACCCCAACAACAGACGGACTGCTGCCCCCTTCTATTGGCCGCTCCAGGCACCTGCTTCCTTCGCTGGTGCCTGGAGCTGGCCGTGCCCCCCACACTCACCTTTACCTGTCCCTGATACCTACTCCCCAGGGCCACGTAGGGGGTGGCTGGAGTGCAGCAGCAGCAGCAACTTTATACAGGGCTCCTCGGAAACCATTTCCTTGCAATGCTTCCACCCTGCTCCTCTGGGCTCATTAATACATAGTGAGGGATGCAGCCTAGCGGGACAGGTACATAGCCAATGGGGAGGACTGCCCTGCGAGATACTGCACACCCATTGGATATCCTGCTGTCAAAATAGCATTTGGGGGAAGGAGGCATGGGCATCTGTAAGCCTCACCAAACATGAGACTGGAATGTGCGAATTCTTACTTCTGCCTCCCTGCCGTTGGAAAAATCATGGTCTACGGCTAATTTTGCGATTTCCAGAAAATCACAATTTTCTCAGGGCCCTACGTAGCACCTTGTAATCCTCTAGGTGCTTACAAATTGTTTGTTTAATTATTTGTTCCCCAATATCTTTCTGACTATCAAAGTTAGGCTGACTGATCTATCATTTCCCAAGTCCTTTTCCTCCTGTTTGAATGTTAGTACTATGTTTGCCTTTCTCTAGTCATCTGGAACATCTCCCATCCTCCATGAGACCTCAAAAATAATGGCTAAAGATTCAGAGATTGCTTTAGTGAGTTCCTTAGTTACTCTAGTGTGAATTTCATTGGGCCCTGCTTACTGAATACATCTAACTTATCTAAATATTTTAAACCTGTTCTTCCCCTATTCCTGCCTGTGTTTCTTCCCCTGGTTAATATTATTTGTGTTAAGCATCTGGTCACAATTAACCCTTTTAAAGAAGATTGAAGTAAACTAAGCACTTCAGCCTTCTGTGTCATCCATTGTTTGCCCACTTTCCCCATTGACTAATGGACCTATGCTTTCCTTCTTCTTTCTAATATATTTGTAGAACTTCTTATTGCTGTTGGGTTCAGAGCATACACACAGAAGAGTTAGATAAAAACTATAGGCGTCGACTTCCCCTCTGTCCCTGGCCCCGCCCCTGCTCCACCTCTTCCCACCCTTGTACCGCCCTCGCCCCAACCCCATTCCACCCCTTCCCAAAAGTCCCCGCCCCCTTCCTGCCCCCATTCCACTCCCTTCCCCCAAGTCCCCGCCCCTGCCCCGCCTCTTCTCCACCTCCTCCCCTGAGGACACCACATCCCCGCTCCTCCCCCTCCCTTCCGTTTGGCAGCGTTTAGGAGGCATGGGGGCTGGAAGCGTTGGGAGGGAGGGGGAGGAGCTGCAGGCGAGGAGGGAGGAGCTTGGCTGCCAGTGGGTGCAGAGCACCTGCTAATTTTTCCCCGTGGGTGCCCTGGAGCACCCACGGAGTCAGCGCCTATGATAAAAACCATAAATACTCTTGCTGGAAGGTTGTAACATAACACTGCTTTATTTCTTAGAATTCTGTCCTCCAAAACCAGAAAGGTATAACTCACCCCGCCTTGCTTTATGCTGGCTGTCTGGAGACAGACTCTGCTAGGCCCAGATCACACTCTTCACTACAGAGCCCTCTAGTCTGCAAGACCAGGAACCTCCCCTTCCTACCCCCCCCCCACCTCTTAAAGTGCTAACTTGCAATTCCAACAGTGTCCTCAGTGCACCACAATTGTCTTTTGTGCTGCACTACAGAAAAACACACACACACACATTAGAGCTGTATGTCATACATACTGTTTTGAAATCTGAAATGAGGGCATTGTGCATGGCTATGTACAAGTCCAGGATAGGAAAGGAAAGGCAGATAATTTCTTGACCTTCATATGAGAAGCCATTGGGAAGCCATTATTGTCAGTTGCTGGTAATTAACAGCTATCTGCACCTCTTGCTTCAACAAGTGCAACCTAATTTTAAGAGTAAAAGGAACACCATTATGGTAATTGATGCATAGCTTGTAAGCAGACTACAGACTCCAGAATAAGTGAAATGTGTAACACTGAACAATTACTTTAAAACTTCGCTGCTTCTAAATTTCAGTGGTATGACTGAAGTGAATGCCACAAGATGCAAACATTGATCACTCCTTTACCACCTCCTCAGTGGTCTTGCTTGTAGGTCATTAATTAATATGTCTCAGGAAAAAACTTTTATGACTCAATCTTTGTACTCCAAAAAAAACCAACCTAATTTGTGGAAGGGCTAAGGAACTTGGAATGGCAAGAAGGGCTATAAAACCATTTACGGAAGGAATGAGATATATGGAATAATATACTGAATATCTTAGTAGAGAGTTTGGGTTTTATCAGAACAAAAATCACTTTGCAACTGTAACACAACAGTACTTGTATGACAAATAAATCACTGCTTGCTAACTATGTCTGTGATGAACCAGCTGGACGTACAGGAGTGTGAACTGAGACAGGCTACAATAAAGGTCTGTTTGTTTGAATCTCCTGCGTTGTCTCTGTGTTAGCTGGCACTTTGATACCTAACCAGAAACATTATGCTGTCACAGATAAATACCAACTTGAATTATATGTCTACTTAAAACTGGTTAACTACCACATACACCCTTTATGTCAGATGAGTTTGTGTGGCGGTCTGTTGATAGCCCAGATAGTTTACCATTCTTGCTTCCATTAAAGTTAATGGGAATTTTGCCATTGACTCGATTAGTTGTGGCTACACTAGGATCATTGCAAGTTTCCGCCCAACTGCTCAGCTAATGTAGGCAAGGATGGCTGCTGGTTTGTTCCATCTGGATGTGGTTTGAGCAGTGTGAGATGACACTGTATTTAAAATGCCAGCAGATATGGGTGCGATTCACAAGCAGGCCTAACTGCCACTTTAGGCACCTAAATCCAACATTTAGGTGCCTCTGGCATTCACGAAAGCCCTTCTCAGCTGCTGCCTAACACTGTAGGTGCCTAAAGTCCCTAGCTAAGTTTCTACCATTAAAGTCCCAGAGGTACCTACATTTTGGTGGCTGGGCATGTGCAACACTGACTAAGTGCTGATATCACCCGCAGCTCAGCACCTGACTCACACCTGAGACCAGGCAGATTCACAAACTAGGTGTTTCCCCACCTCTCTTCCCTTGTGCCTGAACTAGCAGGCATGCTCAGAGCACATCTAAACTCACACAAAAGATACTATAGGAACTGATCCCTTTATCCCAATGATTCGTGCACACATCTAGCATGTGGGAGACCTGGATTCAAATCCTCCCTGATGTGATGCAGAGATTTGGATCTCCCAGCTTCCAGAAGAGTGCCCTAACCATTGGGCTATAGGGTATTCTGGAGTGGGTCTCTCAATGAAGCTCTTCCTCTGTGTATAAATACTTAAACATTCACTGGAGCAAGGAGACTGGAACCTGGGTCTCCCAACTACTGGGCTGTAAAGTTATTCTCTTGCTATGAATATTTATTTTATACAAAGTGGTGCAGCTTCAACAGGAGAAATTGAGAGAGCACAACCTGGGAGGTGAGAGACCTAAGTTCAAGTCTCTGCTCCACATTAGGCAGAGTGCGGATTAGAACCCAGGCATCCCACCTCCTGGATGAATGCTCTAACCCTGAGCTAAAGGTTATAAGGGTGGCAGCACGTCCTTCTCCTTTTTTCTTGAAAAATACCTGGCTTAGGCTCCTAACTCCATAGCAGGATTCACAGCTGTGAAACCTAACTGGAGATAGTATCAGAGGGGTAGCCGTGTTAGTTTGGCTCTGTTAAAAGCAACAAAGAGTCCTGTGGCACCTTATAGACTAACAGACATATTGGAGCATAAGCTTTCGTGGGTGAATACCCACTTCGTCAGATGCATGCCTGGAGATAACTGGAGATAGGTGCTTCCCTCCATCCCAGACTTGGTACCTAACTCCTTTTGTGGGACAAGTCTTAGGTGACATCCATTTCCTCAGCATTTCCTGTTGCTGACCTTAGGCAGCTCTCTACTCAGCAGGCTGGCATGTGGGAATCCCAATTTTAGATTATGTCTACATTGCAATGTAAACCTGGAGTAAGACTCAGGCTTGACCCCAAACCCCCCTTACATCTACACACAAATCTGCCAGACTCTGTCTCGGACCTAGGGTCCTGTGACGGGGCAAAGCGGCCCCGCACTGGTGCCACATGGGTTAACCCTTCCTTCCTGGCAGAGGAAGCCCCACCCCGGAAGCCCTGCAGGGCATGCTCCAACTGGAGACTGGGTATAAAAGCCTGCAAAACTGCTCAGTCTGGGCTGACGACTGGAGGAGAAGGACGCACACAGTCAGCTCCCGAAGAGGGACAGTCAATGCTCCAGGAGCCAGCCCAGCTGGCACGTATCCTGCGTCCCAGATGGAGGACACGACAGAGGGAAACGGACCAGAACCCCTTCTCTCCCCCCCCCAGTGGAGAATACGACGTTGAGGGTAGGAAGTGACCCAGGGGAACTTTAGGGTCAAGCCGCGTTAAAGCAGCACTGACGCTCGGCGTGTTGTGGGTGGATCCCCGCTGAGCCAACGGCAAGGGGAACCCCACCAATAGGAGAGCCCTGGGTCGGGACCCGGTGGAGAGGGTGGGCCCGGGTCCCCCTACTTCTCCGACCATTAGGCGACACTTCCCCTCCTGAGAGGGTGAAAGATAGACTCTGGCCATTGGGCCATGCTGCCCTGATACTTGAGGCGAGTTATATGGACCCTGGCTGTTGGGCCCCGCTGCCCTGATACTCGGGGCGAGCACGTGGGAACCTGCCATTAGGCCCCATTGGGACACCCTTAAAGAAGGCAGGGCGGGAAACTTGAGAGGCGAGTCCCTGGCACACCACCCTCTCCTGCCACAAAGGGGCGCTGTGGTGCCAGACCCATCACAGGTCCTAAGACCCCGTGAGGGTGGAAGGCCGAGCCCGAGTCAAGCCAACAGCCAGGGTTTGAGCCCTATTGCTTTGCAGTGTAGTTCCAGCCCTTCATGGCGTGGGTCCTCGGAGTCCGACAAACATATCCCACAATCTCATGAGGCAAATTCTTCTCTAGCCAAATAATCTTTAGTCAACTCCAGTGAAAATTTAAGCAATCCCCTAATGTGTACTGCAGCAGCATCGTGAGTCTGTCTTTAACTCTTCCATTGTCTGATCACTGAGCTGCAAACACACCTCTGAGAGTCTTCTCAGTTTGTAATGGAAACTGAACAGAAAAAGCCTTTTGCAAAGTCCGCTGTTTCATGGTCACAGGAGCACAGCCAGATTTTTGTAAATCTCTGGTGCTAGCCCAGCAAAACAGTGGATTTTAATAGGAATACCAGGAATGATCATGCATACCAGTAAATAGTGAAGAAGCTGGCAGCATTGCAAATTTACGTGACCAATGTGATTCTGCAAGGATTTTTTCCTGCACTGTGCAGGGAGCAGAGTCAGTGGCTCGGGACTGAGTAGAGAAAAATCAGGGATCAGCACTGCTTCTCAGGCAACTTGCTGACATCATGCCCATTTTATAAGGAGTTTGGCCTGGTGCTGGCACTGCGCTGAGCACAGAGTCCATGGTAAGGCATGATGACCTGGTCAGCCAGGATGGTGACCTGCTGGCCTCAGACTCCAGCATGGGGACTGATGGGAGCCACTAGCAGGCACTGAGTGAGGACAGTGAAGTGATTCTGTTGCTGAAACCAGTCCCACAGGAGGCTTGACAGCAGGAGCACATCCTTTGCCAATGCTTGGAGGAGCTGTTTGATACCTCTCCCCCATAGCCCACCATGGAGTCTGGAGCATATGGGGAAGGGACAGAAGCCACCCCTAAGCTCAGTAAGTTTCTGGCTTCATGTTAACGAATACTAATACAGTGAGGGAACAATTTCTGTACTATGAACCAATGTAAAAGTTATTAGAAGCCTTGGCTATCAGTAAGTATCAGCTAGTGGAGAATTGTATGCTAATGGCTTGGCTACCCCTCATAATGTGGAGTTCAATATGGCAACCGGACAATGCAAACAATAAAAATGGCTTGAAAGTGAATTTTTGAGAAGACAGCAGCTTGGGATAACATCTCCCTTTGCCAATGGGGCACTACAAGAACTATTATGTCCTCCAAACCATGGAAAGGCCTGAAATGGTAGAAAAAGCTTTTCTAGCACAGCCACTGATGGCACTCCCCTCCCCACCCCAAACCCAAGTAATTCTGTAATTTTTAAAAAACAACAAACAGCTTTGAATTTGTAACTTATCATTGTCTCTGCACTTCTTTCATTGTGATTAACCAGGCTGTGTCCAGGGAGCTTCTGTGGTCTGAAGCACCCCTCTCACAATGTATTGAAGTTCACTTGTGTCCTTGAAATTCTGCAAGGATTTTTTCCTGCACTGAGCTATTTGAGGCACTGAGTCTTGTCCTGTTCCAGTCCCCTCAGCCTCTACTGTCTGCAGTACTTCCACAGCTTACCCATACTGCAGCAGAAGCCTGGGACAACTTACTTTCACAGACTGTTCCAAGAGGAAGCGTTTCCGTGAGAAACTTATGCTTGAAGTTCTGAACAGGGGCAACAAATAGGTCCAGTACCAAAGAGAGGGACTTACAGCTAGAGGAAAAGCATGGTGAGAGGCAAAAGGAAAGACTGAGTCTGGATGCACAACTTGAAGATGGGGTTTCAGCATGGGAGCTGGCACTTGCTTTGCAGTTCCTAGAGCAGGAAAGGCAGCTAAGGGAGGAGGACAGAGATCAGCAGAGAGAACTGTTTGAGCAGCTTAGGTCACTAATGGCCACAAGAGTTTGGCTCTTGCTGCCTCAGCCACACCACAGTCTGGTCCTCTGAGCAATACCCAGTGATGAAGTCCAGAAACAGCTTGGAAAACTCCATGTTAGGTGGTGCATGCAACTGGGCCTCATGAGCAGTGGGGCAGGGCAACCTTGCACATACAGCCCTCCATATTGACCCTCTGCCCTATGGATGCCTCCTTCTCTCTTGCCCCAGTGCAAAGGGTGCAGCAAACAGGAATAGGAGAATGGGGGGCCAGGGGACATGCAACAGTAGGGGTTTTCTGTCTCATATGTGGTTTCACCGTTTACACCTATTCATGCACACACACATATATAAAATTTGTTTTGGAAATGTTCTGTTGATACTGATGTTTTGGCATGGTAATGGCAGCTGGCTTGCATGGCAACAAGTGAATGTTGCTCTTGTATAATACATATTTATAAATACAGCTTTTTATGTCACCAGGAAAGTTTATTGCTATTGGTGCTGTAACCCACAGGGCTAGCTTTAGCATTTACTTTATTTAGCAGTAACGTAAAGACCCTATAGACCTGTCTCCCATAAGACATTGGCTTCAGCAGTTTGCATAAGGCTTGAGGCTTACGAACTTTGGCATAGATAAATGGCCCTACTGAATAGGCATTAGGCATAGTGGCATCAGCATAATATATTATAAAAGCTGTATCCAAACTTCTGAGCAGAAGGAGAGAGAGATGTAGCCCTTTGGATGTGCCAGAATCATGGCCACTGGTGATGATGAGGAAGATGATGGTGATGAAGAAGACGATGGCTATCTACCTTGCTGAGTTAGAGTTTTGTGACTTTGTTAAATGTATTAATAAACTATTACAAATACAGAAGTGTTCCTAAAGTGTGAGTGTTGCACTGTGCACATCAGGATTCCCAACTAACCAGTAATTTTGATAATACTGTGCCTGATCTTGGGACAAGAACCTGTCAAACTTCAAAATGATAACTGGGAATTCTTAAGTAATCAATATAACAAATACATAATCCATAGATCAGGCTACACTGGATCTCATCATTCAGTCTGTATTTGAAATAATAATAGTAAATACATGATCAGGAACCATTAGGAATTAGTAAGCAACCACTATTCCTCTATACAGTTAGGTACATCAGTCCACGCTTCAATCACTTCCTTATATGAATCCTGTCGCAGGGTAGGTACATGTCACTGGGTATTGGGGTCATGTGTGGTCAAAAGAAAGGGAAGAGGTTGTATTGCAGCCCATTAGGTCCTATGCTGATGACCCTTACTATAAAACGTGGTAGTGTGGTCTAGTGGCTAGAGTCAATAGCATGGCGTTTCCGCTCGGGGCCTAATGGACAGAGTCAATAAAGTCTGACCCATCTGTGGGATTGTGTGTCCTATTGGGGAAGTGGGGCACCACTCAAGGGTGACTGGCTCCCAGGGTAAGGGGACTCCCTGCTCCTCCAAGCCCCAGCCCAGGGCCCTTACAGTTGTGGGGTTACTCACCACCGAGTCAGCGGGGATCCTCCCGAAACACGCTGACTGGTTCCCCAGTTCATTCACCGGAGCAAAGTCTAATCCCCTGGGCTGCTTCCTACCCTGTCTTCGCCAGCGATGGTCCATGGTTCACGTGGGTCTCTGGGGTCCTCAGGCAGCGTAGCTCCTCATGGCGCAGCTTCTTCTCTGGGTTTGTCAGGCAGCCTGGAGTCCATCTGGGGCTCTGCGGGTCTTGACTCTGAAGCTGTAGCAGCTCCCTGGAGAGAGCCTGGAGTGTGCATCCTCTCCCTTCAGCAGCCTGCCCAGACTGAGCTGGGTTGCTTTCTTTTATATCTTGCCTCCAGGCTGAGCATGCCCAGCAGAGGTGAAGGGGCGTGTGTTCCTCAGCCTGCAATGCATAGTTAACCCCTACTGTGCCAAGGTGAGGTAGGTACACCGCGTCACAAAGCCATACAGTGAATCATCCCCCATCTCCCCATTTCATACGTGGTCATGTCATTCATAAGCACATTGCATAGCAATCAAGCCCCCATCGCTCTCCAAGAACCGAGCCCTCCTCTGCCCCACACACATCAATTAATGCTAAAAGCACATTTATAAAGATATTAATCCCACTCTTCCACTGGGCTGTGCAAGTCCATAATGTGGGAGCACAAAGCATTCCTGACTTATTGCCTGGATGCATCCAGCTCCAGTAGGTGCACTTTCTGGCCGAGTGTACCAATTCAGCGGCCCCTGGCTGTCATAGGTCCATTCAGGGGGAAATGGTTCACCTCTGTCTTCAAAGATTGCATTACTGTGGCTTGCTGTGCTCATCACAAACAGCATTGATGACACTGGAATCCAGTTGCAGCTGTAGATAGAAATCCCATTGGAGATGTCTGCCAAAAGCACATTCAACAACCATTTTACATCTGCTGAGAGTGTAATTAAATCATCTTTTGCCAGGGCTTCTTAAATCAAGGCACAATTTCATAAGCCCAGGCTAAAGGAAGGGAGCTTGTGGGGTCTCCCAGAATAACAGTGAGGACGGTACCTCCATTTATGACATTTGGTGGAAATAGTGTCCCAGCCTGCCCATGAATGTAGACTCCTGGTCAGCAAAAAACCTTGGCAGCATGACCTTTCCAAGTGCAACCTACACTGACATTCATAAATTGCCCTCTATGGTCCATGAGGGTCTGCATAACAACGGAGTAGAACCCTTTGCAGTTTATTTACTCATGTGCTACTCAAGGGGGCAAACTATGGGCACATGAGTTTCGTCAATGGCCCTGGTGCAGTTTGGAAACCCCATTCTCTCAAGTCAGCAATTACTCCAGGAATATATTTTATGCCCACCAACTTGGGGTAAACCACATTCCTGATGGCAGAGGTTTCTGAGGCAAATTCTTTACCCACAGTTGACTTTCCAATGCCAAATTGATTGGCAATGGACCTGTAGTAATCTGGGGTAACCAGCTTCTAGACAGTTATAGCAGCCTGCACCCTCATGTGTGTGTTTTTATGCTGAAGGGTCAGGGCAAGCTGCTCATAAAGCTCCAGAAATATAGCTTTCTTCATGCTAAAGATATGGTCATGCTGGTCATCCCATGTCTGCATGATAATGTGATCCTACAGTCTGTCCTTCTGGCCCTGCTCCAGAAGTGCCAGTCTACATCGGGGGCATCAGTGGCTTTACCAAGTGTCATGAGCAGCATCAGCCAGTTTGAGTCTACCATGCCAAGGGTACTTCTCCTCCTCCTGCTCTATCACAAGCTCCTGTCGCTAAAAGTTGTGTAGTGTATACATAGCCTGAGTGCTGCAGCATATAAGTCCCCATTGTGAATCCAATCCATTGAACCTTATTTAAGGTAACACTTCTGCCATTACTACCACTGGCACAGTTGAACCGGTGATAGCTGTGACACCCTGACACCCCAATATTCACCACTGTCATGTAATTAGGATATGTTTTGTACAAAATATGTCTTAAGAGGTATCATTCTAAAAGTCTTGATCTGCTAGACATTAATATCTCATTGGATTGTATGTGCTATCATTGTATATGAAGTTAGGCTATGTATGTGTTACTGAAATATGTTGTGAGGTTGAAAACACCCACAATCAGCCTTTCAGGTACAACAGTAAAAAGGCCAAATGAGGTTAATGGCTTATTGAGGAAATGCACACAAGCACAAAGATTACCACAGGAACTGTGTACAATAGAAACCTCTCAGAGATTGCACTACACAATGAGAACTGTTTGATCCAGGTCAGAGCAAAAGAGCTTTCCAGCAAGTAGGAAGAAGATATAAAAGGAGGACAATGACATCATGAGGGTACCTCACTGTCCATGCAACAATACACCTGGAAACACGTTGTGGGGCAAGGACTGAACTGTGGGAAATGACGGTCCCAGGATCTTTAGCCTGTGTATGAAAACCTGGGAAAGCCAAGGCAACTTGTGTCTTAAGAGTCTGCCAGCCTGTTTATAACTCAAGGTGAGAATTTGCTAATTTATATCCTACTTATCAAGGGTGTTAAGCTCACTTTGTAGTTTTTGTTTATTTACTAAGGTAATCTGTTTTGATTGCTTTGCTATCACTCACAGTTACTTAACATCTATCTTTTGTAGTTAATAAACTTGTTTTTGTTTTCTCTAAAACCAGTTTGTAGAATTCATAACTAGGGGGCAAAAAGCTGTGCATATCTTCCTCCACATTGAGGAAGGAGAGGGATTTCATGACCTTACGCTGTATAGGTCTCTGTGCAGCATAAGACTATACAATTTGGGGTTTATACTACAGAGCGGGTGTGCACTTAGGTGCTGGGCAACTCTCTAGCTGAAGCCTTCCCATGCAGTGCTGATTTCAGTGTCTTTCTGCAGCTGGATGTGTCCTGTGTAGGGACCTGTGTGTGTGCTAGAAGAGGTTTGCCTGGCTCAGCAAGACAATGTAAGAGAGCCCAGGCTGGTGGAACAGGCGGGCTCAGTGGTACCCCAGTACATTAGGTGGCACCACAGGGGGGTAACCCATCACAGTAGCAATGGTGGGAAATTTTAGGGCAAAAAAATACAGCATTGAAACACCCATTGTCTATAATAGTTGAAGTTGGTGAGTCTCAATTGTTTTCAGATTTTAAAAAAAGCTTCTCTCCCACCCCCCAATCTCCTATCATTCCCCCTTTCACAAATTTCAGTTTTCCTCTACTCCCTGTGACACTAAGACAAGTTAGATAAGCTGTTTAATAAGTGTTGTTTGTCTTTTTTTGGCCACCTACCATCAGACTTCTCAATCTTTTCCTCATCTCATGGCAACATTCAAACCAGCACTATTTTAAATCAAGTTACAGATTTGCAGCATGAGTAATTTAGTGGGATTGACTGTCTGCCAGAAATTACTATGACCCTAACTCAGGAAAGCATTTAAGCACATGCCTAAACTCATCAATATTCAAGACAGCACTCCCATTGACTTAAGCGGCATATAAGTGTAACACTGACAGACCCCAGTCATCAGCGGGCAGGATTGAACCGGGGACCTCTGGAGCTTAGTGCATGAGCCTCTGCCGCATGAGCTAAAAGCCAAGTGCCTGTTAGCTAGGACTGTAGACCAGACTCATTTTCTCTCTCTCTCTAAGTGGTCTTGGTGCCACTAGATGGGACAGAACATCACACCCAGGAGGTGTATGGGTTACATAAGCACATACTTAAAGTGTTGTTCTGAACAGAGATGATTTCCTAAATCAGGGCCTATATTTCTCCTACCTGTAGGTAAACACAAGTATAATATTACTGCTCTGTCACATCTCACACTCCTTAATATAGTTGTCAATAACTATGAATTATTCAACTGTGACCTAATTCATTACTTATTTTCAAATAAATGTTAAGTCACCGTACTTCTAATTTTTAAAATATGTATTTCCCAAAATTAGACCAAATTTGCCACATCTATTTAACAGAATATGAAAGATTAAATTGCATCGGGACTGTAGTCTGAACTGTGTTGGTGGCTTTCAAAACAACAAATTCAGTAGGTGTTCTGAACCTTTTGTTTCACTTATTTTCAGTAAGCTTTGCCTTCTGCTTGAAGAATGCTCTTACTCAAATTATATAACACACATTCATCCAATGAATGAACATTCCTCCACAGTAATAAAGAACTAATTAGTTTGGGGCAGTGCAAGTTGTAAAGTCACACTAGCAATAATTATATTATGAAAATTACAGTGCCATTTAGGTAACAGTTGCACAGTTGCATTACAAAGGTGCTGGCTAGCTGCCACTGCAAACTGTCTTCTAAAGCCAAGAAAGCAATTTCATGCACATTTCACTTTTCTTTGTGATTTATCAGCAGCGAAAGCAAGAGAAAATGGCAGCCTTTTGAAAGCAATAATGTTGCCTGCATTCTTTATTTTCTTAACAGCTGAACACAGAACTCCTTAAAATAAAAAAGGCTCTTATTTGTACAGTGGTCCCACACGTCATATTTACATCAATATTTTATTTTTAGGATTTAACTGTAAATGTCAGAATATTAAAGCAATGTAGTATCACTGAAAGTGACATATGAATATGTTTAATGAGAACATCTGAGTTTGCATTATGTCAGGCTAAAACATTTCATGTGCACTAAGAGACACACTAGAAAAATAGCAGTCCATTTATAGTTTATAAGCAGATCGGGTATCCAAATCATTGCACAGAAATCATCCCTACTGTAACTCCATTGATGAAAGTGGAGTTATATCAAGGATGAATTTGGCCCCTTGAGTTTAATAGCTGTTTTATACAAATAAATACTTTAACCATCTTATACATCTTCAGTTCCTCATTTGTTTGCCTTTTTGCAGGATTCATTCAGTGAATTATTTCAAAATGTACTCATTTTATAATCTGAAGCCCATACCTACAACAGTTTTCATATCATTGTTTTAGTCCTATTTGTGCAGGTCCCAAAAATATTTTTTGTAGTGTTGTCAAGGCTGAATCCGCACTCTGTCACTTTGAGTGCAGAAGTGGGGGCCCGCGAGGATTTAAAAAATTAATACTTGCCACTTCAGGCTTGTATTACACTCCCAAGGTTACAGCTTTTCTCTGACCTTGGCTTGGTAAACGCTGCCACCATCCAAAAAAACAAAACAAAACAAAAAAAAACACATACACCACACACTCTCTTTGAACCCAGGAAGGAGCACTTGGGAATTCCTCCCAGTGGGGTACCCTCAAGCCCTTTCAACGCCCCCCTCCAGGGAAGATCTAAGAAAGAAAACAAAGGAAATTAGCTGTGGCTACCAGCTAAATCAAACAACATGCACAAACCAATTCGGACACCAAAAATCCAATCCCGTTCTTAAAAAAAAGGTTTTATTAAAAACAAAAAGAAAATACATCTGGAACCTAGGCTTTTGCTAGATTTTAAAAGAGCAATTCCAAAAATCAAGCACCCAAAATACCTTTCTTGGGGGTTCAGCTTAAAGGTTACAAGCAAACAAAAGCATCTAAGGTTAGCACAGAGGAGATCCACAAGCCAAAATAAAAAAATAAACCTGATTGTGTCTAACCTGATAGGGTGTCCCTATCCAAATAATTTCTTCCAGGTATGGAAGATGAATTTTCATACCTGGTTCAAGCCTTACACAATATTGCTGCTCTGTCCCTGCAGCCCAGAGAAGAACAGACAAAGTGAAAGTTTCTTTCCCGATTTTAAAAAGTTCGACCTTCCCATTGGCTCTTTTGGTTAGGTGCCCACTCCTTTTCTTTTACCTCTGGGCTTGTTAACCCTTTACAGGTAAATCAAGCAGAGAACAGACCAAGAGGTATTTTACAGCTAACTGGCTGGCTGGGCGTCCATCAAAGGGAGCTACTCCCCCGTACCCCCACTTCATGTATCACAAGTGTCTTTGTTTTTTAAAGTACTGCAATAAGACAAAGAATACCTCTCAATTAAGGCGAGATCATTTGAGTGGATTTGAATCAGCTGACAAATTTTTAAGATAAAGTCAATTTTGTTTTTGACAAAAACTTTCTAGAAGAAAGTCATTCTGAGCTTTAACACTACTTTTAACCTATTACTTTCCCCTAAATATTGAGGCCAATTTGTAATATTCATCATCTCTATTATATGATGTTCACACATTTATCCCTCATAATAATTATGGGAAAACACTTCAGAGATTTTTTTTTTAACATAAACTTATTGTTCATAAAAGGTGCTGAAATTACAGCTCTGGAGACAGATCCTCTATGTATATACATGGCAAATAGAACACAGGCAGCAGCAATACAAACTTTCCTACATTACCCTACAATATAGTAAATGCTAACTTGAAGGGACAGGCTCTAGGAATTCATTCATTCAGTCCAATGCTTCACTGCTGAGATTGCAAGCTATTCCACTTGTAATTATATAGTTATTGACCCAGACTTTATTATACTGAAATTTAAGCCATTTTATTTGGTCTTTTTTCTACTCTAGTGCTGCACTCATTGCTCACTTCAGCACTGACTTTCAATCTAGGTATTTATATGCTGCTCATCTGCATAATAATCTTTGCTTTCTAACAGTAGAGGTGAGCTCTAGCTGGATTACTTCCAGATAGGGTTGCCAGGCATCCAGTTTTCGACCAGAACGCCCAGTCAAAAAGGGACCCTGTCGGCTCTCTTTGGCACTGCTGACAGAGCCATTAAAAATCGGTCAGCGGCACAGCAGGGGCCCGGAGGCAAGGCAGGCTCCCTGCCTGGCTAGCTTCGCGCAGCTCCCAGAAGCGACCACCAGGCCCTTGAGGCCCCTATGTACTTGGGTATCCAGGGAGACTCCGCACACTGCCCCCGCTTCTAGTGGCGGCTCCGCAGCTCCCATTGGCCAGGAACCACAACCAATGGGAGCTGCGGGGGCGGCGCCTGCAGGCACGAGGACAGTGCGTGGAGCCTCCCTGGCTACCCATGTGCCTAGGGTCTGTAGGGACCTGGTGGCCATTTCCTGGGAGCCACAGTAAGCGCCACCAGGATCCTGCACCCGCTCCTACACCCCAACCTCCTGCCCCAGCCTGGAGCCCCCTCCTGCACCCCAAACTCCTCAGCCCAGCCCCACTCCAGAGCCCACACCCCCAGCTGGAGCCCGCACCCCCTCCCGCACTCCAATCTCCTTCCCCAGCCTGGTGAAAGTGAGTGAGGGTTGGGGAGAGCAAGCAACGGAGGGAGTAGGGGATGGAGTGAGCGGGGCAGGACTTCTGAGAAGAGGTGGTGTAGGGGCAGGGCTTCAGGGAAGGGGCAGGCTAGGGGTGGGCCAGGGGTGTTTGGTTTTTTGCCATTAGAAAGTTGCCAACCCTACTTCCAGACCTCAAACCGAGCCATCACACTAGCCTCAGGCCAACATGCAGCTTCATCAAAGGTTTTTGATGAATTAAGTATTGTTATAAGAAAAATGTAGCAGGCTGCTAGCATAGGACTATATCTCACAACTGTAGATGTGAAGGACCTGGAAAACATTATGGATACATTAAGGAAATGCTGGTTATTTTATTTAAAAAAAAAAGAAAAAAAAAGCGTTCCTGTAGAATTTCTCCTTGGGGTACCTGGGAAACCTAAACAGCTGGACGACTCAGGTACAGAGCAGAGCCATCACTAAAAATAGACACAAACCTTGCATTATGGGATGTAGTGAGGAGGACTAGCTAGATTAATACAGAGAATGCAATGCCTGTGCTTTTTCTACCCAAACGGAGAAGAAACTCTTGTAGGCTACAATTTCAGCTGATTGTGAGAGAGACAATTGCTCCCAAGAAGTGAAATAATCAATGCTACAAATGTTTGTAAAATGCCTTGGACAGCACACTTCATCTGCTGGGTTTCAGTTCTCTAACTTGCGAAACAGAAAAAGAGAATAGAGATCTTAATATTCAGTAGACACAGTACTGGACTGTCAAAAAGTTATACTGAGACTACTGAAGATGAAATATTAAAATTAATCTTGAAGAGATTCTTAAATAGTGCAGCTATGGATGATGACAATGATTTAGACATCTAGGATCTGATTGTCAGAGAGTCTTAAATTTTACAATTGCAGTTTTATGTCTGCAATAATTGCATCTGCAATTTATTGTGAATGCAAACGAGTATTTAATGTCCAACTGTACAATGGCACCTGCAAAGCACATAGTATTTAGAAAGCTAACTATCATTACAAAATTATGCCTGGAATATGAAGGCCACCTTGAGACTCCTTTAAAGACTAGGCCCTTATCTCTTCAAAAATATTATTGCATTGAAAGTCGCTTTCTAAAAGAAGTTTCTTACACATATTTGGTGTTTACACCATGTCTTTATTTCAATATGACTAGATTTCTCTTCTGTGTACAAGGAAGACATATGGGATGAGGAAAGCAAACACTAACAGCATGACAATCTTCTGTAAATGCATATGCAGTTTTTTAAAATATCTGTTCCACTTTGTGTTACAAACTAAAAATAGTAAAATTAGACCTACTAAACAAGTGAAAGGTTTGTATTTTTTCCACCCTTGATTTTTTTATATTTAAAATATTGCTAATTACAGGTTTCCCACTATGTGTGCCATGAGGACAGAGTCCCTTGAAACAAAAATGTCTCTTCTCACAGCTGCAAAATTGTTCTAATTGGCACTAATTGTGTTCTGATTGCTTAATCTTTTTTCTTCCTTGATGTGAGTGGAAAGCAGTTACTTTCTTTACAATCACACTGAAGGCAGCAAAAATAGTGTTGTGTTCCACTGGCCATATTGAGACAAACGGATTCAGAGATAAGAGACAACAGAACTGTAAACTGGGGACAAGTTTTATTTTGCAAAAATAGTTTTTAGTATGTACTACTGTGGTCCCTAACAGGAGTTATGTGAATGGTTAGAGGTGTAGCTACAAATATTGAAGAAAAATTCAGTTTTTACTTCAAAAAAGCAACCTGTTCTTATCAGATGAGAAAAATAAAAAGATTGCTTTAAATTAATAGAGATATCCCATCTCCTAGAACTGGAAGGGACCTTGAAAGGTCATCGAGTCCAGCCCCCTGCCTTCACTAGCAGGACTAAGTACTGATTTTGCCCCAGATCCCTAAGTGGCCCCCTCAAGGATTGAACTCACAAGCCTGGGTTTAGGAGGCCAATGGTCAAACCACTGAGCTATCCCTCCCCCTAATTACTTAATACTTGAAACTGATGATGTGATCATTATATTCACTCTGCTCTAATAGTAGGGATTGTGATACCTGCCTATTGCACTGGAATCTTTCTACATTTAATTTTTCAACATTTTGCTTTGTACAGGAAAACAGTGGCAAATGTGTATACTGTGTCATTTGGTTCATCATTGAAGAATAATGCCACATTTTTTTTAAACTACCTCTTTTAACTAATGCTTAGTGAGGGAGAGAGATTTCTGGCACCAAGATTTGGAAGCCTAATGCTTACCTCCATCAATTGCTGAGTTTGTCTATGGAGCTGCAAAGAGCAGTCCCTTTTTTTGAAAACAGTCCCCCTACATCTTTCATTAACTAGCTCTGCATGCTTGAGAGACTTCAATTGCATGGAGGAGGCTTTTGCTTTCAGGACTTTTTTCCCAACTGACCTAAATGAAACAGCTACCCATCTCTGACAGTGAGTTAATATTAGAAGAGCTGATTTCAACAGTCCTGAGACCACATTAGCACCACTAGATTGTACATACCTGAGCCCCACTCTGACCCTATGTGATGGGGCATGACTTACCACTGCAGCACCTCCTGCTGGCTGTCTGGGGAATTAGCGCTGCACCCTCTTCTGGTGGTGTCTCAACCACTGTCACCTCTGTTCCTGAATGCACATCACTTCCAGGACCATGGAATCCTCTCCAGTGACATTGCCTTCCAGCTGTGCCACACTCTATGTCCTGCCCCCCACCCCATTCCAGGGGGACCTGCAGTCTACTGTCTGGCCACTCCCTTCAGTGGCAAAGTGCAGTCCACAGTCTAGCCATTTCCCACATACCCTTGCATCAGGACCTCAGTCTGAAGATCCCTGCAACCTGCCAGGACCTGCCTTTAGCTTTCTGGGTCTCTGTCTACATCACTGCTCTGTCCAGGGTGCTTGCTGCCCTCTACCTGCAAGGCAGCCAGTCCTCCTCCTCCCTTCTCAAGCTCCAGGGAGTGATTGATCCTGTTAATGGATGAAGAGAATGCAATGTTCTACATCTGGATATTAGTTAAGCATTTGATACAGTTTCTCACAAAATGACAGTTAGCTCTATACAAAAAATCAGTGCAGCACATGTTAAATGTATTAGAACCCAAACAATAATTCTACATGGGACATCATCCAGTGAGGCCATTTCTAGTGGAGTTCTATAGGAATCTGCTCCTGGTCCAATGTAATTCAATATATTTATTAATGATAATTGCTAGTAAAGTTTGCAGAAGACAAAAATTGGTGGAATGATAAAGATAAGTCAGGTTTCAGATAAGTCAGTTCTACAGAGCGATCTGGATCACGTGGTAAGCTGGGCTTGCTTGAATATGTCTTTTAATGTAATTAATGCAAGATCATACATCTAGGGACCAAGAAAAAAGGTCATATTTATAGAATATAGGTCTGTATTTTGGAAAGTAGTGACTAAGAAAAAGACTTGAGATTACGGTGAAGTGCACAGTTCAGTGCAGTGGCTAAGAGCAAATGCGGTTCTTGGATGTATAAACAGAAGAATGTTGACTAGAAGTAGGGAGCTATTGTTACCACTGAATTTGCCCTTAGTGGAAGCATTACTGGAATACAGTGTTCAGTTCTGGTATTCACACTTCAACAATGATGTTGAAAAATGATAAAGGCTCAGGCAAGAACTATAAGAATGCTTCAAGATCTGGACAACCTGCCTCACAGGTAGAAACTAAAGGAGCTCAATCTATATAGAGTTCCAAAGAAAAGGTTATGAGGTGACTTGCTCACAGTCAGTCAATGAGCACCTAACATGGATGGGTAAAAGAGTTCAGATAGTAGAAGACTTTAATTTAGCAGACAAAGGCACAACAAAATCCAGTGGGAGAAACTGAATCTAAACAAATTGAACTAGAAATAATTTTTAATTGTGATTATACTTAACCTTTACCTAGGGCATAGTGGATCTTCCATCTCTTAGAGCAGGGGTGGGCAAACTTTTTGGCCCAAGGGCCACATCTGGGTAGGGAAATTGTATGCAGGGCCATGAATGTAGGGCTGGGGCAGGGGGTTGGGGTGTGGGAGGGAGTGCGGAGTGTGGGAGGGGGTGTGGTGTGTGCTGTGCAGTAAAGGGGCTCAAGGCAAGTGGTTGGGATGCAGGGGGTGCGGAATGCAGGAGGGGGCTCAGGGCAGGAGGTTGGGTGTAGGAGGGGTGCGGCAGAGGGCTCAGGGCAGGGGGTTGGGGTGCAGGAGGGCGTGCAGAGTGAGGGAGGGGGCTCAGAGCAGGAGGTTTGGGTGCAGGAGGGAGTGCAGAGTGTGGGAGGGGGCTCAGGGCAAGGGATTGGGGTGCAGGAGGGGTGTGGCAGGGGCTCAAGGCAGGGGGTTAGGGAGCTATGGCAGGGGGTTGGGGTGTGGGGTGCAGAAGAGGTTCGGGGTGCAGGCTCCAGCCCGGCACCACTTACCTTGAGCAGCTCCAGAGTGGCAGTGGCACGCAGAGGGGCTAAGGCAGGCTCCCTGCCTGTCCTGGCCCCGCGCCGCTCCCAGAAATGGTCAACATGTCCGGCAGTGGCTCCTGGGGGTGTGGTGGGGCAGGAGGCTCTGCCGTGCATTGCCCTTACCTTTGGGTACCACCCCCAAAGCTCCCATTGGCTACGGGTCCCTGTTCCCAGCCAATGGGAGCTGCGGGGGGCAGTGCCTGCAGGCAAGGGCAACGCATGGAGCCCTCTGTCCGCCCTCCCCCAGGGGCCGTAGGGACATGGAGCCAGCTGCTTCTGGGAGTGGCGCAGGGCCAGGGAAAGCAGGGAGCCTGCCTTAGCCCTGCTGTGCCACAGGGCTGGCAATCCCGCGGGCCAGATTGCCCTCCCCTGCTTTAGAATCTTTAAAGCAAGAGTAGCTATCGTTCGGAAAGATATTTTTCTGCCAAGGGTATTGGTGGCTGCCAGCAGGTAGGTCTTTGATCTATTGATGCTCACAGACTTTTTTGGGGCTAATGGTCATGCTAGCCACCCTGCATTCAGGATAAAGTTAAAAAGCAGTCAAGTTCTTTTTGGATTAAGGTAGTATGACAAAAATTTAACTAAGTAAACTCAACTTGGATATGAACCATGGCGCAATCTTTGAAGAACTGCAAAGAAGGGGTAATGAATCGTGCTAATGACAAACGGTAATGTCATTACAGAGAGACGTGGATGATAGCTGCTTGCAAACTCACATATCCTATCATCATATTGAGATGACACCTGAGCAATGCATTTGAGAGGGGCTTTGGCTGCTCTCCTGCAAAATGTGGGAGGTTGCCTAATCCAAAGAGTACAGCATGATTTTGCATCTACTTTCACATAGTGAATTCCATATCTAAATTTGATTCCTAGCCCATGCCAAGGGTGGACGAGTTACATTTCCATCTTTGTGCTCACTGAAGACTACTGGCAAATTCTGTTAACATCAGAGTCCCATGAAAAGACTGTCCTTTCTACACCTTTTGGGCTTTATCAGTTCTGCACGAGGCTGTTCAGACTAAATGGGAGTAGTGGTGACTTTTCAGTGACTTATGGTCTGGTTACTTTGACTTCACAGCCAGTATGGTGGCCTACCTGGATAACTTACTCATATATAGCAGCTGCTGGGAGGATCATCAGAGGCATCTCACAGCCATCATCCAGTCCCTAGTAATATATTCATTATTCTCTGATCTTGAAATGGGGTTATTGTTCATCTTGCTGGATATCCACAATCTTCCCTGTTAACTATTGCCAGTTGTTCATAAGATTTAGTGTCTGGTCAATTTTTTGTTTACTAATGAAATTGATGTCATGAGTCAGGATATTGATTTCTGACAGCAGGGCAGCCTCTGGGCCTCCAATTGCCAAGAACGTGAAAGACTCTGAGGGACTGGAGGTCATAGATTCATAGATTCCAAAAGCAAGAGGGACAATTTTGATTATCTGGTTTGACCTCCTGTATAACACAGGCCATAGAACTTCCCCAAAATAATTTCTAGAGCATATCTATTAGAAAAACATCCCATCTTTATTTTAAAATGGTCAGTGATGAAGAATCCAGCACAACCCTTGGTAAACTGTTCCAATGGTTAATTACTCTGACTGTTAAAAATGCACACCTTATTTCCAGTCAGAATTTGCCTAGCTTCAACTTCTAGCCATTGGCTACTATTATGCCTTTCTCTGCTAGATTGAAAAGCCCATTATAAAATGTTTGTTCCTCATGTAAGTACTTATATATTGTAATCAAGTCACCCCTTAACCTTCTCTTTGTTAAGCTAAATAGATTGAACTCCTTGAAACTATCACTATAATACATGTTTTCTAATCTTTAGTCATTCTCAAGCATCAACTCTGAACCCTCTCCAGTTTAGCAAAATCCTTCTTGAATTGTTGACACCAGAACCAGATACAGTATTCCAGCATCAGTCACACAAACACAGAGGTAAAATAACCTCACTACTCCTATTTGAGATTCCCCTGTTTATGCATCCCAGGATTGCATTAGCTCTTCTGGCCTGGATTATCCACCAGGACCCCCAAAACTTTTTCAGTGTCACTGCCTTCCAGGATAGTCTCCCATCCTGTATGTATGTCCTGCATTCTTTGTCCTAGATGTATGCATTTACATTTGGCAATACTAACACACGCATTATTTGCTTGCACCCAGTTTACCAATTGATCCAGATCACTCTATATCAGTGACCTGTCCTCTTCATTATTTACCACGCCCTGAATTTTTGTGTCACCTGCAAACTTTATCAGTGATGATTTTACATTTTCTTCCAGATCATTAATAAAAATGTTAAATAGTGTAGAGCCAAAAACTGATTCCTGTGGAAAGTAGAAACACACCTATTCGGTGATGATTCCCTGTTTACACTTACATTTTGAGAGCTATCAGTTAGCCATCTTTTAATGTGTGCCATGTTAATTTGATATCTTATTAGTTTTTAAATCAAAATGTCATGAGGTACCAAGTCAAGTGCCTTATAGCAGTCTAAGTATATTACATCAACACTATTATCTTTATCAACCAAACTTATAATCTTATCAAAAGAAGATATCAAGTTAGTTTTACTGGTCAGTTTTCTATAGACCCATGTTGATTGGCATTAATTATATTATCCCTCCTTTACACCTTTATTAATCAAGTCCCATAACAACCACTTCTCCACTATCTTGCCCAGGATCAATGTCAGACTGGCAGGCCTATAATTATCCAGGTCATTCTGTTTACCCATTTTTTTTAACATCATTAGTTTTCATCCAGCTTTCTGAAATGTCCTGTGTTCCAGGACTTATTGAAAATCAACATTAACAGTCTAGAGAGCTCCTCAGCCAGCTCTTTCAAAACTCTTGAATGCAAGTTATCTGGACCCACTGATTTTAAAATGTCCCTTGACAGTTTCCTCTTCTTCTCCAAGCCCCACTAGTTTTATGGGTTCCTGGTTGGCCATCCCCTGGATCTCTGGGGCTTCTTCTGACAAATGGTCATTGAACTCCTTCAACACTTCTCTCAGGGATTCCCAATCCCAGCCCAGGATGACCAAATAAGATAGTTTTAGGGTCAGTCCTGCCACAAGAGTCACAATGTGCTTCCCTACAGTCAGCTCTACTTGCTGGCGAGAATAGGGTTTCATGGCCCTGTGGACACATTGTGTGAAAATGGTTTCTCTGGGGACCCCTTTCACACTGATCAGCTGATCCCTGACCAAAGTCTGTTTGCATGCAGAGTCAACTAACCTGACTGCTTCCGTCCTATTAACTTGCATGGGGACAATCATCTTAGCAGAGCCTTGCTTACATGCCCACTGTCCATACCTGTCTGTACATAGAGAATATACCGTGTTGCTGCCACGGAGGTGACCCAATTGTCTGTAAGAAAAGAACTGGTGGGGGCCATTCGTAGCAACAACCATGAAGTCCCCCCTCATCTCCAACGATTACTGAATTACCTGTATCTCCTGCATCAGTCTCTGCTGCTGGATGATGACTAATTGCATCAGTCATTGCTGCTGTACTATCTGTTGTAACAACTGTTCCTCTGTCAGTCCTCTTAGTAGTTGATCCAAATCTGTCTGGCTTCTAGACTCCCACTCGACTCTGGTCAAGGGTGTAAAGTTGATTTTTTTTCCCGGCATCAGACTCTTCCTTGGGGCTGGAAAGGTGCCTATGTTCCCCACCACTTGTGGCAAAGTGACTCACCAGCCTGTGTGCACCCTCATGGCTGGGTGAGCATTATAGAGTTTTTTTCTTTGTGTAGCCCCCTGACTGGCCATTCAGCTTTGCTGGTGGTCCCCTTTTGTCTTGTGACCCAGCTCTCTGGCCAGGTCATGTTTAGTCTGACTCCTTTTGGGGTAAGTCAGAATGTAGTCCAATAATAGTCTAGCAGTCTTGTGCCAGGTCTCTGACCTCACTTTAGGCCACTTTTCCTTAAAACATCGCCATGGGCCTTCACTAGGTATTCCTTGATGGCCTGTAGGGGAACTGTAGTCTCTGATTTCCATCAACTTTGCTGTTAAAACTGGGAGATTAAATCCATTAACATTCTGCACTATGTCCCAATCCTCTTTCCCCAAATCATTGATGCTAAAGTATGTATGCCTTGCTCAGGGTGTCAGCAAACACCAATAATTGTCCTAGAAATATCTGATCTCGACCTGGTATCACTGGCTCATCAACATGCGCTGCAATCTCTTTGGAGCATTAAGATGGCACTTTGTCATGATTGCCTCTAGAAGTTTGTGGTCTGACTGCACTATTACTGTGTGGACACAGGTGTACTGATAGAATTGTTCCACTCCAAATACCAAAGCCAGGAGCTCTTTTTCTATTTGGGTATAACCCTGTTCAGTCTCTGGCAGGGCTCTGCTGACACAAGCAACCGTCTGTTCCTGCAAAACAGCTACATCCAATCCTTTCTCCAATGCATCACACTGGATTCTCAGTGACTCTCCTAATTGGTAGTACTTCAGGAAAGGGGCATCTGTTATCATTTGTTTCAGCATGTCAAGTGCTTGCTGTTGGGGACCTGTCCAGTCCCAATCAACATCCTGCCTTGTGAGCTAATGAATGGGTTCCACTGGTGCCGCCAGGTGTGGAGAGAACTTGGTCAGAAAATTTATCATTCCTATAAAGGCTGAACCCCCATGCACTGGAGCTGGCATGTCTCTGACTGTTTTGATATTGTTGGGATCTGCTTTCAGTCCCTCTGCTGTAAGCAGATGTCCAATGCATGTCATCTCATGCTGTTTCAGTTGCTTTTTTTTTTTAGTTCAGTTTTATGTTCTTGACTTGCATCGCTGTAGAAAAGCTTGTAATTTTCTGTTATGGTTTTGTTCACCTTCTGTATCATTACTCTTTTCACCTACAGGCAGTTCTTCCAGCATTTCAGTGAGTCTTCTCTGGAACACCTCTGGTTTGGGGCTTATGCCCATCAGCATATGCAGCCATCTGCAGTGACCAAATGGTGTTGCAAAGGTTGTCAGCATGCTGGACTCTTTATCCAGGCCTATGTACCAAAACCCATTCCTCCCATCAGACCATAAAGATTCCGGCTTTGGGAAATTCTGGCATGATGTCATCAATTGTGGGCAGTGGATAGTGGCACCTTTTAAATACACGGTTCAGTGACTTTGGGTCTATGCAGATACATAATTAACCTGGTGGCCTCTTTACCACCACCATACTGCTTACCTAGGCTGCACTCGCTTATACAGGTGCTATGATTCTCCTAATCTACAGACTGTCAAGTTCCTTGCATATTGGATTCCGTAATGTCACTACAATTTTCTTTCATTATAAGCACACAGACTTTGCTTCCAGTCACAGCTTTCTTTGAAGGCACCTTTGAAAACATTCCCATATGCTTCAAAAATTGTCTCCATTGTCCGCAGCATTTCCCTGTTTGCTTCTTGCACTGCAGCTATAAAATTCTGATGCTATACCATGATTAGATCCATGGCTTATGTGGCAAGAAGGGTCTGTGATACTTATCGTCCACCACCACAAACTTCAACTAGCACCGCTTGTTATTTTTTGGGTTAGTTACTCTGAGGTAGGGATGGGCAAACTTTTTGGCCTGAGGGCCACATCTGGGTATGGAAATTGTATGGCGGGCCATGAATGCTAATGAAATTGGAGTTGGGGTACGGGAGGGGGCGAGGACTCTGGCTGTGGGTGCAGGCTCTGGGGTGGGGCCAGAAATGAGGAGTTCAGGGTGTGGGAGGGGGATCAGGGCTGGGACAGGGGCACAGGGAGGTGAGGGCTCCAGCTGGGGGTGAAGGCTCTGGGGTGGGGCTGGAGATGAGGGGTTTGGGGTGCAGGAAGGTGCTCCAGGCTGGGCCTGAGGGTTGGGGCATAGGAGGGGGTCAGGGGTGCAGGCTCCGGGTGGCGCTTACCTCAAGCAGCTCTTGGAAGCAGTGGCATGTGCCCCCTCCAGCTTCTAGGTGGAGGTGTGGCCAAGCGGCTCTACTGCGCACTGCACCATCTACAGGCGCCGCCCTTCCAGCTCCCATTGGCCACACCTCCACCTAGGAGCTGGAGGGGGGACATGCCACTGCTTCCAGGAGCCATGCAGAGCAGCCCCCGACCCTGCTCCCTGGCTGGAGTGCCGGAGCAGGGCAAGCCCCAGACTCCGCTCCCCAGCAGGAGCTCGAGGGCCAATTAAAATGGGTGGTGGGTCAGATGTGGCCTGTAGTTTGCCCACCCCTAGTCTGTCACATTTTCTTATAGGCTGAATTGTGCTCTCATTTTATGTTATTAGATTGCACCTGCTTTTTGTAATGGGTGTGTTCAAGTCCAATTTACCTTGAGGAACCACAGCTCTGTTATCCAGCTGAAATCACACAGGGCATTTCCCTATTAACACTGTTGCATGCATGAAGATTGGTATCATCTGTTGTTGCTTTCCTTTCCCAACAGCCTGAAACTGATATGTTCTCGAACTCCAGGAGAGAGTCAAGAGGTGCCCTTCCCCACTTGTGTGAGTCTGGCTGAATCTTTCTGGGACCTTCCTCTGCTCTTGCATATACTGCTTAAATGTTTCACTTGCCACATCCTTGCAATGCTGTCCTAGTGTGGGATACTTCTCCTTTACCTGTTCACGCTGTCTCCCACAGCAAACGCATCTCACTATGGGTATGGAAACCTGGCCACCTGCTCTCCTTTGCTCTTGTCTCATTGCATGTAGTTCTGAGGGTGTTGTGCCTTCTAGGGCTTTCATCCTTTCTCTTGAGGTTTCCTCTGTGCATCCTATGTCTAAGCAACTGTCTAATGTAAGATTGCCTTCCCAGAGCAGCTGCTCCCTCAGGTGGTGTCCCAAGTGCCACAGACTAACCTTCTCAAATCAGGGAGTCTGTCAAATCCCCAAAATTACATGTAGCTGCCAGTGTGCACAAGGCTGTAACATAGGGGTCTATCCTCTCCCCTCTACTGAAAAACCGTGTCATTCCACAAGTTTTGTTTTGTTTGGGAGAAATAGTTCCCCAGGGCTTCTAGGACTGCTGAGAAGCTTGAGGCAGTGGTGAGCACACAGGTTTCAATGTGGAACCTACAGAGTGCTGCAGACCTTTCTATCTTGTTCCCCAATAAGGTAAAATAATAATTTTACTTTCCAGATATTGTTGTCCTACTGCATGACCATGGTTTATGTAGAGTTCACTCTCCTTGTTCCACCAGGTCCATCACTGGGCTACATTTGTATCTGCAAAATCCAGGGCTTCAGGGGGATTCTGAGTGAGTTCAAGCCAGCTGCTGCACTTCAGAAAACTCACAGCCCAGATACTGCCACCATGTTTCATTAGCATGGAGTAATGCTGAATACAGGTTACGCTGAACAAGTAGAATTTTTTTAAACACTGCGCACAGCTCTGTCCACGTGGCTGCATTGCTTCCAGCCTAACCCCCTCCCTGTTTCCCTGGTGTCCCATCAATAACTGTCCCTCCAAGCAGGGCCAGATTATGACATTCTGAGGCCCCAAACTATGTCAAGTGTAAGAGGCCCCGTACCATAAACAAATTAATGTATTATTTTCACAGAAAGGACATTGAATATATAAACACAAAAACTTTATATTTGCATATATACAAAGGTGAAGTTGTAAAAATAGAATAATAATCTAACTAAAACACGTCTTGCAATATGCCTGTTTGCATTATAAAATAGTTTCAAATTAACATATTTTCGTCTATGATTTCTTAATTAGTAGATATGAAAACTTTATATCTACAGCAACACAAAAGTAGTTACAGTTACACAGACCAGTTTACTTAATGGAAGTAGTACAACTTGCAGTATGTCTGTTTGCGCAGCACATTAATTTTAACACTGAAATTTAAAACATTTCTTTTGTGATTTTTGGAAAGCAAAGTCATTGATATTGTCCTCAAATGATAAGCTATGGAGTTTGTCACTTTTGATGCACAGAATGCTTAGGGCAGATAGCTTTTCTTGCAGCATTTCCTAGGCAGACATCTCTCTTTGTGTTCACTTCTCTATCCTCTGTCTCTCCCAGGACTACTAATTAATCTCGAGTAAACACCTCAGAAACACAGAGTGACAACAAGCTATACGTATGAAAGAGAAAGAAAGAATTTACCAGAAAAAAAGACAGGCACTGAGAAAGCGAGAAACTAGAGCAAATATATTGAATATTATAGGCTTTAAATAGCCTACAAATCATATATGCACATAGTTTGAAATAACTTGGTCACCAAGTACTCAGAATATTTTGCTATATATGTATATCTTCCTTCACGTCTCTCAAAACCCTCTATTTATCCTTTTGTCAGCACTGTGAAGGTTCCCAAAACTGTCGGAGGGAAGCCAACACAAATTTATCCTCCTCAAGATCCACTCAACCCAAGTCCGTGAGACGGTCACCTGCAAACTCAGTCCTGTGAAGCATGGATAGTGCATGAAGCAGAAAGCAGTGTGCACATGCATGTACAGATGAAAAGAAGAAAGAACACACTCACACTTAACAAAACAAAGAAAAACAGGAGTGAAGGCACTATACAACCAAGCATGCTAGACTGTAAACAAAAGATGGCGGCCTTCAAGCTATTACCAGGCAAGGGGGACGCTATACATAACGTAACTCCTAGGACGAGTCCCATACGAGTATGAGCTTGGCAGGACTGCTTCACGACACTGCCGTCTCCGACCTCACATTTTTCCCGATTTTATCGGGAGTGAGATTATTTATTTATTTAAATGAGTCATGAAGGTCTGGTCAGAATTTTACCAGTAGCAGCTGGCCAACAAAATGCTGCCTTAAGAGACTGATAGCAGACTTATTCATAGAAATACTAATTTTACAAGTGCAATTATCATTTGTTCTTAGTCCTGGCCTCCTGCCTGTCAATAATGAACAATTAGTGACGGGTAAGGGTAGGATAAGTGTATTTGTATAGCCAGATGTGTATATTTTTGTCATATTTGAATGAAAATGTCTATATTTAGAGATAATCTTCTTTTCCGCATGTCTCCTTTATTTATCAACTGATTTTGATAAAATTTGAAATGGGGTCAGTTTTTTCTTTTTTAGAGGCCCCTCATATTGTGAGGCCCTAAGATGTAGCAGCTTAGGTTAGTTTATACCTTAGTCCGACCCTGCCTCCAAGGAAACATAGGTCTTCTGACTCCAGTTCCACCGATCATGATACAACAAGCCATACCCAGTCTTAATGTCCTCAGGGTTATTGTTTACAGGAACCCTGAGACAAATTCAACCTCTGCAGTACTCCTTTCTTGGAGCTAATGGGGAGAGGTCTGTCCAGCTCTCCGGGATCAGCCCTTTCAGAACTAGGCTTCTCCCTTTTAAGGCTCCTCCACCAAGCTTGGCAGCTTCACAGGTGTGGCAGATCATGGCTGCCTGAGCCCAAAGCTGCTCTTTAACCCTTCTTGCCCGGTGCAGGGTTTGTACACTCCATCACAATTATGATACAATCTTTAATTACATGATCACATATTATTTTTTCCACAGGACACCTGCCTCATTCAGTGCACAGGATGGACCTGCTCTGGGGATGAAACAGGGTTGGTGTAGTGAAGGAGACTGGTCTCTGAGGTACCCCTGCTTCACTATTGCAGAAATCAGAAAGTGTGTGTGATGGGGCGCCTGCCTCACACTGGCCTAAAAGGGGTTAAAGCAACCCTAGGGAGGCTGTGCAACTGGCAGTCAATTGGAGAGGACCCTAGGGAGGCTGTGCAGGAGGCAGCCTATTGGAGAGGGGCTGCGAGGAGCAGCCAATCAGGGCTGGGCAGGCCCATATAAGAAGAGCCACAGGACAGGGCAGATCAGTCACTCCCCAGCGCTCCTGGAGGGAGGAGGCCTTCCAGGTGGAAGGCAGCTAGCACCTTGGATATAGCAGTGCTAGGCAGGATCAGGGGAGCGAGCCCAAGCTCCCGGCTGACTGCTGGGGCCCTGAGACAAGGGCAAAGAAGGTGCTGAGGCTGTGGGGAAGTGGCTCAGGGAAATAGACTGCAGGGTTGGAGGGGACGCATGTTGGGGCTGACTGCAAGTTACTTTGGGCTGATGTTACAGAATGGGTTGGGGGGAGCTAGTAGTGAACTGGCTTTGACTGGCCAAGCTGGCTTGCAGCCACTTGGCTGGATAAACAAGTGAAGAGATAAGGAAGGCCTGAGACTGTGAAGTGTGGGAATAGAAAACAGCAGTGTTTCCTGCCAGAGCCTGCTTATGGGTGAATATGCCCCCCCTTAGAAGGAGGTGGTGATTAAAAGCAGCTATGAGAATTGCTTTAGATGAACAGTCTCACCTGTGGACCCTGTCCTTGTGGAATTCCCCACACCGGAGCTGCGTCTCCTGCGAGCCCTCAAGGACAAAGCAGGAGGGTCTGGGACTGTCCATAGCAGAAGGGGCATAAGCATTGATTCTTGCCTCATTGCTGGAAAGCATGTATTTAGTAATGCGTGAAGGCTGGCAGGCTTAATATACTTCTGCAATAAAACCGGTTATAGTTATGCACCTGGCATGGCTTCACTGAGTGTATCTGAGCCCCCTCACCCCACCTTTGGGACCAACAACGCAGCACATGGCTGCCATCTACAGGGTCCCTGGGCAGGGACCTGGAGTAGTGGGAGGGCCTGGGTCATTCCCCCGCCCACACTCACCACCGAGGAAGTGGCTGGACAGGGCACTACAGTTCCCCCGGAAGGGAGGAGAACCAAGTGTGACACAGCTGGAGGGTTGTGCCCTGAAGAGGGTGCTGTGTTCTTTGGGACAACATGCTTCCTGGAGTAGATGTGACAGCGGCGAGATGTCACCAGATGAGGGCACACTGGCGAACTAAGCTAATTCCCAGGACAGTGACCAGGAGGCACCATAGCAGTGAGTCGAACCCCCTCACAGCATGTAATAAATAAGGTATGGGATTTGAGGAAGAGAAAGGATAGTCTGTTACAGCAGTTGAATGCTCTTCTGAAAAATTGGATTCTATATCTGCCTGTGCCATAGAGTTCCTATGTGATACGCACTGTCACTTCACACATGGTCACTAATTGTGTATTTTCTGGGTGCCCAGTTTTAGTCCACAGGGTCTAATTTACAAAAATCCTGAGCACTCATGACTGCAACCAAGGTCAGAGGGAGCTGTGTTTGAACATATACCGTGCGATATTATACAAAATATTGTAAAAAGTGAAGTCCTAGGCAACCCATGGGCACCCAAAATTAGTGGATACTTTTCACCTTCTTTTTTCTGGATCAGATTTTTCAAGGTATTTAAGCATCTAAGGATACAGATAGGCTTCTTGTGAGATTTTTCAAAAGCCCGTAAGTGCCTAACTCCCACTTAAAACAAAGAGCTTTTCACAATCCCACTAGGTTCCTTTCTGCATTTTTAGGTGCCTAAAGGCCTTTGAAAATCTGGCCTCCTGTTTCACGGCCTTCTCTGGAAAATAGGGATAATACCACACAGTCACTGCACAGGGGTGTTACAAAGTTAAATTTAATTAATGTTTGAGAAGCACTCAGATACTAATGTTTAAGGAGCTCCATAGAAAACCCATGAGAAAATAATTCTGTATTCACAGTAGGGTTTGAATCGTGTACAGTAAATAAGGCCTAGGGCCACACATTGGACAAGGATGATAAAACAAAATAGTGAATAGCTGCTCACTAAGTGAGCACCATCCATCCTGTGCACTGAATAAGGTATGGGCCCTGTGGAAAAAATAGTATATGATCATGTAACTAAAGACTGTATCACAGTGTATACTCACAAAGGGGGAGGGGGAGGAAGTAAGGTTGCATCTTGTAAAATGAGTTCGGATCCTTTGGTATGAAAGGTGCTACATAGATATAAGATTATCATTTAAAAATACATTGGTTAGACTCACAAAGAAATAATGTAATTTGGCATCAATCTTCGCACATCCACCGAGGTTTAAAAATGCATACTGAAAAATAAAAGATAAGGATATCAGGATTTATTTCCAATCACTTTAGTGAAGACTTTGTGTTTAAAGCTTCTAATTTCTACCATCTGCTATTATTGCACAATGAAATCCCTTTGGAATGCTGTTTGTATAGTAAACAGACAACAGCTTCTTTCAGATGTTTACTATTTACTGCTTTAATTGTTCCGTTTGTAACCCTTCTGCCAGTTGAAATCTGCAGTGACAAGGGCTGGGTTCAATATCTAGGGGTTATTCCTAGATACAACACAGAACTGGCTCGAGCCACCACCCAATAACCTGGGAAAATTACATATCACCCCCTGGGTGCCTCTAAGAGGCAATACTCCCCTCTTGCAAGCACAGTATCTGAGTGTGGAAAAGAAACTTAATAAAAAAGTGGGAAAGTAACCTGACATTAGCTTGGGAAAATGCTGCAAGCAGGATTTAAATCCAACAACAAAAAGTTCCTTTAACATGCCCCTCCCTTCTCCCTCCATTGCATCCCACTCACAGTTGTTGTCCTTGATCAATGAAGACACGGAGTTCAGAAGTGCATCTGCATGAGTTCACCTCCCACCTTGCTCCGCCATCTGGGTGCTCGTTCTGGCATCAGCTACCCACCGCTGCATCAGCTAACTGTCCACTGCTCTGCCGGTGACCATGCTTGCTGCTCCCCCAGCTGCGCCACTCGCTCCACTCCATTCTGGGATGTCTTGAGGTAACACTTAATACAGCTCTCAGTGATTTCGGCTGTTAGTGAGGGAGCCTCACTGCTAGTGCAGATTGGGCAGTCTCTTGCATCAAAGATGCTGTCCCAAAGCAGGTCTAATGCTTAGACCTAGTTGTCAGTGATGGCAGCTCTATTGGTCTGCAACAAAAGACTCTCAATTGTGTCTTAATCAGCTCTAATATTACACAGTGGAGAGGGGATGCAAATGGTGTCTAGGGCCTTTAGACAGCACCCAAACCACCGGCTAGAAAAGCACCTGTCACCACCCTTTCATCTCTTCTAGGCTTTGGCACCCCTGCCCCATACTCAGCAAGCAGCAGTTCAGTTGAAGGCGAACCCCTCAGTCAGGGCACACCAAGCACAATTCTGCTGTCCTTGATTCACACAAGAATAACAACCCTATCCCTGAACCCAATAACAAAGTGGCTTGTGATCCAACATCAGCCAAAAGTGATCATTTGAGTAAAGCAGTCCTATCATGCTGAGCCCCTAGGCAGGGTGGGTGTGTCCATGCAAAAAAGGTCACCTCCTGAAATTCTCTTCCCCAGCTCATCACTAGACTTCAGGGGAGAGCTCATTCAGACCCTGCTTACGTGTTGTTGATTTAGATTCTCTTAACTATGACTTTCTTCAGTTCATTCAAAATCACTTTCATTGAATTCTGATCCGATATCTAATGGCTAATGCAATAAATATCTTGAACCAAATTTTGCTTCCAGTTATACCAGAACAACTCCATTGAATAATTTATCTTCTGAATTTAAGAAGGTTTGTACACAAGAAGGTTTCTGGGTGCTTTAGGTCATTTTCATGTTGGAAATATGCTCCTCCAAACTTCCTCCACAATAAGGGATATAATTTTGAAGAAATATATTTGTATATACTGCCATTTCATTCGCAAGGCTTAATACTGTAGTAGGAACCAGTCTATCTTCTTTTAAAGCTTCTAATTTCTTTCCCCATATTTACCTTTCCATGTAAGTGAAACATGTTAATTCCTCAGACCACAGAACTTTGTTTCAACCAGTCCAAAGCTTTGCTAAGTTGTTTTGATGCAATTTGTGCCTTAGTATCTGACATGATTTCTTAGATGCTCCTAGTTCTTTCATCAGTTTTCAGTTTCTATACCAATAGCATAAACACTATGTTCCTTAAGCCCTTTTGCAGTTTCCCAAAATTTCACACCTCATTTTTCTTCACTTATTTCTCTAAATTACTCTCATCAATCCGTTGCTACCTTCCTAGCTCTCACACTTGTTTTCTTTGCCTATCTGTTTTATTCTGGCCTACATAAATTCACTCAGTCAAAATTATTGGGTACTTTTCCTTCAGGAACCTGATTATCCAAAAGACAAGATATGTCTGTTTCTGAGGTCAGAGCTCAGTAATTTCTTTTTACCAATATTTACATCACACTCTTCCCCCTGAAAGTATATGGTATGTGACATGTCCTAAAGCGGTTTTCCTCAGTGAACAACAGAAAAATATCCATTTAAACAACTGATTTTCCTTTGATCTTGTTACTTTCCAGTATGTGTCTATAAACTTTCATGGATGACTAAGTCAGGTTCCAAATTACATGATTTCTCTATAGTTCCAATAAAACATTTAAAATGGAGTTTTTCAACACTGGATATTTAGTCCAAGTGAATATCATTGAAAGAGCAATGCTGTTACACAGCAATAATAAGGTTGATCAGCAGTTTCCCCATGTTCAGCCCATTATCAATATATATTTATGGAAACAACTGTACAAAACATGACACTTAACATCTCATCAGGACCTCTCAATATTTTGATGTTTTATAGAACTGAGCCAGTTACATGGCATAGATAGGCTGCGACAACCTGGTTCTGAATTCAATGATTAAACCATTTGGCCCTGATTCTTCACCTCATTACACAAGATTTAGGCTGGTGATTCCCTGATTTCAAAGGAGCTGTGTCAGTGTAAAGCTGGAGATTTCTCTTGGGCAATAGGATCCCTAGGTGGCATAGAACTGGCTTATCAGCTCTATATCACCCTCCTTATATGTTTTTTTTCCATGGGAATAGCACATGACTGGATTGCCAGAACACAGTAGCAATCTCCAGTTTCCAAAAAGATCCCTTTGGGGGGCAATAGGCACGGGGGTACAACTCTGCGGCTCTTTACTTTCCCACTCCCTGGTCTAGTATGCGCTCAAATAAGGGTCAGGCAGAATCTAGTGTATAGCAAGAAACTATTGATCTTGCTAAAATCAGATAGGACCAGTGGCTTTAAGAAAAATAATTGTAATAGATAACCTTGCCTTAAAGCATATGTAGGGTTTGGTAGCTTAGGAGCCAGCATGTAAAATTCATTGTATTCATAACAGTGGCTATAAGAAGTGGAGGGAGGGTTAATTTCATTATATATCTGAATTACCACCACATATTTTCCAAATCACAGAATGGCCAGACAGCATTATGGTGGTTGTTTTGAAGAGGAGTGTCAACAAATGACCTCCTCCTGGACTACTCCAGGTGGCCTCAGGGCAGTCTTGCAAGCAGCCCCTTGCCTCAATTTCCCCTCATAGCTCCTTAAACTGAAAAAAAGAGATATTTAGAAATTCCATAACAATAGTCTCCCTCCCCCTTAGGGTCTGATTCATTAAGTTAAAGTTCAAAATGAAATGCAAAACTCTTTCCTCCAGCCTAAGTTGGACACAACCCCAAACTCCCGCAGTGTCTCAGGGCTTTCCTGCTCTAGCAGGCTACTACCAGTCCTTCCTAGCTGGGGCAACTCTTCTCAGCTCAGGGTCTTCCCTGCAGGAGCTGTTCTCACTCTCTACACAGCTTCCTGATCCCATTTCCAGGTGTCCAGGGAATCACCTGATACCTGCTCAGGTGTGCCTACTCAGTAACTAGGGTTGGCTGGCCCCAAGCCTCTAGTCCTTAAAGGGACCTGTTACAGCAAGGATTTTCTGGAGTCATTTTGTAACAGAGTAATGATTATTTTTGTAAAAAGAACGAGGAATACTTGTGGCACCTTAGGCCTGGTCTACGCTAGGAGTTTATCTCGAATTTAGCAGCATTAAACCAAATTAACCCTGCACCTGTCCACACAACGAAGCCCTTTACTTTGATACAAAGGGCTCTTAATATTGATATCTGTACTCCTCCCCAACGAGGGGAGTAGCGCTGAAATCAGTATTACCATTTTGGATTAGGGTTAGTGTGGCCGCAACTCGACGGTATTGGCCTCCGGGAGCTATCCCACAGTGCACCATTGTGACCTCTCTGGACAGAAATCTGAACTCAGATGCACTGGCCAGGTAGACAGGAAAAGCCCCGCGAACTTTTGAATTACATTTCCTGTTTGCCCAGCGTGCAGAGCACAGGTGACCATGCAGAGCTCATCAGCACAGGTAACCATGCAGTCCGAGAATCGAAAAAGAGCACCAGCATGGACCGTACAGGAGGTACTGGATCTGATCGCTATATGGGGAGAGGATTCAGTGCTAGCAGAACTACGTTACAAAAGACGAAATGTCAAAACATTTGAAAAAATCTCCAAGGGCATGATGGAGAGAGGCCACAATAGGGACTCACTACAGTGCCGCGTGAAAGCTAAGGAGCTCAGACAAGCCTATCAAAAAACAAAGGAGGCAAACAATCGCTCTGGGTCAGAGCCGCAGACATGCCGCTTCTATGCTGAGCTGCGTGCAATTCTAGGGGGGGCTGCCACCATTCCCCCACCTCTGACCATGGATTCTGAGGTGGGGGTAATCTCAGCCATGCCTGAGGATTCCGCGGATGGGGAAGAGGAGGAGAAGAAGGATGACGACGAGCTTGCGGAGAGCACACAGCACTCTGTTCTCCCCAACAGCCAGGATCTTTTTCTCAGCCTGACCTAAGCACCCTCCCAACCCCCAGACAATGAGGCCATGGAAGGGACCTCCGGTGAGTGTACCTTTGTAAATATAAAACATGGTTTAAAAGCAAGCGTTTTTTAATGATTAACTTGCCCTGAGGACTTGGGATGCATTTGCGGCCAGTACAGCTACTGGAAAAGTCTGTTAACGTGTCTGGGGATGGAGCGGAAATCCTCCAGGGACAGCTCCATGAAGCTCTCCTGGAGGTACTCCAAAAGCCTTTGCAGAAGGTTTCTGGGCAGTGCAGCCTTATTCCATTCTCCATGGTAGGACACTTGACCATGCCATGCTAGTAGCAAGTAATCTGGTATCATTGCATGACAAAGCCTGGCAGCGTATGGTCCCGGTGTTTGCTGGCATTCAAGCAACATCCATTCTTTATCTCGCTGTGTTATCCTCAGGAGAGTGATATAATTCATGGTAACCTGGTTGAAATACGGGAATTTAATTAAGGGGACAGAGGTGGCCGTTCCTACTGGGCTCTTTGCCTGTGGCTGAAAAGAAATCCTTCCTTGCAGTTAGCCAAGCGGGGTGGGTCGGGGGGGGGGTAATCTTCCCTGATACCAGCCACGCAGTGGTGGGAGGGATAAAGCGATCATCCCAGAAAATTGGATGGGGGGGGGTTTAGTTTGGTTTCTGCTGCTGCACGTTAACAGGAAAACTGCAGCACTCAACGGGCTTTGCTTGGTATGTGGGAAAAGAGGGTGTTGCTTGTAGGAAAGCTGCAGAAACCGAAAGACAATGGCTTATCATGGCCGCATGCAAGCCGAATTCTGTTGCCCAGACCTGCGTCTGTGCTCTCTAACACCAAAGCCGCAGGCACTCAATATTAAAAGATGCAAAATGCAACCTTGTACCGAAATCACATGTGCTATGTAATGTGAATAGTGTTGTTCACCGTGAAAGAGTATAAGCATTGTTCTGTAAAATGTATCTTTTTAAATACTTCTCTCCTTTTTTTCCCTCCCTCCTGCAGCTGCAAATTTTTCAAGCCTCACTCCTCCGTCACAAAGGCTATCTCAGATAAGGCGTCGAAAAAAGAGGATGCGAGACGAAATGTTCTCGGAAATCATGGAATCCACCCGCAATGAAAGAGCTCATCTGAATGAGCGTAAGGACACGGTATCAAAGTACAGGAAAGATGCCAGTGAACGTGAGGACAGGAGGGACGCTCGAGGTGAGAGGTGGCAGGCTGCAACACTGGGGCTGCTGCGTGATCAAACGGACATGCTCTGGCGTCTGGTGGAGCTTCAGGAATGGCAGCAGGAGCACAGAGTGCCACTGCAGCCACTGTATAACCTCCCCTCCCCCCACCATGTTCCATAGCCTCCTCGCCCAGATGTGTAAGAATGCGGGGGGGGAGGGGGAGGCTCCGTGCACCCTCCCAATCCACCCCAGTGGACAGCCCAACCAAAAGGCTGTCATTACTTTGAACTTTTTTAGTGGCCTTTTCCTTCCCTCCCATCCTCCTCCCAAACCCCACCCAGGCTACCTTCTCAGTTCTCTTCCTCTTTTTATAATCAATTAATAAAGAATGCATGATTTTTAAATGATAGTGACTTTATTTCCTTTGAAAGCAAGCTGGGATCAAAGGGGGAGGGTGGGTTGCTTACAGAGAACGATCAATCAAGGGGGTGGGTTTTCATCAAGGAGAAACAAACAGAACGTTCACACGGTAGCCTGGCCAGTCATGAAACTGGTTTTCAAAGCTTCTCTGATGTGCAGCGCTTCCTGGTGTGCTCTTCTAATCACCCTGGTGTCTGGCTGCGCGTAATCAGTGGCCAGGCGATTTGCCTCAGCCTCCCACTCTGCCATAAAGGTCTCCCCCTTACTCTCACAGAGATTGTGGCACACACAGCAAGCAGCAATAACAATGGGAATATTGGTTTGGCTGAGGACTGAGTGAGTCAGTAAAGATCACCAGCAACCTTTTAAACGTCCAAATGCACATTCTACCACCATTCTGCACTTGCTCAGCCTGTAGTTGAACAGGTCCTGACTACTGTCCAGGCTGCCTGTGTATGGCTTCATGAGCCATGGCATTAAGGGGTAGGCTGGGTCCCCAAGGATAACTATAGGCATTTCAACATCCCCTACTGTTATTTTCTGGTCTGGGAAGTAAGTCCCTTGCTGCAGCCGTTTAAACAGAGTAGTGTTCCTAAAGACGTGAGCATCATGAACCCTTCCCGGCCATCCCACGTTGATGTTGGTGAAACATCCCTTGTGATCCACCAGTGCTTGCAGCACCATTGAAAAGTACCCCTTGCGGTTTACGTACTGGCTGCCCTGGTGCTCCGGTACCAAGATAGGTATATGGGTTCCATGTATCGCCCCACCACAGTTAGGGAATCCCATTGCAGCAAAGCCATCCACTATGACTTGCACATTTCCCAGAGTCACTACGTTTGGTAGCAGCAGCTCAGTGATTGCTTTGGCTACTTGCATCACAGCAGCCCCCACAGTAGATTTGCCCACTCCAAATTGATTCCCGACTGACTGGTAGCTGTCTGGCATTGCAAGCTTCCACAGGGCTATCACCACTCGCTTCTCAACTGTGGGGGCTGCTCTCATCTTGGTATTCTGGCTCTTCAGGGCGGGGGAAAGCAAGTCACAAAGTTCCATGAAAGTGCCCTTACGCATGCGAAAGTTTCGCAGCCACTGGGAATCATCCCACACCTGCAACACTATGCGGTCCCACCAGTCTGTGCTTGTTTCCCAGGCCCAGAATTGGCGTTCCATGGCATGAACCTGCCCCATTAACAGCATGATCTCCAAAGTGCTGGGGTCCGCGGTTTGATAGAATTCCATGTCCATGTCCTCATCACTCTCGTCGCCGCGCTGCCATAGCCTACTCCTTGTCGCCTGGTTTTGCAGGTTCTGGTTCAGCATGAACTGCACAAAAATGCGTGAGGTGTTTACAATGTTCATGACTGCGGTCTTGAGCTGAGCGGGCTCCATGCTTGCCGCGATATGGCATCTGCACTGTTGTGGAGGCGCGAAATGGTTGTCTGCCGTTGCTTTCCAGGAGGGAGGGGAGGATGTACCCAGAACCACCCGCAACAATGTTTTTGGCCCCATCAGGCATTGGGATCTCAACCCAGAATTCCAATGGGCGGAGGAGACTGCGGGAACTATGGGATAGCTACCCACAGTGCAACGCTCCAGAAATCAACACTAACCCCGGTACATGGACACACACCACCAAATTAATGTGCTTAGTGTGGCCGCATACATTCGACTTTATACAATCTGTTTTTAAAAACCGGTTTCTGTAAAATTAGAAAAATCCCGTAGTGTAGACATACCCTTAGAGATTAACACATTTATTTGAGCATAAGCTTTCGTGGGCTAAAACCCACTTCATCGGATACATGCAGTGGAAGATACAGTAGGAAAATATATATACACAGAAAACATGAAAAAATGGGTGTTGCCATAACAACAGTAATTAATTAAGGTGAACTATTTTCAGCAGAAAAAAAAACTTTTGTAGTGATAATCAGGATGGCCCATTTTCAACCATTGACAAGAAGGTGTGAGTAACAGTAGGGGGAGGAAATTAGCATGGGAAAACAGTTTTACTTTGTGTAATGACCCATCTACTCCCAGTCTTTATTCAAGCCTAATTTAATGGTGTCTAGTTTGCAAATTAGTTCCAATTCTGCAGTTTCTCATTGGAATCAGTTTTTAAAGTTTTTTTGTTGGAGTAGTGCGACTTTGAGATCTGTAATTGAGTGACCAGCGAGGTTGAAGTGTTCTCTGACTGGTTTTTGAATGTTATAATTCTTGACATCTGATTTGTGTCCATTTATTCTTTTGCGTAGAGACTGTCCGGTTTGGCCAATGTACATGTCAGAGGGGCATTGCTGGCACACAATGGCATATATCACATTGGTAGATGAGCAGGTGAACAAGCCTCTGATAGTGTGGCTGATGTGATTAGGTCCTATGATGGTGTCCCCTGAATAGATATATGGACAGAGTTGGCAACGGGCTTTGTTGCAAGGATAGGTTCCTGGGTTAGTGTTTTTGTTGTGTGGTGTATGGTTGCTGGTGAGTATTTGCTTCAGGTTGGGGGGCTGTCTGTAAGCGAGGACTGGCCTGTCTCCCAAGATCTGTGAGAGTGAGGCATCGTCCTTCAGGATAGGTGTATGCTTATAGTTAATAGTGATATGTACAGCAGTATGTAAGAAGGCAGTGGTAAACAACTCGCTCCTGCACCAAAAGGTTCACATTCTAAGGACATGATCTTGAACACTAGAGAGATTTTTTTTTTAAAAAAAAGGAGGGTGGGAGGAGGGATAGCTCAGTGGTTTGAGCATTGGCCTGCTAAACCCAGGGTTGTGAGTTCAATCCTTGAGGGGGCCCCTTAGGAATCAGGGGCAAAATCAGTACTTGGTCCTGCTAGTGAAGGCAGGGAGCTGGACTCACTGACCTTTCAAGGTCCCTTCCAGTTCTAGGAGATGGGATATCTCCATTAATTGATTTTTATTTTATTTTATTTTATTTTACAATGAAACAAGTGGATTTTAAGGAGCTTTCTGAAGTTAGGTTTACAATATCACTGCTGCTTAGCAATACATGAGGTATATTCATAAGTTATTATTTTACAGAGCTATGAGTAACATGAAAAAAAATTAATTGAAGTGGTCATAAAAAGGATTTTTTTTTCTATAGGAAGCTGCATGAATTTTAAATTACAAATATTCTAGCAGCTGTTGATTTGACATGTAAACTTTGCAACACAGCTTCACAACATTATTAAAGATGAAAGGTTATGAATCATGAATGATGATTTCCAAGCTCTGGAAACTCAACGTTACCGGCTTGAACCAGTAAAGAAAGAGAGAGAGGACTCCTGCAAAAACTGTATATATTGTAGTACACAGCTCTACACTGGTAACCATGGCCTCATACTGTGTCAGAGCAATTAAAGTTGGAAGTTTTCCTGTAGGCATTCTGTTAAAGTTTAAGTGAAAAGGGGGCGGGGCAAGTGTGAAATGTGTGTATTTTACAGTGCCTTTATAATGCATAAGGCTGGCCTCAAAAGGTTTCTTTAAAAAACTTTTAATTGAAAATACCAGGTTCTGATGTCCCTCTTTTTCTGAAAGATTTTGCTAATCTTTAGAGGAAAATTGAGCTCCTCCTAACTGAGGAAGGAGGGGCTATGGTCCTATGGACCAATTTTGGCCCTCTAATATACACGCATAACACCCATGGAAGTCAATGAGAATGGTAAGTATGATTGGAATTTGGCCCTTGTTATGAAAAGCCTCCGCTCAAATGCAATTGTAAGATTTATAGCCTGTACCATTAAGTTCTGCAACCTTTTTGCAGAAACCTTTTTGCAAACTTTGTAATTTCAGTTGTAGTTAATATAGCCTTTTAAGTTTTGTAACCCTTACTATCTCTGTAACCTTCTCAAGTTACCGCTTGTATGACCCTCCAAGCTTTGTAATATTCAAAAAAAGTGTGAACAAGGGAGTGAATGTAAGACTGGGTGGAGAGAAACTGCAAGGAGCCAGGTGTGTCTGATGTAATCTGCCCTGAGAAGGCAGTCAGGAAGTGCTGAAAAGAAAAGAAGAACCTGGTATGCAGGAGCCAGGAGGAAGGACTGGGAATGCTTCTCGGTGACGGACACAGGAAAGAAACTCAGTGTACATGACAGGAACCGCCCAGTTCCAATAAAAAAAGGAAACAGCCACACAAGTTGGTTGGTGTGTGTGGGACCTGCTCAGCAGCCTGGATTCGTAACCGCAGGGGGACACACCATGCTTCGGCTTCTCGGTCTCCATGCTGACTCCGGTAACTCTCCGCCTGTGTAAGTGTGTGGGTGGGTGCATGAGGGTATGAATACAGTAACTGTGTGTGTGTGTGAATAAGCTCCATCTTTTTCCTATCTGTTCAGCGGTATCGTAATAAAACTAATACAAGTGTGACCCTGGGTTGGTTTTTAGGGAAACAGAAGTAACAGCTCTCAGGCAGTCTAAGATTTAAAATCCACACAACAGTTTCTTTATAGTCTCCTTTAAACCCTAAATATAACATTATAGGCTTTTATTGCAAGCTGGTTGGCAGTATATAATGTTTAACGAGTATATGCAAGTAGGTTTCATGAATACATTAAATGCACAGTGTTTAGAACAAAGTGAAACAGGTATGGATGCCAACATCCCATTTAGCACGAAAATCAAAGTACTTAATCAGCCAGATGGCAATATACTTGATTAGTGTGCACAAGTGAAAGGTTGCCCACACAAAAATGTGCTTCTGAAAGCATAACAGGTGTAGTCAAATTTGTTGGCTTCTGCTTTGAAATTTTCTCTCAAAAGTTTAACAGTAGGAAGAGTCTGTCCCATCTAAACTGAAAGGCTGTATATGTTGTGGTAGATATGGCAATTTCCTGCAATATCTTTGGGTGGCCTTACTGTATTAAATCTGTGTCATTGTGGCCCAGGGCTGTATGTAATTCCATAAGGGAGGGTGATCACAACCCTCCAGGAACTAAGAACAGTGTATGGGGTAAATAGGCAAATTCATTCAGGTTGTAATACCTCCAGAAAGGTACCATCATCTGGAAAGACTCACATATACTGGTTCAAACTGGATTCTTCAGCGCCCAACAGATAAAGACAGGACTTTTGGCTTAATAGTTTGTGTTTAAACTGACTCAGGGCCTTCTTTCTGATTGAGCAAACAGACAAACTTCTGTCCTAAGGAGGGAGGCTCAATTCTTCCTAGGAGGAGTTGGAAGAACTTTGGCCAACTAAGGCTCCATAGGACTAAGGGGTAATCTCGGGTAAGCTTTTAGCATGCATATAGGAACTTTTATTGATTTTCAAATATTTTTTCTATAATGCTTTCTAGGAATAGAAATGTGCTGGTTTGAGCTCTGTGGTAAATTGTAACTCGGGACACTTACACTGTTTATAGCCTTTGAGGAGAAAGCAAAGCTCAGGCAGTCGTCTGTCTAGGCAGTCTGCCTTACTGGGAATGTAACAGCATGGGCAAGAAATTGTGCAGCCTGGAAAAACCCTGGTCAGGAGGGAGAGACATGGATCTCAACCAAGAGAGGTGATGGCTGAGGAGCCAGGTGCTTAGAGTGGGTGTCCCTTGCCATGGAGGGGGAGTACAGGCGGGCAAGCCATTGGTCTGGTATTCAGTCCACTTTTTGGGTGTTTATTGCTCTCCTAATATTGAGACAAAACCAGATATGGTATCAGATGGGGATGGCATTTTTGAAGAGCATGCTGCTCTGTCCCTGACAGCATGACTTTGCACATGCCATCAGGGCAGAGTGCCACGGTCTTCAAAATGGTATCCTCCGTCTGGTGTGACCCTGTGTGTCAACCTAAATACAGGTGCAGTTCCCCTGAACTGTGACATGAATCACCCTTTAAATATAGATATTTTTTCCCCAGACATGTGTTAATACAAGACTCTATAAACTGCAGATGCCTGCATCTTTCAAATGCCTTCTCCTATGCTAGACTCCAAACTATTAGAAGCACATGAAACACTGCATTGAGAAAAATGAAATAATTTGTGTATGGTTTATGCAATTGTTGTCTTTTATGCATTTCTAATAAGCTTTGAGTTTTCCTCTGATGTAAAATATGTTGTCTCTAATTGCATTGGGTTAATAGTCAATGACATTAAGAATGAGAGCATTTATCTTCACGCATTTGACCTAATGTCTTGGCTGTTGCCACATCAGATCTTCCCTAAACCAGGGACCCAAGAAAAGAGAACCACATAAGAATGGCCATACTGGGTCAGACCAAAGGTCCATCTACCCAGTATCCTATCTTCTGACAGTGGCCAATGCCAGGTGCCCCAGAGGGAATGAACAGAACAGGTAATCACCATGTGATCCATCCCCTGTCGTCCATTCCCAGCTTCTGGCAAACAGAGGCTAGGGACACCATCCCTGTCCATCCTGGCTAATAGTCATGGGTGGACCTATCCTCCATGAACTTATCTAGTTCTTTTTTGAACCCTGTTATAGTCTAGGCCAGGGGTCAGCAACCTTTCAGAAGTGGTGTGCCAAGTCTTCATTTATTCACTCTAATTTAAGGTTTCACGTGCCAGTAATACATTTTAACGTTTTTAGAAGGTCTCTTTCTATAAGTCTATAATATATAACTAAACTATTGTTGTATATAAAGTAAATAAGGTTTTAAAAATATTTAAGAAGATTCATTTAAAATTAAATTAAAATGCAGATTCCCCCGGACTGGTGGCCAGGAACCGGGCAGTGTGAGTCCCACTGAAAATCAGCTCGCGTGCCGCCTTTGGCACGTGTGCCATAGATTGCCTACCCCTGATCTAGGCCTTCACAGCCTCCCCTGGCAAAGAGTTCCATGGGTTGACTGTGCATTGTATGAAGAAATACTTCCTTTTGTTTGTTTTAAACCAGCTCCTTATTAGTTTCATTTGGTGGTCCCTAGTTCTTGTGTTATGAGAAGGAGTAAATAACACTTCCTTGTTTACTTTCTCCACACCAGTCATGATTTTATAGACCTCTATCACATCCCCCCTTAGTCGTCGCTTTTCCAAGCTCAAAAGTCCCAATCTTATTAATCCTCATACGGAAGCTTTTCCTTACCCCTCATCATTTTTGTTGCCCTTTTCTGAATCTTTTCCAGTTCAAGTATATCTTTTTTTGAGATAGGGCAACCACATCTGCATGAAGTATTCAAGATGTGGGTGTACCGTGGATTTATATAGAGGCAATATGATATTTTCTGTCTTATTATCTATCCCTTTCTTAATGATTCCCAACATTGTTAGCTTTTTTTGACTGCTGCTGCACATTGAGTACATGTTTTCAGAGAACTATTCACAGTGACTCCAAGATCTTTCTTGAGTGGTAACAGCTAATTTAGACCCCATCATTTTATATGTATAGTTGGGATTATGCTTTCCAACGTGCATTACTTTGCATTTATTAACATTGAATTTCATCTGTGATTTTGTTGCCCAGTTACCCAGTTTTGCAAGATCCCTTTGTAGCTCTTCACAGTCTACTTTGGACAAAGTACGTTTGCTGAATTAATTGATCACACCTCAGAACATCAATGTTAGAAGTGGTTCTATAGGCGGGGAAATTGAGGCACAGTGAAATTAAGTGACTTGTTCAAGGTGATGCAGTAGAGATGGGATTAGAACTCAGTTTATCAGATCCCTATTCCTGTAGTCTAACCCCTAGACAATGCTGACTCTGATATAGCCAGAATGTTTAGACAGAGAGAGAGAGAGAGAGAGAGAGAGTGTGTGTGTGTGTGTGTGTATACAAAGTCCCTCCTCTCCCTTGGTGGGTCCTGCGCTTATTGGTGGATTTGCTCACCTCACAGATTCACGGCAGCCCTCATTTTGGCCCCTTTTGCTAGTGGCTCAAACCTGCCATTCACTCAGCTAACCTCATCACTGGCCAGCATGGGAAAAGGAAGGAGAACAGTCTCTGCTGATCCACCTAGTGGGTGAGGGGACAGGCCAGGGACCTTCCCCTCTGATGGGACCGACAGTCCAGGTCAACTCCTCTTATATCCAATAGGGGGGAGGGGAATGGGGAGAACCCAGGCCCACCTTCTACTCCGGGTTCCAGCCCAGGGCTCTGTGGATCACAGCTGTCTACACTGTTTCTTGTAACAGTGTGTGATAGCTACAACTTCCTGGGCTACTTCCCCATGGCCTCCTCTCAACACTTTCTTTATCCTCACTGCAGGACCTTCCTCCGCCAAATAGTGTTTGTATTCCTCAGTTCTCCAGCAGCACGCCCTCTCACTTCCCACTCCTTGTGCGCCCCTCATTGACTGAAGTGAGGTCCTTTTAAACCAGGTTCCCTGATTAGCCTGCCTGTCTTAACGGAGTCTAGCAGCTTCTTAATTGGCTCCAGGTGTCCTAATTAATTGCCTGCCTTAATTGGTTCCTGATTGTTCTGGAACCGCCCCTGTTACCTTACCCAGGGAAAAGGGACCTGCTTAATCTGGGGGTAATATATCTGCCTTCTATCACTCTCCTGTAGCCATCTGGTCTGACCCTGTCATGATATATATACCCAACATATATAAAACAAACTATATATAGTATCAACTATCCTCCATTCTGTTTATCTCTGTTTTCACTGTAATAAAGATGGAGGAAAGGACTGAAGTTTCCTTTCAAAGGGCTTGTCTTCACTACCAGGCTAAATTAAACTACGTTATGCTACTCCAGCTACGTGAATAATGTAGCTGGAATCGACATAGCTTAGGTCGACTTACCCCGGTGTCTTCTCTGTGCTGCGTCAATGGGAGATGCTCTCTGGTCAACTTACCTTACTCTTCTCAAGGAGCTGGAGTACCAGAGGTGACTGGAGAGTGCTCTGTTGTCAATTTAGCAGGTCTTCACTAGATCCCCTAAATCGACACCCGCTGCATCAATTGCAGAAACATCGATCTCCCGGTAGTGAAGACAAGCCCAAAGTAACCTGTGGATGAAGGAACATGTTTCTTCCCTTTAATTTTGCTTCTTTAGTATGTCTAAAGAATATCTGGATGCAGGGACCTGGGGTGGGGGTAGCTTTGGTTAGTTACAAAAAAATAATTATGATTTTTAGGATAGATGTTTAGGTTTTTTCTATGGATTAATAGAGAACTAATAGGATAACATCACAAATATGGTACCAAGGAAAGTTGAAAGGGGAAGGGATATTTTTCAGTCAAACTTTAAAACTCTTTGGCCTAGCTGTTGTGCTGTGCAGAGACACTGGTAAGTGCAGCAGGGGGACCTTAGAGAGCCAGTTACAGACTCCTGTTCCTCAGCCTTGTATACCAGCTTTGGCAGAGATCAAATCAACCTGGGGGTCTGCTCTAAACTCTTCTAGCTGGTAGCTGCTCCCAATCAGCTCTCTGTCAGCAGGGGACAACCAGAGTGCAGTCCCCTCCCCAATATACCTCTGACATGTCCCTTATGCAGGGGCTGCAGCGGAGAGGCATAGGAACTAACTGTATACCTGCTGAAGATTCCTCCACACCAGCTGATGAGATGAGTCTGCTTTCCATTCCCATTTTGGTGCACCCTGAAGATTCCCTACTGCTTTTTAATAGCACTATGTTAAAACACACTACCAGGGTCTAAACAGACATACAAATTATACAAGCTTAACTATTTACTTACAAAGGGTTTGTCTGTCAGGATATTTTCACATCACCAATCCAAACTGGTTTTACACTCATCCAGATCTCTCTAGAATTTTTCTGCCTGCCCAATTTCCATTCACCCAACAGGAAGAGGCCTTTTTCAATGAATCCCTGGGGAATATCTGCTGTTTCTGTGGAATCTGCTCTCTGGGACAGATCCTGCCCATTTTATTCTAATGGAGAACTTATTACTTTCACAACTTTTCCTGCCTCAGTTTCTACAGGTACATTCTCAGGTCCTGGGGCTACCATGCTGAAATCTGGTTGCCCTGATTCCTCCTCAGATGGTCCTTATAGATAACTTTGAGTTTAGTCCTGTGTCCTGTACTCCACTTCGTATGTTCAGGTCAGTATTGTATAGGGTTCCTCTCAAGGTTTATTCAGCTTAGAGTGCCTATTTTTATTTTTCCTATAATTGTGGAACCGTACCAGGGTCCCCTCTTTTTACAGTTTCCCCATATGGCCTTACATCATAGAGTCCTTTCATTTTATCACAGTCCACCCTGGGGCATACAGACCCCCGTGCTGGCTTGGCAACTAAAGGGTTAATAGGAAAACTAACTGAGCTCTCCTGGGGCTGAGTGGTGGCCTCACAACAGCTGTAAAGATGCAAGGGAGAAGGACAGGGCAGCTGCCAGAGTTGGAGGAACTTCAGAGAGGAGACCCCTTCAGCAGATTGGCAAGTAGCTGCCAGGGATGCTTGGCTTCCAGAGAATGAGAACCAGAATAAGAGTCTGGGAAATGCCTAGAGAGGAGGTGAGGTAGGAAGCCACTCAAGGAGCAATAAGGGACTGGAAGAAACTGGTTCTAGCTGCTTCAAATAAAGTCTCTGAGTTGGAACCCATTGGTGTGGATGGGCCTGGGTGCCCCTACCACCTCTAATGCAAGGCATAATAAAGACTTGGGAGCAAGAAAAGGCCTTACCCCAAGGAACCAATCACTGTCTACCTTCCACAAGGGTCACAGGACCCCTGACTATTACCCCAAAAGGGTTGAGTATTAGGGGCCCTACTGGAGGACTGGAGTCATAACAAGAAATAGACACAGGACTAAATGATTGACAGTGTAAAGGGAAGAAATTGAGTCAGCCTCAGTGTAGCACCCTAATCAGCCAAAGATGGCTCCCGCTGGTGAAAACAGCCTCAGACAAAGTCTAACCACAATTTTTTTTTTCTAGCAAAGGTGTGAACTTTTCAGATCTGGATTGTCGAGACGCTACATAGTCCAAATGGTCCAAATTCCTGTGTTCATCTTCAGGAACTCCATACAAGAGGTTTGCCCAAAACAGGAGGGATGCTAGAATTGCACATACCTGTTGAAACAATTTGGGTTCAAATGGATTTGTGTGCAATTTCACCCACAACCACAAATCAGGTGAAGAGTTCATTGGCCAGGACCTCTGACACTGTCACAGCCCATTGGTTCATCATTGGGTAAACTTCAGGACATATAATATAGTAGTTCATTGCAATCAGAAGATATTGATTGTCAGACTCTGTCTCAGGCAGAGGTCAAAACACATCAACAGCAATGTGCTCCATTGTTGTGCTTATGAGCTATTGCTGCATAGGGGCTCTCCCTGTGTTAGGGAGACCTTTCTTTGCAATCCAAGCATCACATTTCCTATGCCAGTTTTCATATCCTGTCTGTATTTTATGCAACAGAAATTCTCTAAGGTTTTTCCAGTCCCAAAATATCCATCAGTTTCGAAATCATGACAACGTCAGAAACTCCCTTTTTAATATATTTGATGCAACCAGCAGATACCTGGCCCGATCATCTGCTTGTTTTTCCATCTCCTGTACAATATTTATTTTTAATTTCCAAGTTTTCCAACAGTCACCAGAAAGCTTTTGTTGTGGTATTCTGAAGGGAGAGAGAAGAGGCATTTTGAGTCTTCAAGACTGATAGGAATAGCTCCTTTGCAAAAAGAGCAGGTCTTGAATCTGAGGGACTTGGTCTCTGCCATGCCCAAGGGAGTCCTGCTTCTGGAGGCAGCGTGTGGACTTGAAGACCTTCAAAATCCATGTTTTAAAATGCCAATGGATTAAAATAATAAAATTAACTTATCTAATTATCCAACTAGAAAGATGAATTGCACAGTGCACAGAGATACAGACACTGCAAGTGTTCTGTCTCTCAGCCATGGGCAGTAAGAAAGAACTGGAGAGTGGGAGTGACCACCTCACCCTTTATGCCTGTGGCTACAGAGGGAGTGCAGGTGCAGCTCCAATGGGCATGCATAGTGCAAGTGCTGCTCCAATGGACACACGCTGTGCTCCAATGGACATTGCTGCTCAAAAGATTCCAATCTCAGATGCAAGGGGGATATGCACACCAGAAGTGGAATACATGTGCAGTCACTTGAAGAAAAATCATAGTAACTTCTGCATGTTGTGGTAGCTTTCCAGCAAAGGAAGGTTGAGACCTGCTTTGACACCCAGGGGCACCTTAGCCACTAAATTTCTTGTGGATCTGAAGTAGACCTTTTTGTTTGTTGAATGTTTCTCACAAGCAGGAAATAGTAACAAACAAAACCACAGTTCCAAAATGTGAGCCAATGGCGCTAGTAAATGCTAGCATAGAAGAAAATTACAAGGGGAAAGGGGTGAGCTCGAAGAGTGTCTATTGTTGCAGCACAGTGCTGTATATTTAGATGATGGGCAACAGAACAGTCTAACAGTCTTTCTAGTTGGTAAAGATTGGTACTGGGGGAAACTGACCTATTAAATGTTTACCCATAGCACACCATTTACCCACAGCAAAGTGGAAAGAGGCCTTACAGGTCATTGAAGAAATGTACCAGGAAGACATAATTGAGCCTTCAGTGAATCCTTGGGCCTCACTCATAGTTCTGGTTAGGAAAAAAATATCAGCACCAGATTCTGTGTAGACTATAGAAAATTAAACATACTACTTTAAAGAATTCTTATCCATTACCACAAATAGATCATACCCTGGATGTTGTATCAGGTTCACTTTTGGTTTTTCACACTGGATCCAAAGTGGGTAGTGGAAATGGATTCACAGAATGAGATTATGATATCCTGTGACAATTTAAAGTGATGGTTTGGGGCTTGTCCAATGCTCCTCCCATATTTGAAAGGCGAATGGAGAGAATATTGCATGGCAGGCCTCTCTTAGCCTTGGGATTATACCTAAATTATATATCATGGTATATGCTGAAAACCTTTGGACAGGAACTGATACAGTGACAAATTTAAGGCTGCCAATCTGAACCCAAAGAAATGTGAAGCATTTCAAAGAGAGATACTTTTCCTCAGGCACACAATCAATCAGTGAGGGGGGAATTTGCATTGACAAAAAGAAAACTGAGGCTTTGAAAGGGGTTTCGAAAATGGACACAGATGCTAGTGCTTATGTATAGGGGCACTATTGGATTTGAGATGGTGGTGACTTATTACTGCAGAAGTCTAACTCTGAGCTGTGATGCACATAAACCACACAAGTGCTGCATATGCTTCTCCTTTTCAAAAAGGACTCAAATGTCCAGAGGGGCTTGTGTGAAGGGCTTCCTCAGCACCAGAAGGTGACAAAACTACTCCATCAGCCCAGACTACCGCTCAGAGCCTCTGGTAAACCAACAGGCCACACAAGACTCCAGAACCCATTTGGCATCAAGGAAATCCCATTCAACCAGAACCTCCTTAATGTCTTCATCCCAATCCTCTGAAGAGAGAGGATGGAAGGAGGCTTGCTCTTGCGGTAACTGGAGATACAGATCTTCTACACCAAATGGTCACTAGCCAACCTCTGCAAAATCTCTAGATGCCAGCAACACACCCAGTACTGGCAACCAAAGGTTGAATCATCCAGCACCAAGGCAGCCAACACTGAAGCCAGCAGCACAAGGGTGCTCTTTGGATTGCAAGGAAGTCCTGATACCAACAGAGTACGGTCAGACTGGGATTTTCACCTATGGTACCAAAAGCCTCAGCTCTGCCATCCTCCATCATGGGTTGTTTCAGGTGGGGGGGAAATTTGATGATGGAGTCAAGTATTTGTTTGATGCAGTCCTGTTTATTTACTAAGAATGTAAATAAAGTGCTGTTTTCCTGAAGACAGAAGGAATCAAAGGAGACAGTTTCTTTGCTTACAGTTTCAGGCCTCTCTCCAGCCAGCACTCTAACCAAAAGCTCTCTCCTTTTACTTTTTTCTTAAGGTCATGCTACAAATGCTTTTCTGAGCTTCTTTGCTGCCTTCTCTGTTTCTGTCGTGTTTTTCCTGCTTCTCGTTCACACATGCAGCTCCATCAAACATTATCCAGCCTCCTGCATTTGCATTCAGCCTCCAGTCAAACCTCTATCCACATAGCTCAGATTCCTAACAAGCCTTGCAAGTGGTCAGTTTTGGGTGGTGACTTTTATTGTTTCAGCTATCAGTTCCAAAAATTGCTTTTTACATTTATCCTGAATAAAGGGCAGCTGTTATGCCCACCAGCTTCAACAAGATTTCACCCAACCCCCAGCATAGCAAAATCCTTCTTCAATGCACGACAATACCCTTTAAATATGCAAGTAATCATTTGATGTCAGTGGGACTACTCATGTAATTAAAGTTACACACATCCTTTAATACCTCCCTGAATCAGGAACAGAGGGAAAATCAAGGCTGATAGAGGCTATTATGATGAACTAATCCACTTTACCACTAGTATAAAATTTCAGCCACTACTGCATAAAGATTCCATATGGAAGCATACTGTAACTCAGTACTACTGATTGGAAGGGAGAGAAATTATCTGGAGAAAACTGGAATGAGAATGGTTATTAATACTGCTTCAGTTAATTTAGTGTTACACTTTTAAGAAGTTGGAGTTCAAGGTGACAATTCTCAAACGTGTAAAAAAGCATTTCTGGCAGCATCTGCAATTAAAACATCTATTAGTAAACTGGTTTGGCCCTCATGCTTTCGTAGCTATGGATGTACTTAAATTCATCCAGAACATTGTGTCTTGCAATACACCAACAGAACCTATGTCTCATTAATTCAATTTAATATTGATAAATTTCAATCAGTGTGAGAGGGAGGGTGTGGGAATTATGCAGCAGAATGTTATAGACCGCAATAAAAGAAGTTTCTATTGACTTATAGCTCTATTTGATCCAGCAGGGGAAAAAAAACACACACACACGTTCTCTCTCTCTCTCTCTCTACTGGACCCTGTCCTGTCAGTGTCCCTCTATATAAAGTGGACATCAGCGACAGATCAAATGTCCACGATATAGGGGCGCCCTAGGCATGGAAACTATTGCATATGTTATGGAGTTCTCAAATTACAGAATTCTGGAAGGAGAATTAATTTTATGCTAGGATGTGATATTGCTTTCTACCAGAGGTGGGTGGGTTTGTTTGGTTTTTGTTTGTTATTGTGGGTAGGTGGGAGTGCCTTACCATTAGAATTAAAACTAATGGTCTCAATAAAAATAGCTCCTTCAAGCTACATCAATGATGAAAAGAATGGTCTTTCAATACCAGTAATAAAACACTTCACAATTAGGAATACATACAATGGGCTTAGTAATATAGTGGCTCTCAACAAATGAAGTACTTGCAAATGAAGAGAACTACTAACATTTAATATTATGTCTTCATGGTGGAAATGTCTGCTTAACAAAACATTAAAAAGAAGATGTCCGTATTCCTCTCTCTACTTGGTAACTAATGGGTTTTTTAAAAGTACATAAATGCTCTGACTCCATGCTGTGTGCGCCACTGTCTAAGTTGTGGCTATAAGCAGCAGTAGGTGCATTGACCGTTTGTCACTGTGAGGGGTTCCCTAATAATGGGAAAAGTATCCACAGAAAATTGTATGGGATTTCTTCCTCAGAAACTGAAAAATAACATTGGAACTCCCCTGAGCCCTCCCTAAAGTTTTGTAGGACTTCTCACTATGCTTGTAGCTATCTACTCAACTGTATAGCCCAGATTCTTCATGGTGTCCGAGCTGCACTCACTGCAATTCAGGACAGTGGGAAGGGAGGCAAAGATGGCGTCATGCAACAATTATGGTCTTCAGATTCTGGGGTGTGTTTTGGGTTTAGAGTGTATCCCTGCCTGGCCAGGGAAAAGTATAGTGTCTGATATAAGCTAGTGCAGCCATGCCCACAGCCTCAAGGGTTCATTCATCAGCCAGAAAGAACTGGAGTACAAAGTTGCTCCAGCCGCTCTCCCAACCCTCGACCATCTTTATGTCAGGGACTGAAAGGTAGGTGGAGTACAGCCACTATTCCAGTTGTATTCCTTCTGGTAATTCCCCTTACAAAACAGGACTACCCATGTAGCTGGTTTTCAGTTGGTTTGTGACTGCATAGTGGTGCAAAACAACCGGAGCAGGGGGCCCAGAATTGGATACTATATCTTTAAGGATGGTGTAGAAGACAACAGAACGAACACTTTTATAGGTCAAGATTTGTGAATAGTCATTTCCGTCCGTGATGACAGCAATATTCCTTGTCTTCTCAGTTACCAGAGGATTCCATCTATCTAGTTAAACTGGTTATATTTGTAATATTCTTTTTAACCTCAATTTTTGTTATATTTATGATGGGCAGAGAGAGATTCCAAGATCCTGCACCCTTTGAGATTCATGGTAAAGCTCCCATTGACTTCAGTAGTGCAGGATTGAGCTTCAAAAGAGGGAAGACTTTTTTCCAGGTTTCTTTTCTTCTATGGGATATGCAATAGTTTGAGGTAGTTTTCAGCACATAGTGACTGTTACTGAATTGTCTGTAATTTTAGTATTCCTTTAACTGAAGAATTGTTGAATTAAAAGCATAAAATAGTTGTTTACATTCCACTTACCTATTCTGGTATTAAAAAATACATCAGGAATGTAAGCAACAAAGATTGATTTTTTTTATTTTGACATTAAAATCAGAATGACATCAACATTTGAGATTCATTTATATTGAATTACACACTTTCTTAATATTCTACTGAAGTATAATGTTCAGCTCCTCAGTAAGTGGTACAGAAATCTGTAGGGTGAGTTTCTGTGGAAAAAGTGAAACAAATGTAATTAAGAAATGTATGCTAAGTTAATATAAAGTTCAGCTCCAAAGCTAAGAACAAGAACATAAGTTTGAGTATAGACCACTATAAGACCTTCCACTTGACCCTATAGGCAAGATGCAGTCGGTGACAAACTGGATGTAAGTTCTGAAGAGAAGTCCCTAAATTCTTTAGCACTTTGGTGAAAATTCTGGAAATTCTGCAGCAACTTCAAATAAATTAATAAAATGAATTAAATGTGAAAATTAAAAATCAAATCAGAGTAGTAGTCCCAATGTTAATCTGATCTAAATTTAATTTATTTTATGCTGTCTCCTTATTTTCAGTTTCCATATTGCCACAGATTCTTATCTTTAGGTTTCAGAAGCAACAACGCATTATGATGAATGGGAGAAATTCATACTCAGCCTTTTTTTTTTTTCAGGTTCCTTACAAATTTGAGTACACATTACTGCATTAACCTTGAACATGTGACCAAGTGTAATCTCTGCGACTATGAGAGCTAGAAGAAGCAATCTTTTGTAAAATAATCTACAGCACAATTCTACATGAAGGGGTGAATTCTGTGGCAAATTCGGTAGTCTGAGAATAAAGGGGTTGCCTATAAGCATTTCAACATTTATAATTTTGTATGAGCTCATCCAACAATAAATCTTATGTATTCTGGCTGATACTTTATGTGCAATGGTATTAACATCATACTAGAGTAGGAGTAGTGCCTAAAATAATTATAATTCATCAAGGATAGTTCTATACAAGCACTTAACTTATATATTGATTTTAGTAAGGCTTTTTGACATAGTTCCACATGACATTCTCATAAGCAAACAAGGAAAATGTGGTCTGTACACAAGGGAAATTGCTATAAGGTGGGTGCACAACTGGTTGAGTATGGTCTTTCAAAGAGTAGTTATCAATAGTTCACTGTCAAACTGGGAGGGTGTCTAGTGGAGCCCCACACGGGACAGTCCTGGGTTTGGTACTATTCAATGGATAATGGAGTGGAAAGTAAGCTTGTAAAATTTGTGGATGACACCAGGCTGGGAAGGTTTGCAAGCACTTTGGAGGATAAGATTAGAATTCAAAATGACCTTGATAAATTGGAGAATTGGTCTGAAATCAATAAGATGAAATTCAGTAGAGACAAGTGCAAAATATTACCTGTAGGAAGGAAAAATCAAATGCGCAACTACAAAATGGTGAATAACTGGCTAAGTGGTAGTTCTGTTGAAAAGGCTCTGGGCATTATAGTAGATCACAAATTTAATATGAGCCATCAACATGATGCAGTTGCGAAAAAGTCAAATATTCTGTATTTACAGGAGTGATGTATGTAAGACATACATTGTCCCACTCTGCTCGTGCTGGTGAGGCCTGAGCTGGAGTAGTGTGTCCAATTCTGGGTGCCATGCTTTAGAAAAAGATGTGGACAAACTGGAGAGTCCAGAGGACAGAAACAAAAATGATAAAAGATTTAGAAAATATGAAAAAAAAATTGACATGTTCAGTCTTGAGAAAAGAAGAGGGGAGACCTGATAAATATGTTAAGAGCTGTTATGCAGAAGATAGTGATCAATTGTTCTCAATGTCCATTTTAGTTGTAGTGGCTTAATCTGTAGCAAGGGAGATTTAGGTTATATATTAGGAAAACTTTCTAGCTATAAGGGTCATTAAATTCTGGAATAGGCTTTCAAGGGTGGTTGTGGAAGCCACATTATTGGAGATTTTTAAGAACAGGTTGGATAAATACCTATCAGTGGTGGCCTGCATTTGTCCTGCCTCAGCGCAAAGGACCTGATGACTGCTTGAACTCCCTTCCAGCCCTACATTTCTAGGAGTCTTAACAAGTACAAAACCCTCTTCTTGCAGTATTCCAAAAGAATCCGATCTATCCCCTTTCTCGTAGAGAGGGCTGGATCCATCCAAAATAAGCATGAGCTTATCCATCCCACGGAAGTTATAGAGCTTCCTGAGCTACCTAGCCTGAAGATTAATCCAACTCCCAAAAAGCAAACAGTAACAAGAGGAAGGCTCTAAGACTGGCAGCAGCCCTAATAAAATACCAATTAGCCCCCAACAAAGTGATCCGTGTCGAAGAGGAAGAAGGACCTTCCTACTCTCAGGTCATTTTTGTTTATAATTCAACCCAGCTAGCAGAACTCCTCCATTGTTCCTCCTGCACCCATTACATGGGGATTTCTACAGCTCTTAAGGTGTAATATTCTCGTGGGCTGCTGTACAGCTTCAGATGTGTGGGGGTGGGAAATGGTAAACAGTCCTAACAATTAGAAATAGTGGCGTACAGGAGATGGGGAGTTCATTACACACTAAACAGATTGTTGTTGATTTTCTTCCAGAATAAAATGTAAAGAATCTGTTTTAAAATGTGAAAAAAGAGATGCATAATTATAGTGAAACAGACTATGTCACAGAATGCAAACTGTACTGCACAGCACCACTAATGATTCTGTCCGTGATATTTTTCCAGAACCTCATTGTTCTGCCAGGTACAATATTTCCCTACTTTTAACCACTTGTTACCAAGAAATCTGTATATAAATAGAAGTTTTCTTCTCCATAATCTGCCTGCTCCTCCTGATTAATTCATCCATTAAAGCTCCGGAGCAGTGTTCGTAGTATCATACTATAAAGGCATCTCTGGTAATGAATTCTGTGAAATCAGAAATGTTGGCTCACAGCATCACCAAATGAATGAGCTAGGAGGAAGAAGCTGATTATTAAATAAACTGTTTCTATTTATACACAAATACCTTAGGGCTCTAGTGTGTATTTATACACAGCCCACAGTAAAAGGCATCGCAGAGACAAAATTCCTTTCTGAATTCTCTAGTGCACAGGGAAAGCATGCTTCCTGCTATATCCCCTCAGGCTCAAGGAGTATAGTTTAATCCCTTGGCCATGCAGGTTCCATTCTAAGTGTAAGGATAGCAATTGTGCCTCATCCTTAGGCAAACCATACAAAGTCTCCTGTACACTGACACCCATGTCAAGTCCTGGCATATCTGTGCATTTGCAATCAGTAACAGTATAGTCCTTGTAGGATACAGAAGTAACCCATCAGAAGCCTGTACAGGACTTGGAACAGATCTATTTTTTCTTCCCATCATGCTCTTCTAAAGTTGCTTTCACCACTATTGTTCAGATATCCTGTTCTATGAAGAGGTATTCTTCATACCAGACTGCTAATCTGAGAAGCTTTTCGTAATTATTAGAGTCAAACTTCCTAGGAGAAGTAAAGTTTGTAATGTGAAAACAGTCGTTGAACATTCAACCATATTGAATCAATACCCCACAAAAGCTGCATTTAATATTGACTAGTTTTTTTTCTTATCAACTGGAATTTCTTTCAGACTCTTTCCCATACACAACCCCGCCCTGAGTAGGAATTATTTATGTTTCTAATAGCAAGGACCACTTTTTGTTCTTGCACAGCATATTTTATTTTAACAGAGCCTCAGGACTGCGCGAAAGTAGTGAGGTCTGTGCCTGTTTTTGTTTGTTTTTAAATACACTGGTTGTAAGTTTCTTAGAACTCCAAAATGGTGAATTTACTGCTGAGTTTTCCATAGTAGAAACAGACTCAATCAACTGGGCAAGGCTGATGACAAAGATGTGATGGATCTCTGGCTGGGAGAAACATATTCTGCTGTTTTAAAGTACTAGATGGTTCAATTAATGTAATTTTTGTGGGGTTGGAGACTTTGCTACCACATGCTATTGAGTGGCTATTCCTTGTAATTTTAAATAATTGTTAGGGCAGTGAGATCTGGGGTAGCTGCCTTGTTTGTGTTTAAAAACAAAAAAGAATTATTTTGTAACAACTTCTGACATCTTTGTTGATCTCTTTTTGTTTGTTTGTTTTCATCGGTTTCCATGCTGTTGTACTAGGGGCTTGCTTGACTGGTTCTTTCCAAACATATTTCTATGGAGTTTATTCTCCTCTCCCACTCCACATTAAGTTTGTGCTGCTTTCAGCTTATTCAGACACAGTTCTGGTGTTAAAAAATTTCCTTTGAGGGGATTCTGATAACAGTTATTTATGGCATTTTCCTCTAAAAGTGAGTAATCCATTTTTCTTCAAGGCAGAAACTTATTCTCTAATTTTGTTTGCTCAATGGATTTCTTCAGTAAGAATAATAAGAGTAATAAGTAGTGTAACATAGCAAAAACCCTGTATCTGTTGCTTGATAGTTTGACTATCTCTCTTTGATAGGCGTAAGCCCTTAGAAACACCTCTTTTTACCTCCACTGATGAAAAACTATGGGAAAAATTTGGGCACCATACACCCCTTGCCAAGTGCGAAGCCCAGCTCTGCAGGGTGTTTGGGGATGGAGCATAGGTGGGGAGGTTACCAAGGTGGGAGGATCTTCCACTGTGCTGATCCTGTCTTTTCCCCTGTGGAGAAGGAGGCTAAGGACACAGAGGATACTCCAGTTATTGGGAATAGCCTTGGTTTCTCTTTCACAACCAAAAGGAGGATTCCTCCATCTTCTATGTAGAGACCTAGATGAGACACTATGTTTGGGCACTGGGTTTACCACTTAGCATACTATGGTAGTTACAGCTTGAATCACTAGTTGATATTAAAACAAAATAATTTATAAAACAAACATTTTAAATAGAACCATAGAAATGTAGGACTGGAAGGGACCTTAATAGTTCATCTAGCTCAGTTTCCTGCATTGAGGCAAGACTAAGTATTTCTAGACCAGCCCTGACAGGTGTTTGTCTAACCTGTTCTTAAAATCCTCCACTGACAGAGATTCCACAACCTCCCAAGGCAATTTATTCCAGTGCTTAACTACCTTGACAGTTAGGCGTCTCTTCCTAATGTCTACCCAAATCTCCCTTGCTGCAATTTAAGCCCATTTCTTCTTGTCCCGTCCTCAGTGGTTAAGGAGAACAAATTTATCACCCTCTTAACAATGATCTTTTACATACTTGAAGACTGTTATGTCCCCTACTCTCTGGTTTCTCTTCTCCAGAAGAAACAAACCCAATTTTTTCAATCTTTCCTTGTATGTCATGATTCATAGATCTTTAATAATTTTTGTTGCTCTCCTCTGGACTTTCTCCAACTTGTCCACATCTTTCCCGAAATGCAGTACCCAGAACTGGACATAATACTCCAGTTGAGACCTTAGCAGTGCTGAGTATAGTGGAAGGATTACTTCTAGGGTCTTGGTTACAACACTCCTGATAACACATCCCAGAATGATGTTCACTTTTTTGCAAAAGTGTTACCTTGTTCACTCATATTTAGCTTGTGATCCATTATTACCCCCAGATCCTTTTCTGCAGTACTCCTTCCTAGACAGTCATTTCCCTTTTGTATTTGTGCAATTGTTATTTCTTCTTAAGTATAGTACCTTGCATTTTTCCTTATTGATTTTCATCCTATTTATTTCAGACCATTTCTCCAGTTAGTGAAGATCATTTTGAATTCTAATCCTATCATCCAAAGCACTTGCAACCACTCCCAGCTTGGTATCATCTGCAAATATTATAAGTGTACGCTCTTTGCCATTGTCCAAATCAGGGGTCGGCAACCTTTCAGAAGTGGTGTGCCGAGTCTTCATTTATTCACTCCGATTTAAGGTTTCGTGTGCCAGTAATACATTTTAACGTTTTTAGAAGGTCTCTTTCTATAAGTCTATAATACATAACTCAACTATTGTTGTATGTAAAGTAAATAAGTTTTTAAAAATGTTTAAGAAGCTTCATTTAAAATTAAATTAAAATGCAGAGCCCCCCAGACCGGTGGCCAGGACCTGGACAGTGTGAGTGCCACTGAAAATCAGCTCGCATGCTACCTTTGGCACGCGTGCCATAGGTTGCCTACCTCTGGTCCAAATCATTTATGAAGCTATTGAATAGAACCAGACCCAGGTTTACATGTGAAGATAGGAAAACACCCACTAAAATTAACTATATCCATTTTTCTAGGACATTCTGGGCACTCATTTTTGATAAAATATCTGAAACATGAGCCTACTCCATTCATTTTTTAAGTAACTGCTAAATAACATTGGGGCAGATTTTCTCATGCTGTTGGAATAATATAACACAACAGTAGCAGCTACTATTTCTCCATAGCTCTAAGTATTGTATGACTATCATAATACTAGAATAACTTGTGGGAATTTGTCATTGTATCACCGTTTTATAAACCTGGAAATGTAGGCTTGTGTAAGTGATAGACGCAAGATTAGAGAGACAAAGTAGGTGAGGTAATATTTTATTGGACCAGCTTCTGTTGGAAGAAGGTACACACTTTTAAGCTACACAAGGCTCTTCTTCAGGTCTGGGGAAGGAAGCAGACTTTTCCCCGACCTGAAGAAGAGCTTGGTGTAGCTTGAAAGCTTGTACCTTCTTCCAACAGAAGCTGGTCCAATAAAAGATATTACCTCACCTACCTTGTCTTTCTCATATCCTGACCATTCACAACACAGCTAAAAACACAGCAGACACAAAATTAGTCAGATGTGTGTCTAATGACAAGAGATAAATTTTCCTGTAACATAACCCAGGAAGTCTTCCATTCTTAAGTTAACCTCATGCTCTACTGTACAAAATCTGATCTCCAGTTATTTTTTTTAAAAGAAACAGGACATGAATGGGAAACTATTAGCATTGTTCATTGGGTTTGGGGAAAAGCCTATGAAAAATCATTTTCATAATTTGTCAGCACAACTCTTACCCCATTTTCTTGATACTGTAAGTCCTTGCCACGGATGACATTTCCATTCAAAACAATAGCATTAGGTCTTGAAGTCACACCAAGAACCTGAACAGTGTTGTATATCAGAGAATCAACTCCACGGTAGCCATTTTTGACAATCTTTGTCCTCATTTGGCCCTTCAATAATTCAGAAGAAGGAATTTTAGATTAATAGTAACTCATTGGAAATTATTTATTGAATACTTGTTCTATTGTTGTATCTCATTGTTTTACTCCATACAGAATGTCCTATAAAGTATACAAATTTTAAAAATAGAAAGGTGAAGAATAGTAATAGTGGACACATTGGGTTTCATATAGAATAAGATTTTGCATATAATTAAAAGCCAGCAAAATAAGAAATAATATTTACAGTATATATATGGAATTTTCTTGCACCTCTTTCTGTTATTTTTGTAGCACTGGGTGGCTCCAGGCACCAGCAAAGCAAGCGCGTGCCTGGGGCGGCAAGCCGCAGGGGGCGGCCTGCCTGTCACTGTGAGGGCAGCAGGTAGGCGGTTTTCAGCGGCGCGCCTGCAGGAGGTCCGCTGGTCCCACGGCTTTGGCGGCAATTCGGCAGCAGGGACGCCGATGGCGAGGCACCGGCGGACCTCCCGCAGGCATGCCGCCGAATCTGCGTGACCAGCGGACTGCCCACAGGCGCACTGCCGAAAACTGCCTGCCTGCCTGCCGTGCTTGGGGCGGCAAAAAACAGAGCTGCCCCTGCTTCTAATACCCCACTCAGATATTACATTGGCAGGTACAGTACCAGAATCTAGACAAGTAGTTTTACTTAGTTAGTTTAAGGCAAGTGTAGCAGTTATTTACAGTATACATGAAGTGTTTTCCAGTTAATGTTTTCTGTGTACATTCAGTACCATATATTTAATCTGATGTTTTTATTATCATAATAGTGCAACTTCTGCTACAAACCCTTTAGTCATCATATTTCACAACTTTAAAGACATTGAGGAACCATATTGTTTCTAGGGAGATGTGTTTCCTAGACTTGTAAGATTGTATACTTGTAACCAAGAAGGCTTTAAATTACTTAAATGAAAATATAAATTTTGGGGACTAACTCTGCCGTCCTTACTTGGGCAAAACTCCTTAATGAGTCCTGAGGAAGTGCTGCAGGATCAAGACCTGTATTTGTAAGTAAATATTTTGCAAATTGAAAGTAGAGAGAAGGTTGTTTTTATTTTTATAAATGTTCCATTAGAATTAGATGAGATGGAATTATACATCAGTAGTGTCTTTTACATATATAGGAATATACAGCATACACTGAGGACTCTCATATGTTTTAATGTCACACATTTGTCATACATTTGTAATGTAGAATGACTTTTTTTTTATTTTAACTTCAGTATACCGGTAATAAAAACTTGACGTTGGAGGTTATCAGAATACAGATAGGGATTTCAGACAAAATCAAATATGAGCAATGAGAAATGGAAGCCTCACTAAGTCAACACTCATATTTGCACAGATCCCAATTTAATATAAAACTGTTTGATCTTTTTCTGTAGTCTGCCTTCAGTAAATTGCTAAATACAGAATTCAGAAAACTAAAGTAATTTTTCCCTCCTTTACATCAAGTGAAAATGCCATTTTTCTTAAGACAACAAGATAAAAGAAGTAGAATTGTTCTCAGTGCATTCAAAGGAAACAGAATTAGATAATGAACCTTAAACACTGGGCAGCATTTGCTGGAATACACAAGAAAATAGTTGATGCCATTCTATTTACAAAAATACCCATCAATTTATTATAATCTGTTATCTCTACTAGAAGGAATAATTCTAAGAACAGTATCACCCTTGCAAATTAAGTATAATTTAATTCCTCCAAATAACATCTACTGATGGCAAACTTTTGGGAACATATGATCTGAAAATCATACCAGTATTCACAATATAGGTTCAAGTAGAGGCTAGGTTATTTTCCCCATTTTCTGAATTATTTAAGTCTTCACCAATATACCTGGTATGTCTTAAATATTTCCTCCTAGAGACTGAATTATAGGTATGTAATGGGATTTACAAACTACATACTGAGCATAGGCAGAAGGGAAAGGAAAATCTTTCCTCCTGATAATCAAACAGCTTGATCACCCCTGCCCCCAGAAACTCAATGTGTGCCAGAACTGCCAATCATGGAGACAGGCAACCAAAGCTGGGACCAATAGAGAAAATAAGACCTGCTATAAAGGGGAGAGACCAAAGAGGGAGAAGGAGGCAGAAAGGACTGACATAGCAAAGGGGCAACAGCCCTGTGCCAGGCTGCCTTTGAGAAAGCAACCAGGAGACAGGAGGAGACTAAAAGCCCTGGACTTGAAATGTTCATAGACTCAATTTTTAAACACAGTGGGACTCAGCCTTTGCTTCTAGAGCCGCATGTATCAGCACTTTAGACACTAACTGGTTCTCAGAAAGATTCAGCGGAAAATTATTCACAGGAACCATCACAGTGCAGGGAGTACTGAATAGATGACAGCATGGAACTCACTGAGTTTCCTACTGCACCCACATGGGAAAGAAGTTTAAAAAGATGCAGTCATCTCCTGCAGGTCAGAGTAACACCTCCTTTCACTCAGCAGCCAAAAGTAATCAGGTGAGAGTCAGGAAAGAGATTGCCTCCCTCCCAGCAGCTATGGCTGGGGAAAAAGGAGGAGAGGTGAAGAATGTATTGTCAGAATCACCTCATGATGTCCCATCAATACACTATATATCCTGGTGGCATGACATGACATGACATGACATGACACAAATATTGTGATGCAATATAACAATGTGATTATTTTGTAGCTCTCTCTAACTTTGTTTGACAAAGTGACTCACCAACTTCAGATGTTGAATATCAGCGCCATAACAAAGTTATTCAAAGATAAGTACCAAAATACTTGTTGCTACTTACTTCACTGAATGTATATTTGGCCAAGAAATAGACTTCCTTTTCAATAGAATCTGTCAAAATATAGGATTCATGATATTAACATATACAGAGTTGAATTTAGTAATAGCCAGCAAATAAGAACAGACAGACTTTTTGGCTACCCGTTCAAATGCTACCTCTACATCTTCAATTCTTCTGCAATAATCTAAGGTAATTTCATAGGAAGTTGAAACCTAAATTATTATCTTTTTATTCCTGATGTGCTTGTTCTAATCTCACGCCAGTGTTAAATGAGTGTAGTGCCATTGACTACAGTAGTATCACTCATGATTTGCACCAGTGTGAGATCAGGATCAATTTTCCTGTCACTTACACCAATATATATCAGAAGTAACTCCAGCTAGATCAACGGAGTCACACTGGTGAAAAATTGATATGAGGACAGTCAGGTCCCCTGACTGTTTTGCAGTAGTGTGACAAACTTACCAATAGAATCACCATCATCCCAGAAGAGGGACCCAGAGGCTTCTCCTCGTTCATCCAGAGCAATAATAAGTCCAAATGGGTTCAGACGGCTGATGAGAAATTCAATGAGAAGGATCAATCAATATGCAGGTTCTTTTTCTCCTCCTCAAAGTTCACAGTAAAACTAGAATTGTTGTCATTTCTACAAATTATTAAATCAGATTTTACAACAATAAAAAGAGACAAGAATGTCCACATGCTCACAGAGATGGATCCTTTGCTGGAGCTCCTGAGGAAGAAGACATCAGGTAGCTTTCTGTGGTGGAGCGGGAGCTCCCTCAGAAACGTTGCTGAGGACAAGACTCTCCCTTCTTTGGCAGCTTTGATGTGCCAGTCAGGGCCGGCTCCAGGGTTTTGGCCGCCCCAAGCGGCACCAAAAAAAAAAAAAAAAAAGGCCGCGATCGCGATCTGCGGCAGCAATTCGGTGGGAGGTCCTTTGCTCCGAGCGGGAGTGAGGGACCGTCCGCCGAATAGCTGGATGTGCCACCCCTCTCCGGAGTGGCCACCCCAAGCACCTGCTTGGCAAGCTGGTGCCTGGAGCCGGCCCTGGTACCAGTTATCAGGCAGCCTGGGGGATAACTGAGCTCCCCAAGGCTCAGATTGGCTGCTGCATTGTGTGTTGCAGCGTGTACTAGTTTCCTGTCCCACCTGCTCTTTATATTGGGTTTTCAGTGTGGTTCAGGCATGATCAATTATTTCTTGGGCTGTGTTTGTCTGGAACTACCATTTTGCTTTGGCTATATGCAAGCCACCTTTTGGTATTAGGAAGAAATTTTCCCCTACAACTGATTGGCTGAGCAGTTAGGGCCTTTCTACTTTCCCCAGAGTATTTGGTAGTTCCAGATAAGAGTGAAGTGGAGATCTAAAGTTTACGCTTTTGCAAATATGAAGTGACTGGCTGGCCAATGCAGCAGATGCATTTACCTTTCTACTCGCAACTACCAGACTGAGAGTAGGTTTTGGCTGGATCCTGCACTTGTAGGTCAAGATAGTGGAAAGCTTCTCTCAGTGGTTCTCAAACTTTTGACTAAAGCCACCCACCAACTGCATTTTATCTTTTTCTTTTTTTTTTTGGAAATGCACCATTACATACAGGGCCGATGAGAGGTGGGGGGAAGCCGGTACAAATTACCGGGGCCCAGCGGTCCGGAAGGGGGCCCGGCTTCCCTCCCTCTCTCATCGGCCCTGTTTAGCCAGTCCACCCTTGCTGGGGGGCCTGAAAAAATGTGGAGGCTAGGCCAGGCAAGGTGAGTAGAAAGTAAGCCCACCCTGCACTCACCCCAGAGTGGTGGCTCTGTCTTACGGAGCTGGCTCCCCATTCTAGGTTTAGCCTGGTCACCTCTATGTCATGACATCCAGCCCTTAATCTGGTGACTCATCTAGAAACTTCCCATGACCCATTACTAGGTTGGGACCTACCATTTGGGAAATACTGTTCTAGATGCTTTACAGACTGGGGAACCCCTTGTGTGGGTCCTCATACAATACAAGAGCAACTGGTGGGATAAGGCTTAATCCCCTGTTGTACCAGGAGTTGGCTAAGTGTAGTTTCCCTTATTTGCAATATACTTTGATTGCCATCTAGCCATACTACACTGGACTATTTGATTGCCAGGTTGGTTGCTTGCTAGCCTTACTTGTCGCCAGTGAATGTCAACTTAAGAAAAGTTGTACCCATTGCTCACCACGCTCATCATGTGTGTGTCTTATCCCCATTGGTGTCCAAGTATATAAACTTGGTTTGAAAATAAATTATTTCAATCGGAGATTCCAAAAGATATGGTCAAGTGCTTAAATTAAAATGTAAACTTTACACTGGAGGGGTTTCTCTCTTATTACTAATTAATATTCTGTTTATTTGAAGGATTTCAGCATGACAAGAATAAAGCTATCTACTCCTTTCCCCTGCAACATCCCTGAACAGAAAAATATGGTATAGCCTTTTGAAATAAATATATTATTCTATGGTAGTTACCTCCGAGTAGTAGTTGTGGCTGGTGCTTGTGTTGGCAGAATGTAACCTCCACGGAGAAAGAGTGGAATCTTGTCCAATGGGGCATCAACACTAACATATTTTCTGTGCCAGGAAGCTGGCACTTCATCACCCTACCACAGAAACAAATACAGTTCAAAGCGCTTTATTTTAAATCCAGATACTATTATTAATTATCATACAGCTATGAAACAGGTCTGGATTTACACTGATGTAAGTGAGCTAAGAACCTAGCCCCATAATAAAACCTTGGAATTCAGTGGCATTTCTTCAGATTTGCATCAGCATCTAACAGAATCTGGACCTTGAAGTTATGCATAAGTGGTACACCAAGGACAGAACAATCATGAATAAGATACAGTGAATCATCTTCAAAATTGTGTCATTGTTCAGTATCTTGTGAAAAACTTGTGAATAGTCTCTAAGCAGAAAGCAAGAGAGTCTTGTTAATCTTTCTAGGTGTGGAAGCTGTTACATTTCAGTTTTGCGGTAAGAAATTTATAGTCATTTGGAATGAAAACTTTGTTAAATTTTCTTCAGTCTTTGAGGCAAAACAGTATTATAGTACACTTCTACCCCGATATAACAGGGCCCGATATAACATGAATTCGGATATAACACGGTAAAGCAATGCTCCGGGGAGGCGGAGCTGCGCACTCCAGCGGATCAAAGCAAGTTCGATATAACGCGGTTTCACCTATAATGCGGTAATATTTTTTGGCTCCCGAGGACAGCGTTATATCAGGGTAGAGGTGTAATTCAAGAACAGCATGCTCTTTGTCTAGAAAAAGTCCATTCAGAATGCTGGTGCAAAGATCATTGTCCTAGCCCATCACTTTGAGCATATCACCCCTCTCTTTCCATCTATTCATGGGCTTCCTCTTCTCTACCATATCAAATATAAGATATTTATCTTCACTTTCAAGTATCTTGATGACCTACCTCCACCCTTCTTATCTCTCATTCTATACCGAAAAGTTGTCTCCTGCCTCTGATTGTCCCTTGATGCCAACCTCCATTGCCTTTGTGCTTTCTCCCATGCTTGGGCATAGTTCCCCGTAAATATCAGCAAAACCAATTTATTTTCCTCCAACACCCTCCTTAAAACTTTAAGTCCTGCCATAACAGTCGGCTGAGATGTGGAGCCCTCTGGTGTGAGGTGGTAGGAGTTGAGAAATAGAACTGTTTGAATACTTTTGCTTGGTCTGCTGACAGTTTGAAAACAAATACACACATGAAAAGTAAAAAGAAAAAAAAAGTCAACCTGAAACAAATTATTAAAAAAAAGTTCAAACCAAAAAATGAAAACAATTCCCATTGGCCGCCGCAAGCACCTGCTTCCTGCACTGGTGCCTGGAGCCGGCCCTGCCAGTTCAAAGCAGTTTTGAAAATTCAACCCTTAGGTATGGAATTATGTATATAGTAATAGAGGCTCTAGAGCAAACACTAAATATTTTCAAGACCCAAGATTTGAGGTCAGCTGGAATGGATTTGATTGCTTGTTTGTGTTTTGTAACGTGGATTGTTCTACACTTCTCTGGGACAATTTTTCAGAGGCCTCAGCCTCATCTGTCAGATTGCCCTCCACAGTTTTTTATGCCAGAATTGTTGTTGTGTGCAAAGTTTTGTATTGCTGTGTGCAATCTGCAGTCAGGTGTGCAAATCAGATAAATATATATCCACCTGATTTGTATGCATGAAAGCAGTGTAGCATGCAAATCTGAAACTTATGAATGCAAATAAAAATAGAAAGCCTGACAATTGTAGGCATGATTTTATAGGCTGCTCTTGAAAATTCAGCCCACTGTGTCTTAGTGCTGTATAAACCAAAAATAGAAAATAAAATGCTACTGAAAGCTGAGTAATTTTCTTGCTCAATTAGCCAGCCTGGTGCAGAAGATTTTTTTTTTTTTTTCTGGATTTCTTCACCACAGATGCTTTGGGAAAAGATACTGCTGAGCAGTGCTAAAAATTAATTTGACTTAGACTGTAACATTTTAAATTATGTTCAAACTGTAAGAAATTGTAAGCTTTTAAAATACATACTGTGTAGTAGTCAAACCAGGATGCTTCAGGGAAATATACATCCACCGATCTTGCTCCCTGTAATGGTCATAAAAGTAGTTAAACTATTTTTTCCACATTTTTGACAGTATATTGCTAAATTAATTTTTTGTTTTGTGCTTAAATATCTGTATACTCAATATTTATTTAAGGTAAAATCTTGGATATTAATAAGTGTTACTAATGTGGCAATAATACTAGATCTGACTAATCTAGCAGTGCTTGCCAGCTGCCTGCATCATGCTGAGTTTAGCTCATTTCAGGTCTATTGGATGAGTCCATGGCACTGTCAGATTAATTATTTTAGCCCAGTATACATGCTGCAGGCCCCGATCTGGCAAACATCAATGTATATGGCTTCAGTGGGACTAATCCCATGCTTAGAAGTTTCGCACGTGTCAATGCTTTCAGGATCAGGGCCTTAGATTGGATAATGAGTGAGGTTACACAGATATTGATGACACTACTTGAGGGGAAAGGCCTCCTTATAAGGGGTAGGTATGAGACACCCAGTTTGGAATGCTTGACTCCTCCCGGGGGGGAAGTGACAGGAAGCAAGGTTATTGATCTCTCTGCTTAGGACTCTTCTTTACAATATTTTACAGTGTCATTGTAATAGGTAATTTATTGCTAACTGCACAATTACTACTTTATATTTGGTGACATGTTTATAACTGAGTTTCAGAGAAAAAGTCATGTTAATTCTAAAAGTGCTTAGTATAGGATTACTCTAGAAAAAGTTTGAATCAAAAGAAGTAGATATGTATATTCTTGGATCAAAATAGACTCTTATTCTCATGTATAAAATACCCTAGACTCTCCACGTGCACATCTCCCCCTTTCCATGCAGAACCAGGGTTCAGCTGCCAGGGAACAGCTGGACCATGGCTAGGACCATGGCATGGATGGTCCTAGCCAACCACAGATCTACTAGTTTGGGTAGGAATCTACCCCATTGGAAGATATTTCCTTCCTAGAGCCTCCTTTCTTGGGTTTTTAAAGCAGGAGGAGATGATCTGACCCATTACTTTCAAAGTAATCTGCAGAAACATGCAATTACCATGAAGACACGTGAGTAAATCTTGAAAATTTTACATCACATATGGGAATAAGCACATATTGCACAGATAGCTGAACATATAATTTGCCTATTTAACTGAGTACAAAATAAATAGTGTAGTGGTGATTGGAAATCTATTGATAGAATGGGACTATGACAAAGTCACCCATCTGAAATGTTTAATGGAAAACTCTTGAAGTTGCCATCATGCCTGGGCAAATTTAAACAAATTGAAGGAATGCCTAAGAATTTATTGATTTATTAAAGCATGAAAGTCTTCAGTTAGACATAAGAATTAATATACTGGATCAGAACCAAAGTGCCTCTACTCTCCTATCTGACAGTGCCCATAACCAGATCCCCCCAAAAAGTGCAATAATCCCACAGTAAGCAGCTGCATGGCAATCTGACCCTCCCAGGTCTCATCCTGATCTCAGCATTAGAGATTGCCTTAAATCCTGAAGCATGGGATTCAATACCCCTTCTAAAATTATAACAACTCTGATAGCCATAGAAATGTTCAATACCTTTTTGATTCTTTTTAAGTTCTTGACCTCAACAACTTCCTGAATCTAATCACACATTGTGTGAAAACAAATTTCCTTTATCAGTTCGGAATACACCACATTTAATGTTATTAAAAGTCCCCTTGTTTGCATGATATGAGATAGGGAGAACAGAAGTCCCTGATCTGTCTTCTCTAGACCAGTCACGATTTTATATACTTTTATCATATCCCATCTTACTCATCTCCTCTCCAAGATAAACAATCCTAGTTTTTTCGCTGTCTCTTCATATGAGAGTTTTTCCCAGGTCCCTGATCGTGCTTGTCACCCTTCTCTGAACTCTCTGTGAACTCCCCCAGTTAGTCGTTAGCCTCTATATTCTTAACAGCTATTTGAAAATGGAGGACTCCAAGAAGGCTCAGAAAGCAATCTGCCCCGGTGGTAAAAATTATTTGAGACATAGGAATAATAATTTCTCTTTGAACTTCAGAGGCACAAGTTTAAGAGAAAAATACGTGGCAAACAGCAGCCTGCTTGGGGCTAGACCTACAAAAGGGACTTAGATTCCGTTTTGAAAGGCCTAATGTATAGGCATCCTGAAGCCTAGGGGATTCCACAGCCCTGAGTAAAACACCGAGGCTCTCTATAGAATGCATGGGGAGAGGATGAGAATAGGATTCACAAAAACCAACAAGCTGCGTGGGGAGCCGCTTAATGCCGAGGAAAGGCATCCCAGGTCAGCGCTCTAAGCACTGAACTATAACAATATAAAGGGGCCACTCCTGCCATAACCACCTCTTTGTCCTCCTCCAGCTGTGCTTTGTGTGGGGACTTATTCCAAACAGGAATTTACATAACTACAAATATATCTATTCATAATGGCCCAACCCCTCTTCCCAGTGTTCACCTAGCCTTGCTGCTGAATATAAAGAAAGTGGTAGTGCGATGGAGTGCCAAAAGGTGTTGTGCCTGCTCTGTTGCATGGTCTACTGGCCAGCATGGCTCTGCTGTGGCCTGCCTCAGTTTCCCCTTCACTTATGGCCCCTTAAGTCCAGATGTTCAAAACATTCCCTCTTCTGTGCTCCAATGTAGTAAGTCCTGCATAGTCTTTCAAAGAAAACTCAAACTTATGAAGTCTTCGTCCCAGTTTCAGATGGGCCCAGCTCCTCCTCCCTGAAGGTCTATCCTCTATTTAAAGTTCATTTCTTTCACCCCAGTCCCAAGGTGGGCACAGCCCCTCCTCTCTCTGATGGTCTGTCTTCCCCTCAAGGTTCAACCACCTTTCTGTTCCAGTTTCAAGCTAGGGACAGCCCTTCCTCCCTGAGATCCAGCTTCCTGCCCCTCCCCCACTATCGCTTGCCTGTAGTTTGGCCTTCTTCACGGGTCATCCCTAGTGGTATCTTCTGCCTGTTAACTCAGAGCCCTGTAGGAGCCTTCTTATACCCTGCAGCGTCTGCAGCTATCTGCCAAAAACCTGCAGCTGTCTCCCCTGTTCTAAAGCCCAGGTGCCCTCCATTAAGCCTCATTGGGCAGCGGGTAATTAGTCCAGGTGCAGAATAAGGATGGCAAGCAAACCCGCTCCGCAGCTGGTACTTCAGACTCAATGGTAGAAAAGAATCAGTGGTCCTAATGGCCTCACACAACAGGGGAAATGTCCTGTGCATCCACAGGACAGTGCTTTTTTTAAACCAACCAGATAGTAACTAACTAATGTTGTCATTAGAGAGACATGGTGAGTGAGGTAATATCTTCTATTGGACCAACTGCTATTGGTGAGAGAGACAAGCTTTTGAGCTATATAGACTTGAAGAAGAGCTCTGTGTGGCTCGAAGGCATGTCTTTCTCACCAACAGCAGCTGGTCCAATACAAGATATAACCTCACCCACCTTGTCTCTCTCATACAGGGGCGGCTCTAGGCACCAGCAAAGCAAGCACATGCTTGGGGCAGCCCATTTGCAGGGGCGGCAGGGATCCAGCATGGGAGCTGAGAACCAACAGGGGGCCCTGGGAGCTGTAGTTCCTTGGTTAGCTCTCTGTCTATAGAGCCAGCCCTGGAGCAGGGAAAGAACTACATTTCCCAGCATTCCTTTGGCCACTACCAACAGGAAAGAGGGGGAGGGAGTGAGGAAGCTGAGACCTCATGCTGCAGCCTGCTGTGAATGGAGAGCTGCACTGTGAGTAGGGATAGCATATTTTAACATTCAAAAATAGGACACTCCACGGAGAGGGAGGGTAGCCCCACCCTGCCCCCATCCACTCCCTCCAACTGCCCCCCACAGAAACCCCAACCCATCCGACCCTTGCCCCAACTGCCCCCCAGGACACTATCCCCTATCTAAGCCCCACTGGTCCTTGTCCCCTGATTGCCCCCTCCCGGGATCCTACCCCCTATCTAAGCCTCCCTTCTCCTTGTCCCCAGCTGCTCCCTCCTGAGATCCCCCCAACTTCCCCTCTAGCACCCCACCCTCTACCTGTCCCCTGACAACCCCCTGGGACTCCCATGCCTATCCAACTGCTGCCTGTCCCCCTGACGGTCCCCCAAACCCCTGACCCACCTAACCCCCCCTTCTCCCTGCCCCTGACTGCTCCCCTGAACCTCCACCCCATCCAACCCCTCCTGCTCCCTGTCCCTTGACTGCCCCCCCCAGAACCCCCGACCCCTTCTCCAACTCCCCCTTACCACGCCACTCAGACCAGCGTGTCTGGCTTCGCACAGCACCAGACACACTGCTGCATACATGCTGCTGTGCTCCCCTGTGGAGCTACAGCCCTCGACCCCCCAGCACCTGCCTTCCAGATTTGAACACCTCAGAATTCAGGAGTGCTCAAGCTCAGTTTGGGCAGCTGTTACTTCATTTCTCCCAAATCAAATATACTGATCCACTGTAACTTGCTGTAGAAAAAGTAGGATAAAATTGAGCAAGAAATGGTTCCCAGTGGTTATTAGGACTGGAATTGATATTTTCAACAGCCATTGCCTTTTTGTTTGTTTGTTTAAAAGGAAGACAGTGATATTGCATTGGCAAATTCCCCATAGAAAGAAAGAGTGGAACAAAAGAATAATAAAGGCACCTCAACTTTTCCTCATTTATGTAGGACAGTCTTATAATATGCATCCAAATATCCTCCAATCACACAAGCTGAAAATTGTTCCACTTTACTACAGTTCTGTAACCATATGGGAACCAATCCTGTCTGTGTTCTGTGCACATCTAAAATTTCTGCTGAATGACCTGCCCTGGCAGTGAGTTACCAGTGACCCAGGGTTGCGGCGGAAGGAGGATGCAGGTGGGGGCGGGGGGGAAGAGCCCAGGGCTGGGGCGGCAGGAGGGGACTGTGGGGGGCGATGGAGGGGGAGGAGGGGGGAGCCCAAGGCTGGGGCAGCAGGAGGGTGCAGGTGGGGGAGGAGAGCCCAGGGCTGGGACGGCGGGGGGGTGCGGCGAGGAGCCCAGGGCTGGGACGGGGGGCAGCCAAAAATTTTTTTGCTTGAGGTTGCAAAAAACTAGAGCCGGCCCTGCTCTCATATCCTGGGACCAAAATGGCTACAACACTGTATATAACAGTCATTATCAGCTTAACAGAAGGACTTTGATTTCATTTGGATTTGGTGTTGGGAAACTCCTAGCATATTTTTTCACAAGTTCCAATTCCAAGATTATTTGGGCAATTTTAATTGGAGGTTAGTTTAACAGCTTTGTCCACAAGTTGGCAGCCATTCTATATCTGTTTCTCTATCATGGTTTTTCTTCTTCCTTCTTCCAAAATCTACAATCCCTTTATTGCTATAGATGGCATCCTTCAGAAACATCTGCAACACGAGACTCGGCAAGTAGGAGAATCCAGCCTGTGTATGTATAGTTGTTCTTTCTGTACAGCTAGGTCTGTTTGTGAAACTGAGTCCTCAGGGATTGAGGGTGGATAAAAAAGTGGATAGTGTAGATAAATATACAATCACCCAGCAGGTGATTTAAAGCCCTGAACAGTATTAATCTCTTTGGTTCCAATATTATAACATTTTAAAATTAGAATACTTGCCTCTTGAAGAACTGGAGCAATCATAAAAGCTGGTCCCCAAAGGAAAGCTGTATCTATTCCATGAGTCTGGTGATCAGAAGTAAATCTAGTTTTGAAAGAAAGATATCCATTGTTAATTCAAATCTTTTTTTTTTCTTTCAAAGAACTTATGAAATATTTTGATCCTGTGATATTGCTTACTGCACCAACAGTCTCTGGTTTCCTACTTTAGTGTGTTCCATCAATATCCAGATACCTTTTTCATGACTGATAGCAAGAAGTTTTGGTTTCTCTTTTCACAGCCTTTAGGATCAAGAACTTAGACCTCATCCATACTGGCAATAATATATTGTTAACTGAAACAGGATTTAAAACATAGTTCAACACCGTTTTCCTGGCCAACATAGTCAAGTCACATCTATTTTACATGTATTAGAGTATACATGAAATCATGTATTTGTTTTTGTACTAGGCTCTTAACTAGCCTAGAATACGGTTTGAGAAAAGTTTATACTCCAGTTTATACTTAACCATATTTAAATGTATTACATGTTAACCATGTTTAAGAACAGTATAGCTAAAATAATTCCATTGCCACCGTAAACAATGCCTTAGTGTGTAAACAGAAGAAAGCCTTTTGTTATCAAACCTGATTTCCTGAGGAGAGAATCTAGAATCTAGATGGCTAACCCAGTACCACTGGCCCCGTGGAGAAGCAGGCTACTCAACTTAGTTCACAGATACACACCATACCTGAACTGCAACCTCCAGGCAAGACCCAGCCTGCTCAGACTGCCCCATTGGTAGTTCAGCCTACTCCCTCAGTAAACTACTAGTAGGGAGCTTAAAGCACCACTTTGGCAGCCACGTGTTTGGGAACCAGAGTATTCTGGCGTCCCGTGAAGTACAGGCCTTCAGGTGTGTGTGTGGTGGGGGGATCAAAAGAGCCACTTGGTGTTCAATACTTACAAATGCCAATGGAACTCAGATCTGCCAGTCACCTGAGCAGAAGAGCAGCCTGGAGAAAATGCATGAAAAGATCCCTAACCCCTCGTAAGGTGCAAGCATGATATACATTATTTCTAAAACCTTCCTTCCCCATCAAGCTCCAGACTCTCCAACTCCCTCCAAACTGTACTTCACAGAAATATTGATCAGCCTTTGCTGAACAACAACATTCCCCCAGCAGGCACAGAGCTGCTGGGGAGCTCCTCCTGTAGCTATGCTAACTTCAGCATCCCTGAATTCATTGATCTGGATATTCAAGTGGAAGAGAACAGACACGGGTAGATTTTAAGTGGCAGGCTGCAACTTTATTAAAATGTAACATCAGAGAGGGGCACCATTTGCCTATCTGTCATGTTTGATACATTTTAGAATACCGCAAGCATAAAGACATTACTCCTCATCCAAGAGAAACATCTGTGAATTCTAATACACACCTGGATCTGTTCCTGGCTGCTTGTGGGACTAACCCTGAAGGCATTGAAAAAGGGCAACACCAAATGCAGAGGGTACAGCATCCACTAACCCTGACAGAACCTATATGGTTATGGGATGTCTATCATTTTCTCTGCACGCATCAGCTCTACACCATCCCTCCAATAATTTCCTTACCACAAATCCTTTACATGGGTCAGGGACTCCCATTAAAAGGATAAACCAGTTGGGCAACCCAAAGTAGTGGATTAAGCCAATCCACAGCAGGCTAAAGACAGAGTATATCAACCCACCTAATGTTTGGGGTTGGGCAGGGCTGCTGAGAGCAGGTTCGGGCCCCGGTGAAAAAAATTTTTCGGGCCCCCCAGCAAGGGTGGACCGGCTAAACAGGGCCGACGAGAGGGGGGGAAGCCGGGCCCCAGTAATTGTACCGGTTTCCCCCCGCTCTCGTCGGCCCTGGTGCTGGGCCAATGACATTGGAGACCTTCCCAAATTCTGTGAGGTTGGCCAAGTAAGCCCTTCAATCATTAGGGCAAAAAGTATTTTCAGCTAATCCTGTAGCTAACCATAGCCATGGTTCCACCATGGGTGAGACATCACCTGTGGGGCTCTGCTAGCACACAGTGCACGTTTCTGGAAGCTATTGTCCTGAAAACAAGATAGAGCATCTACAATGCCATTTTCTACCCTGGAGACACGTACTGCACACACACACACACACACACAAATGTAAAACAAAAGGTGATGCAACACAAATGCTCTCACTAGCCTCATTACCCATGCCAACTTTTCTGACTGTTGATTCACTATGTGGACCTCTGCTTGGTTGTCTAGGGACCTCTTCTGCCCTTTCTCTCTCCAGACCAGCTACTCACATCTCCCTTATATCATGGATGGAGTTAATGAACTACATCTGCCATAAAGAATCAGTAGAACTTCTGCAGTTTTATGCAAGTTCTAACACTGGCTGACAGTTCAGGTGAACAGAAGAGCATTACCCCTGTTACATAGACCATGAAACTGATAGAGTAAACAGCAATGGAGACAGTCTTGGGGATCTGATATTTTCCAGTGAATACAAGGCTTCCCTCCTAAACTATTCATTTGCACATGTGATCATAAAAAGAAGAACAGGAGTACTTGTGGCACCTTAGAGACTAACAAATTTATTAGAGCATAAGCTTTCGTGGACTACAGCCCACTTCTTCGGATGCATATAGAATGGAACATATATTGAGCTCAATATATGTTCCATTCTATATGCATCCGAAGAAGTGGGCTGTAGTCCACGAAAGCTTATGCTCTAATAAATTTGTTAGTCTCTAAGGTGCCACAAGTACTCCTGTTCTTCTTTTTGCGGATACAGACTAACACGGCTGTTACTCTGAAACATGTGATCATGATACTCCAGTGGTTAATCCAGAGTCTCTACAGCCTACCATGACCTCATAGCTATAGGAGATCTTCCTTAGCTCAAGTGGAAGAGGCCTGTATTGTCAATGTTTACAGTCCCAAGTTCTGTCTCCAGTAATGACTGTGGTGGCTGAATACATTCACACAAGAAGCATATTATTGTTGGAAAGTAATGTCTCTTAATTGAAAATCAGGAGCTGATACACTGAGGAGGCTCATATATGTCCTTCCAGCAAAGGATGCAGTGTCTTTCATGGCAAATCCATAAGAATGGCCATACTGGGTCTGCCCAAAGGTCCATCTCGCCCAGTATCCTGTCTTCCGACAGTGGCCAATGCCAGGTGCCCCAGAGGGAATGAACAGAACAGGTAATCATCAAGTGATCCATCCCCTGTCACCCATTCCCAGCTTCTGGCCAAGAGGAGATGCCACTATATCCAGGGTGGAAAAGAGAACTACCCTCTCCTTGGAAGATGATGCAGCACACAAAGTCCTATTTCAGAAAAACTGAAGCTTCCCTGAGAGTACATTCAAGTATTTATGGCCTTCTCTGCAAGCCTTTCAATCTACGTTGCCTAAATTAATTGACATTTGTCAAACGGCTGCAGAAACTGACCAAATCTCTGACTGCCAGACACAGAGCTAGTATTACATAATTGATTCTTCATACTGAAGATGTAAAGCTACTTAATTGTAAACACAGTCCTTTGACAGTAAATATTTTACACATCAGTCATCAGATAAAGACTAAAAGCAATTGCCTTAGCTACCTGTAAGACATGGTCTTATTTAGGTCTGGCCGGAAAACAAGAGTTCCATTTTGCAAAATAATTTGAGTTTCATCATTTGTTTTCAATCTGCATCAGAATAAAACCTAGATCTTTTGAATTTTTTTGTTAAAAGAAAGAGGAAAAAAGGGGGAAATGGGAGGGACACACATCATAGGCAATAGCCCAGCTGACTAGCTGATTCATATTTAGTCAGGAAGGTAAAAATGAGAAAGAGAGAGAGAGATCCCAGAATATCCAATAGCCGGGACGCTCACATGGGATGCAGGAGACTCTAAAGTTCCTGCTCCGAATCAGACAGAGCAAAAGTAAAGCATGAATGCCCAGTAACCACTGGGCTATTGGGTATTCTGGTGTCTCGCTCTCATTTTGACCTTCCTGACCAAATATGAATCAGCATTTTCTAACAGAAAAATGTTTAATCAAAAAATTCCTGAACAGCTCTAACGGTGTCAACCTTTGATTTCCTTCAATTATTTCAAAATGTATATGACATTGCTAAAGTTTCCATACACTGACTTTACTTGGTTTTATTGCTTAGGAAAGGATTCTCTCAGTGGTGTCTGTATCATCATGCCTCTATATGTGCATAGCACATTGTACCTGATCCTGAAGGAGTTCAGTATTGTAATAATTCCAAAAGAACTGAGCAAAAGAACCGTGGCAATTGAAGAACAAAGGGAAATGTACCCAATGTTCTATTTTTCAAAATAGCGGAGAGTTTGGGAGAGTATATTGAGCCAAAGGTTAATGTGCCCGAAGGCTTGCTCCAGGCTCTACCTAATTGGGTGTGTGACAGAAAACTTTCAGTAAGAAACTTTGCTTGATAAAGACATTTATATATTCTTATAAAAAATTTACGTGCTGCAAGAAGAAGGGATTTAAGAAGGGAACCCATTTACTTTTCTTCCTGCAACAGTCCCACTACCTCAGACATATATGAAATAACAAGCTATCATTTGATTTTTTTTTAACAGGGTGTTTATAAAGGTGATTCCTTCAACAGACTGAAAACAAACAACACAGGTTATGTGTTTAGGGCTTTTCAGAGTGTATGTCAGGAGATCATCATACACCAGGATACACCACAGCTGATCTTGCAATCATGAGCATAAATTAGGCACGCAAATGAACTCACTCATGTTGAAAATGTAGGCCCTTCTACTCATGCCCCAATCTACTGCATTTCCCATAAGTCTATGAAAGCTAGTTAGCCTCTACACATTTCCCACTGTTTGATGTTGTCCCACTTTTCCTTTTTTTTAAGCTATTAACCAAGTCTTGAATCTTGATATGCTCATACTGTGTAGTTTTTAAAGCTGTTTGTCATAGACCATCACTTCAAGTCCTTTTCTAACTTTTGAGCTATTGAATTATTTTATTATTTCATTTCCTCAGTGTGAGGCACTAAAACACAAAGCAAAATCTAACAGGCCACAGTTGGTGTATGTTATATGCAATGACCACATGGTCAGATTCCATCATTGGAGATTTTTAAGAGCAGGTTAGAAAAACATCTGTCAGGGATGTATTGATAATACTTAGTCCTGCCATGAGTGCAGGGGATTGGACTAGATGACCTCTTGAGGTCCCTTCCAGTTCTATGATTCTAATAACTATTGTTGGGAGGACAGCTTTTAAAACACATCTTTCACAGTAAGTCTCTATGAACTAATAAGATATTAAAAGAAAACATGTACAGCTTTCAGTTTTTTCTTCTATAAAGAAGAAAAAGAATAAGTAAAATTCTACAATATTACCGTTAATGATTCTATTTAATTTCTCAAGAAATATGAGATCAAATCCATAGAATATTTTTGTGCTACAAACATCTAAGTAACTTTAGTTACTTGATTAGTTCCACTGAAGCAAGGAGACTGCTTTCAAAAGCAAGCACTATGTCCAGTAATAAGTGACTGCAGGATCTGGCTCTGAACTATTGATACCATAAGTGGGGAATAGATAGGACTACAAACTTCACATCACTGAAGACTACCTGAGGGATTCTTTTATTAATGGATATTAAACCACTGCTACTTACCCTGGATATGAATACCCAAAAAGCCCTAATGGTTAAAAGTATGGACATAAACACTGTTAAGCAGAAATATTAAAAATAAATATTTGAAACATCATACGACCCATTCTATTAAACAAACACCTGGAAAATAAATAACAATTGAGGAAAGTTAAGTAGTGGGGGGGGGAATATTGCTTTTAAAGTAAAATCTATGTTAAATGTTACATGAACTATGCAAAATATTTTTACTGTTTTACTATAAACTGCTCTTGTTAAGGCAGAGAGATACAATTTTATCATTACTATTATCAAAATAAATATAAAATAATTGTTACACTGGATCCGCAATAAATATGAATAAAATATCACAGATAGGAAAGAGACTGGTAGCTTACTCGTGCATTAATCCTCGTACCACTGTGTTTCCATGGACATGAGAATCAAAGAATAAGGTGTACAAATAAGGCAACAGCGTGTATCTAATCAGCAATGTAGACCGAGATATCTCCGCAAATTCTGCTCCAAACACTGCAGGGTCTTGCTCCTACCAAAGAGAAAGTGATTTGTTTTGTATTTAAGTTTACAAATATGCAATTATTATACAGGAAGTAGCCTGCCATGATTTAAGGAAAGCGTCTATTGACTTGAACAGTCTACAGTTGAATGCTTAGCGTAAAAAAAAAATCTAAACAGAATAGACAATAACAACAATCCAGTCTCACACTGATTTAGAACCTTTTATTCCTAAATATATCAGTGAACATCGTAAGACAGGGACTTGATCCTTAGTGGTGTTGAGCACCCTCAATTGCCCGTAAGGTCACTAAAGTCATTGAGAGTTGTGGATTTTTAGCTCCTATCAAGATCAGACTCTGTATATTTAGAAATCATTTCACCACTGAAATGCAGCTACCTCTGGGGTAGAATGTGTAAGATAAGTGGAAAATGGATACTCAATATGCTGCCAAACAGAGGGAAGAGGGAAATTCTTTTGGCCAAGACCATAGAGACAAACCTGTATGAAAAGTGCCATTTGATTTTATGGCCTTCGGGTGAAATTGTGGCCCCACTGAAGTCAGTAGCAAAACTCCCATTGAATTCAATGGGCCAGGATTTCATCCTTATTTTTAAGAGGTCTCAACTTGGTTTGTTACTCTGCACCTACAATTTTTGGATGCAAATAAATGCAGACCAGATATTTTGGGGGCACAATTAATTGTATCTAGACATCTACCTACCTGATTTCAAATACAACTTGATTCATAGATTCATAGATTCTAGGGCTGGAAGGGACCTCGAGAGGTCATAGAGTCCAGTCCCCTGCCCTCATGGCAGGACCAAATACTGTCTAGACCATCCCTGATAGATATTTATCTAACCTACTCTTAAATATCCCCAGAGATGGAGATTCCACAACCTCCCTAGGCAGTTTATTCCAATGTTTAATTACCCTGACAGTTAGGAACTTTTTCCTAATGTCCAACCTAAACCTCCCTTACTGCAGTTTAAGCCCATTGTTTCTTGTTCTATCCTTAGAGGCTAAGATGAACAAGTTTTCTCCCTCCTCCTTATAACACCCTTTTAGATACCTGAAAACTGCTATCATGTCCCCTCTGTCTTCTCTTTTCCAAACTAAACAAACCCAATTTTTTCAGCATTCCTTCATAAGTCATGTTCTCTAGTCCTTTAATCATTCTTCTTGCTCTTCTCTGTACCCTCTCCAATTTCTACACATCTTTCTTGAAATGCGGTGCCCAGAACTGGACACAATATTCCAGTTGAGGCCTAACCAGCGCAGAGTAGAGCGGAAGAATGACTTCTTGTGTCTTGCTCACAACACACCTGTTAATGCATCCCAGAATCACGTATGCTTTTTTGCAACAGCATCACACTGTTGACTCATATTTAGCTTGTGGTCCACTATAACCCCAAGATCCCTTTTTGCCGTACTCCTTCCTAGACAGTCTCTTCCCATTCTGTATATGTGAAACTGATTGTTCCTTCCTAAGTGGAGCACTTTGCATTTGTCTTTATTAAACTTCATCCTGTTTACCTCAGACCATTTCTCCAATTTGTCCAGATCATTTTTAATTATGACCCTATCCTCCAAAGCAGTTACAATCCCTCCCAGTTTGGTATCATCTGCAAACTTAATAGCTTGATGGTTATGTCAGAATGACATCAATTATGCTTACAAATATTTGTGCATATAATTCTGAGAGCACAATAGGGTAGGCCATTTCTAAAAGCCAGGTTGTGATTGGAAAGCACTGCAGAAAATTTAGCTACACATTTTCCAGAAAAATTAATGGAAAATGTGTTAAGTCAGGTCCCCTGCCTTGCTTTGAAAAGCTCAACCCTCATTCCTAAAATCTATACCCAGCAGACAGGACTTCTGCTTTTAAGGTTTTGTCACAAAGACCCTCACTAGAAACTGTATGGCCTCCTTAGAAACAGAAAGAGCAGATTCAAAAAAATTATCCACATTCACTGGATATTGTTGACCTGTTGTATTCAGTGGATTCACTCTGCTATTTACTGAAGTTCATAGAAACTGTGGACTGAGATCATGAAAAAGAGTCGTAAGACTCCATATCTGTTTTAAAAATTTCTCCCTAAATGAGTCAATTTCTCTTTAAAATACTGCATCATGAATTCCTGAATTAATGAAACATAAAAGGAACAGAAATAATAAAACTTTGCTTTTATATTATCTAGTGTTTTTCAGGCAAGAATATTATTAAGCCATGCAAGATCCCTGTGAGTCAGACAAACCAGATGCTTAAGATCAAATTTTAATATTACACTTAATATTAATTAACTCAATATTTAAGTTATTTTTACCCTCTCTTATACATACATCTGCATTAGTCAATAACCATGTTTCCTGCTGGTTTCTAAGCTCTGGAACGCCAGCTACTTTTTAATAGTGGTATATTTTTACCACTTGGACAGCCCTACTGTACAAATATTGTCTAAATACAGTAAAAATAGTCAGTCTCTAAGTCACTCAAAGCTCCCTGCAAATCAGACTTTTACAAAAAATGAACAGAACTGTTCTATGATTTTTAACAGTACAAGAAAAATTAATTCTAGTTGCTCAATTCAATTTTTCTTGAATTGGCATGTAGTAATTTGAGGGGGGCGGACATCATGTGGGCCCTATTCTGCCACCCTTACTAATGCCTTACTCCTCAAATGGATCCATCAACATAAGGATGATGGAATTCGACCCATGACCTACTTATTTATGAGTTGATAAGCTACAGCCTTCATGAAGAATGCACTCATGTAGCCATATATTTATATTTCCATTGTATGCACTCTTGTTTGACATGCAAATTAACTACCAACCTGTATGTAGACTACAAATATACTCCCATGTAGGCCAAACACAATTTTACATTTTCATGCACACATGGGTGCATGCATGAGTGCAAATCAGATAACTATAAATCTAACTACAGTGGACACCACAACACAGAGAATATTTACACACAGTAGTATCTGAAAAAAACAGACATTTCCTATTCTAATTATAGGGGAATACTTTGGTAGTTCCAATGCTATTGGATAGTAAATATGGGGGCAAGTCTTGACTTTTTAATAGCAACCATTGTGCCTGTTTACATGTGCAGTTGCACAATTTTTAAAGGCACATACCCATTTGTGCAGGCAAATATGAATTCTTGTGGTGCAACTGTTACACCAGCCTTTAAAAATCTGGCCTTGCAGCAAAATGAAAGTTAACAGTCACAACATTAACTCCATCTTTGTACATTTCATCTTACAAAAGTAAAAACAGCCTCTTGTAATAGCAGAATCATTCTTTCATTCATTGTTACAGCACAGTGGAGAAATATAATGTATATCCAAAGACCAGAGGACCTTCAACCTTTCAGCAGCTAGAAACAACATGACATTTCTTTCTAGCTGAGATAAGAGCTAGAATGAGTATATGGATACAGAGTTAGACTTGATAATGCACTTTTTCAGTTATGAATTCAGTTCAGTTGCTTTTTTTCAGATTTCAATTTTACTAGGCTGAGTAACTGTTGTTTCTACTGCTACCTGTCCTTGAAGTTTCTAATGTATAAGAAATATAATTTGTCCAAAATTTCTAACTATGATATATGTCGGAGGCTTAATTTAGGATGATGCAGGTTGTACCCTGTCTGCCCCTTCCTGAAATGTGTGTTAAAAGGTGAACATAAAATCACTTTAAAAACATTCTAAGCAAGTAAAAGGATGTGTTATATGTTCATATTTTAAAATGACAACCAAACAATAATTTATGGGCAGGAGATAATAGCAAATCTGTTCCTCCTCCATTTGCCTTCAAATAATTGTTTCCCTGAAATACTTGATAACGTCATTAACACCTAAAAGAGAACAGGAAACAAAAACTAGGGTGTTGGTAGATTATTGATGAAGGAACTGATTTGTATCTACATTTTTGTAATTGTAAACTGTGCACAAATTTATTTCTATGCAGCTTTGGGATATTAGACACTTTTTTTAAAGTTTCAATCCATTTTTAAATTATGGGAATGCATAACAATCACTTCTGTGCATGACATCTGATAGCACTGCACCATATAAAAGATTTCTGTTCACCCAACAAGGGTTTACCCACAGAAACGCAGAATGATTTTTGAGAGTACAATTTAAATATTAAAATGATAAATATGAAAATCAAGAGCTGCAGCATTTAGTAGCTTTGCTTTCTTACCATCTGGCCCTCTCCGTTATGATTTCTGGAGAAAGGATAAAATGAACCAAGTTGCATCCATCGTAAGCAGAGTTCATAAGTTGTATCAAGGAGAAACCCACAGATATCAGCACCAATCTGAAGAAACACAATAATTAAGTAAGTGCTCATAAGGGTGAGTAAGAGTTACACAATCAGGCCCTAAATCAATAAGTTACAGTGATACCTGTTAATAAAGGTCAACGAAAGGACCACTATTTTTCTGGTGATTTTATCAGGTGATCCCACAATAGTGTGATGAACATGGAAAAAAAATGTGCAGTGACTGAGAATGTTAATATAGATTTGACTATATTTTAATAATTGTATTATTTCTTCAACTCAGCTTGCAAAATTAGAAATATATTTTGAAATATGAATGATGAAACATATATCAGGAAGGAAATCTATTTTTCCTGGTGTAATGCCAACAGGCCCTGGTCGTCAGCGGGCGGGATTGAACCTGGGACCTCTGGAGCTTAGTGCATGAGCTTCTACCACATGAGCTAAAAGCCAACTTGCTGTTAGCTAAGGCTATAGAGCCAACTCAATCTCTCTCTAAGTGGTCTTGGTGCCACTAGATGGGATAGAACCCCACACCCAGAAGGTGTGCAGGTTACACTGGCACATCACACAATTGTTTCATATGAGAATCTTTGACTCTTCTTGAATTAGAAAAAATTGACAAAATTAAATTTAATCAGCACCTGCTTGCCATATCAAGCATTTCATATAAGCAAACATTTGGATTCATTTCAAATGATATTACATATGAAACAGTGATAGCCTTTAGGCAGACTTACATATGGAATCCCAAAGAGATTAAATTCCAACATTCCAATTATTGACATGTGCATATCTTTCCAGCGTGAATAGTTGTCACCTAGCCAGTGACCTGCATATTTCCCACTTCCGACAAATGTAGAACGACTCAGAACGAATGCTCGCTTTCCGGTGGCCTTCTGAACAGCACTGGGAAAAAGTACATCAACATCAGTGAAGAAAACCCAACTCAAGAAGTTTTCACATTATAGGCTTGATTCTGAAGTCCTCATATAGGCAAAATTTTGGTTAAGGTAAGTGAGAGTTTTATCCATATAACAACTGTTATTGTGGTCCATTATGTTCTCGAGTCATGTAAAATGCAGAAATCAGTACTACATCCTTGTAAAGAAAAACAACCACCATAAATTGGTAAGAATGTATGTCATGACTGTTGTGGAATCTATGACTTTCGGGGTCATGTACTCATTCAGGTTCCTCATGAATCTGAATGTATGTGAATAAGAATATAAGAATTTCTCACTATTTCTATTTATGTTCTTCTGAGGCTTGGTTTTCCCTCAGAGAGCCATTTATCAAGTTGAAATAAAACTAGAGCAGGCCTTGTTGTGGAATTTCCACCATCCAGAAACTGAAACATACTATGAGAAAACCAGATCTCTCAATAGTTTGATACTCCAAAAGCCAGGGCTGGCTCCAGGTTTTTTGCCGCCGCAAGCGGCGAAGAGAGAACAAAAAGAAAAAAAGAAAAGCCCGATTGAGCGGAGTGATTGAGCTGCTGCCAAGTGCCACCAAAGAGGAAGCAAGGCACTGAAGGACCCGCCGCCAAATTGCCACCGCGGACCCGGACGTGCCGCCCCAACAACGGATGGACGTGACGCCCCTTTCTATTGGCTGCCCCAGGCACCTGCTTCCTTCGCTGGTGCCTGGAACTGGCCCTGCCAAAAGCTCCCCAAATTATTAAAAGCCCATGAGAAACATACACACACAAATACAAGGAACCATGTACAAATATTAGAACTTGTGCCATCCCTACTTATATTCATGTTTTGTTTTAGTTTAAGATGTCCATGTTGTTTGGAAATGTTGTGCAAATAAGTTAGCAAGTTAGTTGTGGGTGAGAGACTGAGTGAGAATGGGACAATGGTTAAATAAGCAGGTAAAGTGAGTTAGACTCATAGACTTTAAGGTCAGAAGGGACCATTGTGATCATCTAATCTGACCTGCACATCCCAAGCCACGGAACCTCACCCACTCCTGTAATAGACCCCTAATCTCTGGCTGAGTTACTGAAATCCTCAAATCATAGTTTAAGGACTTAAAGTTACAGAGAATTCAGCAGTTACCGAGTTTAAACCTGGAAGTGACCTGTTCCTCAAGCTGCAGAGGAAGGTGAACCCCCCTCCCCCCGGGGTCTCTGCCAATTTGATATGGGGGAGAAATTCCTTCCCAACCCCAAATATGGTGATCAGTTAGCCCCTGAGCATGTCCACAGCAGTTGAGAGAGTGGGTGTTGGATCAAGTATCAAGTGGAATGCCCCAAGGGTCAGTCCTGGGGCCACTTTTGTTCAATATCTTCATTAATAATCTGGAGGATGGCGTGGATTGCACCCTCAGCAAGTTTGCAGATGACACTAAACTGGAAGGAGTGGTAGATATGCTAGAGGGTAGGCATAGGACACAGAGGGACCTAAACAAATTAGAGGATTGGGCCAAATGAAATCTGATGAGGTTCAACAATGACAAGTGCAGAGTCCTGCACTTAGGGTGGAAGAATCCCATGCACTGCTACAGACTAGGGACTGAGTGGCTAGGCAGCAGTTCTGCAGAAAAGGACCTAGGGATTACAGTGGATGAGAAGCTGGATATGAGTCAACAGTGTGCTCTTGTTGCCAAGAAGGCTAACGGCATTTTGGGCTGTATAAGTAGGAGCATTGCCAGCAGATTGAGGGATGTGATCATTCCCCTCTATTCGGCATTGGTGAGGCCTCATCTGGAGTACTGTGTCCAGTTTTGGGCCCCACACTACAAGAAGGATGTGGAAAAATTTGAAAGAGTCCAGCAGAGGGCAACAAAAATGATTAGGGGGCTGGAGCACATGATTTATGAGGAGAGGCTGAGGGAACTGGGATTGTTTAGTTTGCAGAAGAGAAGAATGAGGGGGAATTTGATAGCTGCTTTCAACTACCTGAAAGGGGATTCCACAGAGGATGGATCTAGACTGTTCTCAGTGGTAGCAGATGACAGAACAAGGAGTAATGGTCTCAAGTTGCAGTGGGGGAGGTTTAGATTGGATATTAGGAAAAACTTTTTCACTAGGAGGGTGATGAAGCACTGGAATGGGTTACCTAGGGAGGTGGTGGAATCTCCATCCTTAAAGGTTTTTAAGGTCAGGTTTGACAAAGCCCTGGCTGGGATGATTTAGTTGGGGATTGGTCCTGCTTTGAGCAGGGGGTTGGACTAGATGATCTCCTGAGGTCTCTTCCAACCCTGATATTCTATGATTCTATGGTGAAAGTCCAGGTGAAGAGAATTTTCCAAATTTTACTCCCAGAAGAAACCATAGGACTGCACAGAAGGCTAACAGAATGAGGGATTTGGCAATAACACTGTCAGATGAAAAACTGGACTAGTGAACTCACCATGAAGGCCCCCTGAAAACTCTGGACTATCAGGACTTGACAGGGCGCTACATAAAAGAAAGAGGGTGGCTGCAAAGCAACACGTAAACTTTAAGAGAGTACTCTTTTGGGGACATGGAAAGAGGAGGGAAATGAAAAATCTGGATGAACATGGAGACTTACATAATGGGAAAGAAGGGACAGCAGTGGTTAAGTACCTAAAATATGAGGTGTCCCCAAAATATTTCATAAAGTTTCAAAGTTAGAGAACATTTAAAAAGTAGGGCAAAATTCTCTTCTCAGCTCCAATATCTGCTGTCCTTACATGTACAGAACTCCTACTGAGATCAAAATATATCTGCAATTATAGGAAGAGCAAAGAGTGAAACTGAGAAATATTATGTGGCTCTCAGAGGAGAAATGTTGCCATAGTTTGTTTACTGCAGAGTACGCCCCTGTCTTTTCATAATATTTATGGTGACTTCTGATGTTATCAAGACTCCTCCCAAAATTACCATGTCTAATCTATAGCCTTGACAATAAACTCGAATATTTATATTCCTATTGCTATTAGTAAGTTTGACACCCCTCTACATTTACATGGTTATCCAGTCTCGTGTCTTTTCCCATAAAATTCACAGTATACAAATAATTGTACTACTTTGCTTTTAATATAGGAATTTGTTTATATAGTATTATTAGATGATAAAGAATTGCTTTGATGGCAAGTACAAAGCAAAATGGAAGTAAAGAACAAGCACCAAATCAAACTATGAAAGAAATCTTGAATTATTCTAAACAAAATGCATCCTTCCTTTCACTGTTTCCCCCTCTTTCCTGTTCTGGTACAACACTGATTTTTTGTGATAGATTTATTTACGATGTTTTCATTTGCACTTCAAAAATATGTAATTTCATTGTGTAAGAGAACAGTCAAAGAATTGGGACATTATTGCTTACTGACAAAGAAAACATACTGTGAAGTGCCTAGTTACAGAGATAAAATATGTTAGTGTTTTCTTAAATAGTTTTTGTATGTGAGTTATAGGACTCACCAGTTATTTAATATTACATGTAATTTTGTTTGGCAGCATTTACATAATTAATTATTTTCAAAGGAGCCTAAAAAAGTTAGAAACCCAAATTCTATTCAATTTCACTTAGATTTGGGCACTTAACTCCTTAGGCTCCCTTGAAAACTGCAGCCTAGATTATTAATACTTTTGTGTATTATCCTCATCACTTTCCCTTATTAATGAGATTTGCACAAAAGCACTGGCACACATGTTTATATAAGTGAGCTACATATTTTACTGTACTGGCTCTTTAACCGGCACAGATTTTTCAAAATGTGTTATGTTGATATTTCTAAAACAAACTGATTGGTTTTCATACAAATAAACAAATGTACATTAAGCTTATGGCCTAACCACTGCAAGGTATGTAATGCCTGAAAAGCAATGGAATCGGTTCTGTTGTTCAAGGGGGCCAGCTGGTGTAGTGGCCACATAAAACAAGACTCCAGGTCTCTTTTAGAAGTAACATCCTGGAGCATTACTGGCAAAGAAACATGCCTTCCCTAAACCCTAGCATAGGTCTCCTCAGATACTCCAGTTTTATGTGTGGGGCAAATTACTGGGGTAGTAGTCATGGGTGGAAAACAATAAACTAGAGCTGGGTGAATAGTTTGTAACAAACAATTTAACAAGTTTTACCACTTTGTGAGTCATCACAGAACCAAATCTGATTTTCTCAAATACATTTGTTTGAAGTTATTCACAGAACAACATCTGTGGATAATTCTTGGCCTGTAAATTGTGTGAAAGCTGATTGCTGTAAGTATTCAGTATTCAAAAGTTATCCTATTTGACTGGAAACAGATCACATGACAGGTTTCTGTTACCTGATTGGATTTCTTAGAATCAGATTTTAGATACAAATACTCACGATTATTACTTTGTAATTCAATTTCTGCAAATATTCTGCAATATATGCAGTTCTGATAAACATTCCTGTCAGTAACATCATTTATTAGATGATTATTTGTGGAAAGTGAATGCAAAAGGGCATGAACACAGCCATGGAAGAAATTTGTTTTAAAAAAATCCAGATGAAGATCCACGGAATATTGTTTGCAGTATTTGCCTAGTTCTACTGCAAACCCTGCTTCTGTTTTTAGATGCATTGTGAGCTATTTTATATTTTGAAAACGATTTTTTTGTCTTCAAGAATTCTGTGTGTTTGGTTGAACAAAGTGTTTGTATTTCTCATGAACAGTGCTATTCTTCAGAAGCAGGAAGATGGCTGAGAAAGGCACTTTTGTGTGGTGCTACGTTTATGAAGCTGAAATGAGACAGATATGAAAAGGGTCAAAATTGACCTTTACTTTCTGTGTTAGGTCTGTACAGCAGACACAGCATGCACAGCACACAGGCTTACTGCCTTGTGGGTGGCAGAATACTTGGTTATAAAGCCGCAGGGCAGTTTTTCAGATGTGGAGGTGGACTGAAGGATAGGATCCTTTAATATCCTAAATACTAGGTTGTCAGATTGTGGGCCAATCTGAACTCTCTACCGAGCTCTCTCTGGCACAGAGACTGCGTACTCCTATGTGGTTGTACAGAAAGCAGCAGAATGATGGGGCCCCGTGGGGGATGCTACCACACTACCGTTAGTAAATACTAATGTTAAGACTGAGTAAAAACAACATAAGGACTCCAGGTTTTGGCCCTTTATTAATACAACAAAAAGAATTGTGTCTCTAACCTCAATTTGTACTGAAAACAAGCATGATGTGCCCGTTTGATTTTTCTTTTTTGAGAGTCTAAAAAGCATATCCAGCCTTTGAACTAACTCTAGTTTCATAGTGACAGATACTGTTAGTCTGAAATAGCTCAGAGTTTTCCAGCTGCAAAAATGACAATTTTTACATTAACCTATAACTGCAATGCAATGTAACTCCACCATTTAGAATCCCCTTTGGGCTTTCCTTACCACATCACAGACTTATGCCAAAAAACAATATACTCTCCAGGCAAGTCAAGACATGTCCACGAAAAGATTTTTGTTATCTCGGGAGTCTATGTTTTTAATTCTTCCTCTAAAGTAATAAATACTCCTTTATATATGACATCATAATTAGCTGCTATGGGAAATGGTTGTGAAGTCACTAAATCTGATTCTGTAGCTGTTGTGTTGGGAGAATTTTCACAGAAATCACTGAACTTCTTAGTTTAGTTTCACATGAGCAGCAGCCGAAGAATTAGGCCCTATCAGAATTAGGCCCTTTCACTTTATCTGAAACAAATTAACATGACAGAAGCAAACTTTCTGATTCCTTGAAATTGTCCTTAGTACATAAAAAGCAAAGAGACCTAAACAGATATTTCTAAGTAGAGCCCATTTCAAAGTTTTCCATGTAACATCAGCTGTTATTTTAACAGCTGTTAAATTCTTATTTAAACTGCATGTTTAGAAGGAGATACTTAGATGACTTACATGAAAGTTGGTGGTGTCTGTGACCAGCCAAAGAGAGAATGTGTGTTATAATGATCCCCCAGATAAGTTTTTGAGTCTGGACATAACGTCTTCTGAGCCAGAGAGTAATCTGTAATTCCTGAGAATGGCATATAAAGTTAGAGAATTATTCAGATCAAATTTCAAACCTCTTCACAATTGTATTCAATGAAGAAATATTACAATATATAGCAAAATCCTAAAGATTTTAAAAAGAATAAAAGCGGAAGCACTGCAGGATCTAATCTTTTTAGATTGCTGTGTGTTTAAAGATAATAGTGACAAATCTTCTTCTAGATGGACATATCATAGGGTTGCCAACTTGGTAATATTTAAAACCATACACTCCAGCAGGAGTGCCGGAATCTCCTCTGCTTCGCCTCTTTCCCCAAGGCCCCACCTCTTCCCTCAAGGGCCCTCCCCCATTCACTCCTCTTACCCCTCCCTCCTGTTGCTCACTGCTTTTCCCCTCCCACCCACCCACCGCTCACCCCCTGTCTGGGTCAGGAGTGACTCACCTGCAGAGCTGGGGCTGGGAGCTGCAGCCACTTGACACAAGCTGAGTAGCAGCTGGCGCGGGTGATGACCCGGCGCCTCCCTGTCTCCCCTGCCTGTAGTAACCGGACTTTGGGTGTCCTGTCAGGACATCTGACCAGACACTGTCGGCTCCCATTTTTGACCAGACTTTCCAGTCGAAAACCAGGCACCTGGCCACTCTGGATATGTTATGTTCAAAGGGATGTTTCTATTGAATAGGCTATGTTAATGTAGTCCAGTTCTATGTCTAGAAAATCAGATCTTCAAGAAAGGTAATATAGATTCAAATACTAACACACAAAGGAAAAATCACTGAATCAATAATAATTCTACAGGGTGACACTTGTTTCCTATTAAGTGACAGACTTTAGTAAATTCCAGTGTCAAACAAAAATAAAAATGCAAAAGCACAAAGACCTTACATAAGCATTTGAAATCATGGGTTCTCAATTTGCATATCACTAAACTGTAGATGGCAATTAAGCAGTATGACTCAGAAGGCCTCTGTGACAGAGTAAGAATTCATAACTAGGCTCAAATCCTGCCTCTCTTTCCCTGCAGAATGTAGGACTTAAAAGACAGTGGAACTAGTGGAGTCCACACTACTGTATGTTTGAAATTACTACAAAATGTAATCTCCAGTATCTAAAACCATATTAGCATGTCCTCTCTACTATCCTTCTAGAGCTAGAATCTTTATGATTGGATCCTTTGACACAACAGGCTGTAAAGTCTCCATTGTGGCTGAATTGCATGTGGAATCATTTAATGTACAGTCAATTTCCAAGTAATTTGACAGACAATTCACTAGTTATGGCTAAGTGTAATATTCTGGTGATAATTAAGTATAAGTTCTGTCTCACATAAGAAACAAAGTGAAATGTAAAATAAAATTACCAAAACTGAATCCTATTATCATGATTCATTCTTATTTTAAATACTGCAAAGACTCCTTGATTTCTGCCTCGATCATACAGCTTATTTTCACAATTGTATATTAATCCACAATTTAAGGGGTTTTTATAGAAAATTGCTTTTTAAGGGCCAGCTTTTCAATCATCAGCCTCCATTTTTATGGGTTCAGATTACAGGTGCAAATAATTGTGGGTACCGTTGAGATAACAGTGGCTAAGTCTGTTATGTGTGAATGCAAAGCAGCTTAGATATTTCGCTGACCTTATTTGTGGGTACAATTAATGCCAACAAAAAAAGAGGCGTTCTTAACGTAAGTATGGAAAGCCTTTAAGGGCTTGATCTTTGAAGTCAGTGTGGAGATTGGCCTGGGTAGCAATGGTAGGATCTGTGTGTAATAGTTAAGTTCTACAAACTCCAACAAATAGAGGAGCAGAGTGAGAATCTTCTTAACATTTTCTGTTTAAAAAATTTCTATTGTTTTCAGTAGTTTACAATAATAATATTGTACTTTTGTTGTGTTTTATTCATGAGTTTGTTCAGTGCCCTGAGCACCCCAGGGAGGGAACAGGAGATTTAAAAATAAAAATGTTACTGTTACAAAGCATCCGCATTGGAATGCAACACAGAAAAACAAAGTAAAAATATCCAATATTTCACTGCCAATAACGAACTGTATTGGCTGCCTGCTGCCAACTAGGCTTGCTAGCACAGCAGGGATTTGTTGGCGAAATGTTGACCAGATGAATTGCCGGATTGCTGGCACCAGCTGCAGGGCTTCTGGTTTCCTGGGACATAATTTTAACCCCAGGCATGTGTAGTAAGAGGAGGCCCTGAGATAGAAATCTTGGTATCAGAGGCCTGGTATGAGGCCTAAGGCCTGAACTAAAGTAATGGTCAAGACTTTGCTAATATAAAGCAAAGTTAAGCTGTGAGCCAGAGGCAAGCCCTGCTCACAGAAGCTGGCAAAGAAAGGGCTGATGCTGCAAAAAGAGACATACCTAAAAGGTACTGGACACCAGATATCAGAATACATACTACACTGGAACATTCCACAGATAACATGGAACAGGCCGACCCATCCCAATGACAGGGGCAAAAGGGTAAAATGATGGATAGAGTTGTTTTGATCGAACCAACATGTACAAGGTGAGAGGCGGCATCTTACTACGTAGAGGGGTTGTACCTTGCTGCGTGGAGGGGTTGCACCTCAATACATCAGGAGTGATGTGTAACTTGTTTGTACCTGTGTATAAGAATGTATCCCTGGGGTGGTGTCTTTGTCCGTCCGAGAAGACAGTGGAAAGTCCCGCCACTGACTGAGCCGGGTCCATTGCCAAGAGGCATCTATTAGTAGTATGCCCGGTAGACTAAGTAATCTACGGGGAACTGCAATTGTGTCCAAGGTCGCAATAAACCTGGCCAAGGTGCCTTCATACCTTACTAGAGTCTGTGGTCATTGGGGGTTCTTGTCGGGTTTGCTGTGTCAGCCATCTGCAGAGCTGGGACAGCACACGGAGGGAACACACGCACGCAGCCGAGTGATATCAACATAGGAGATAGCAGAGCACCACACCGGTAGCATCTGACAACAGCATGTTGGGTACTAGAAGAGGTTTTTCCACCCCATCACTCTCATACAACTTTATTAGAACCTATCTTCCCGAGAGAAGAAGTGTTGCCAAGGATACAGAGATAACTAGTTACTTTTTCGGAAAAGTGCCTAGGAATCTTGACCTTTCATCAGAGATGGGCTGAAGTTTAACCTCTCACATCCAAGTGACACCTACAGCACAACATAGAGGGCCTGATCCAAAGCCCATTCAAGGCAGTAGGAAGATTCCTACTGACTACAGTGAGGTTTGGGTCAGGCCTTAAAGCTATACAAAACTCATGATTCAGTTCACACACTTTTACTGCAAAATCAGAGAATTCAGGGGGGGAAATCGCAATTGGGAACTACATGCTATTTTAATGAAATTGCACCGGTACAAAATAGCAACAAATTTGCATAGGCGAAGTTTGACTTTTATATTTGGGTGGGGCGCCAGTCAGGCCAATGAGCTGCGTGGGGGGTGGAGTGAGGGGCAAATTCCACTCCTGCCCGAGGTTTGCAGTTTGGGGGACAATGCCCCCACCGCTCTCTCCCCCAAAACTACGCCCATGACAATTTGCCCTAAATTTGCTCCCTTGCCTGTCAGAAAAGTGGTTTTCAAACCTTGCATGCCACAACCCAAAGGAAAAACTATTCTGGGATGGCAGTTTATTTCCTTCCTAGAATAGAGTTTAATTACTGCCTATATCCCATGATCTACAGCAGCGGTTCTCAAACTTCATTGCACCACAACCCCCTTCTGACAACAAAGGACGACCCAAGGAGGGAGGACCAAAGCCTGAGCCCGCCTGAACCCAACTGCCCCGGTGTGGGGATGGGGGGGAAGCTGAAGCCCAAGAGCTTGAGCCCCAAGCAGAGGTCCCATAACCCTGAGCCCCGACACCAAAGTCTGAAGCCCTCAGGCTTCGGCTTCAGCCCTGGGAGGTGCTTTCTCCCCCGTCAGGCCGGGGGACAACTGAACCCTAAATGATTATGTAACTGAATCCATACTGATAGCACAATAGGCAAGTAAAGATGGAAAACAAGAAACTTTGCACTGTTTGAGGAAATAACCAATACAAATAAAGAGTTTTTAAAAGGCACTTACTAGGAATATAAGGAGGGTAGTTGAGGTCATTAAGAGCACAGCCTGGGTACTGGCCAGTTCCAAAATTGGCTGGTTCATTCATATCCTTAAATAAAAAGTTTTACATATATACAAGTTGTCTTTTTGATTTTGGAAAAAAGAGAAGGAAAATCTACTCAGACGTACAATCCAGAGTCCGTCATAGTCAAGGACAGTTTTGAACTCAACACACATCTGGATCCACCAGTCAGCTGTCCTGGGGTTAGTGTAGTCAGGAAACACGGAATCTCCGGGGGGCCACACCTGGAATTGACCGTAAGTATTTGATTAATATATGTGACTTCTGATTATGAAAATTCTCTAACACTGAGAAACAACACTGCTACCTACATATATGCTAATTTAAGAAACCAACCTTGCCAACAGCTGGAGTTACTCCATCAGAATTGTTCACCCAGATTCCCATTTCTTGTCCAAGTTCATAGGGCCTATAAGTACCTGGTGCTTCATCCTTGCTTAAGAAAGGATCCTAAAAAAAACGTTTTCCTAGGATTATCATAAGCACTATGATAACAGCTACTTTCATTAGTACTTTTCAGAATACTTTGGAAGATATAGCTAATGTAGATTGTATTAATATTAGACAAAAGCTACATTAAAATGGAGTTAAAGTTGAGAGTACCTCTCAGTACAAAACCAAACATTATAATCCCTGGAAATCCAGAGTTAAATGACATCATCCAATAACCATACAATTACGTTTAAGAAACGTTAGTGCTTGTGATTCTATATTAGATTAAACTGATTTTAAAGAAGCATTATATTTTTTTTCTTTTTTCCCCCTCTCCCCCATCATGATGTCACTATTTGGCAGCGATAAGCTTGTTTGGGTACCCAGTTGTGCCTTTCATTAATACAACACCTTAATATGTTTGCATTTTGTTAAGTTCAACCTTAAATCTGAATTTCCTGAGGGTACGTCTACACTACTCACCGGATCGGCGGGTAGTGATCGATCCCCGATCGCTCTGCCATCGACTCCTGTATTCCACCGCGGTGAGAGGCAGAAGCAGAGTTGACAGGGGAGAAGCGGCAGTCAACCCCACACCGTCGAGGTAAGTCGACCTAAGATACGTCTACTTCAGCTATGGTATTCTTGTAGCTGAAGTTGCGTATCTTAGGTCGATCAAACCCCCCCTCTCTCCCCCTCCCCATGTAGACCAGGCCTCAGTTTAGAACACTTGATTTTGGGATAATTACAATATCCCTGTAACATATTTTACCCTAAATTATGTATGTATGTATGTATGTATTAGATATGTATACTCAACCTTAACTCCACCTTAACGTAAATTTTGTCTAGGAACTTCCTTCTCATTTTCACTGAGTTTCAGTCATGAAAACTAAACAAGAAATTCAAAGAGAATGTTACTATGTTATATTTCCAGTGATTTGAAGATATGAGGTATCAACCTTAAATCGTTTTTAAAATTCTCACTTCAGATTCATCAGTACATTCTGGCTGTTTTATACCACACTGGAGAGTTCAAAGAAGCCAGGACTGTACACCTCACTGTCACCTCTCCTGGCCTCCAAATATCCCTGCTTCTTGCACCTCCTTACATTGCCCCTGCACATACACTCTAGCCCAGTCGCCCCTCCCTCCTGTACTCCACATTTCTCTGTATACACACACATCCCCGTCCCCTGCCCTTCTGCACCCTGTATATTCCTTTGTACACATATACAATGCACACTTAAATACACAAGTTTTTCATTCCCTCCTGCCCTACCTTTCAAAATGGTGACCATCTTTCATTGTTTTAATGGATGAAATACATAGCTGCCCTCAATTGCAAGCCCTCTTTCAAAATGGCCACTGTTTCCCATTTTTTTCAAGAAGGTGAAGCCATGCTGCCTTCCGGGAAGATGGTGGCCCACTATGTTCTCAGGAAGCAAAGAGCAACACTGCAAGCACCACGCGAATGGAGAAAGTAACCAGCTTTGCGCAGGCAGTCTGTGGCCTCAGTTCAGTTGAGAGTAAAAGGAGATAGATGATCTTTTCAGTGTGTCCTTATGTGAGGGCAACTGTCCCCTCAATAACATTGAGGGAAAATGGAAGATTACAGCCATTTTGAAATATGGCAATTCTTTGTGAGTTCTCTGTAATAGAACAATATTCTTCAGCCTCTGCTGAAGGAGCAACTTTTAGTTATGAAGAATAACAGGAAAAAATTATTATTATTATTAGTCCAAGAAACAATTCTTCAAATGTAAACTACTGTACATTATTTCAGTGCGTTTTTAACTATAAGGGAAGTTTGAAGAATCTGTAGTATTCCATTATTAAGATCATTAGGGACAAAAAAACAAGGTTTGATACCCAATTGTAAATTTCTTAAAAGGTTTCTTTGATTGGGTGTATCTGGCCCTTTGGGGCCCCCTGCTGGAGGCCCGGCAGTCTTACCACATTACATGCTAGGAAGGAGCAGCAGAGGTGGGCCTGCCAAGAAATGTTGCATACGAGCAGCCAATCAGAGCTCAGCAGGCTCAGATAAAAGGAGCTTCAGGGCGTGAGCAGGTCAGTTCCTGGTGGGACCAGAGGAGCAAGGAAGGGTGCTCATTGCTAGTCACAGGAGCTCAAGAAGAGAACCAGAAGATGGGTTCTGGTGATACTTGCATTCAGCAAGGAGGAAGAGTTTGAGAACTTCAGCCATGAGGTCAGGGTGAAGAGAAAGAGGCTACATGAAGAAAAGGCCCAGGGAATAGCAGCAGCAAACTGAAGAAAGCAGTGTGTGGCTGCTGTGTATAGAGTCTCTGGGCTGGGGCCCAGAGTAGTGAACAGGCCCAGATCCTCCTCACTGACCTACTAGCAAAGTGGCCTAAGCACCAAGAAGGGGACAAGGTTCTGTTGGGAAGCCCAAGTGAAGGGCAAGACTTAAGGGAGCCCAGAAATGGGGCTGAAGACCCTGGGGAGGACAGTGTATTGAACTCTTTGCTACCACAGGAGGGGTTCCTCCATTTTAGACTGTCTGACTTGGCCAGAGGGCTGAGCCACTGATGACTCACCTAGTGAGGTCAACAACCTGCAGGATGTGCCGGGGGTAGGAGAGCTTGCAGCATCACACCCACCCGACAGGAGGCACTCACAAGAGACGGCGTCTATCACATCTTTTTTTAAAATTAATTTTAACTCCTACATTAACAGATTTACTTGTACATTCTTGAAAAATTCATTCTGTGCTCAAAAAGCCAATGCTGCAATTTTGGCGAGAACAAACTAGATTTTTCTGTGTTGGTTGAATCCTTATTTTAAGTGCAAAACTCAATTCAACCTTTACCACGGAGCTGCAACTGGTGCCTTAATAATTAAGTAATGTAAGTGTTCATTAGAATTTTCACCTACTTAAGTAGTTTAGCTTTGAAAAAGAGAACTGTCCATCTGCAGTAATTATTTTTTAATCCTGGAAAAGGTGGTTCCCAGGAGATACCAAAGTTCTAACAAGCTGGCTTAATTAGCTATTCCTAATCAAAATCTCTGATTTCTTTTAGCTGAAAAGTTATTACAGTGCATAAATCTAATATATAATGCAGCTTTAGCATCATCTTAAGGAAAACAAAAACTGCCATGCCTTGATTCTGCATTCAAGAAAAGGGTTTTTTTTAGAGCCTGTTAACTCTTCCAACACTATAACTCTTAGTTGTTCATTTAGGGACTGATTCTGGGAGGTGATATGCACTTTCAAATCCCATTGGCTTAAGTGAGAGTTGTCAGTAATCAGCACCTCTCAAAAATCAGGCCACATTTATCTATGTGCCCAAAAATGGATTTGGGGCCCAACTGTATGCACCCACATTTGAAAAGTTAAGCCTTAGCACCTCACAAAACTGGACCCTTAGCTGCTAAAATCATTGAATATTATTTTTAACCCCAAACTCTAGCTAATCACAAATTTTAAATGACTTAAATGACTTCTTGGAGCAGCCAGTCCTGGAACCCACAAAAGGAGAGGCAATTCTTGATTTAGTCCTAAGTAGAGCACAGGATCAAGACCAAGAGGTCTTCATATAGCATATAGCTGGACCGCTTGGTAATAGTGACCATAATATAATTAAATTTAACATCCTTGTGGCGGGGAAAACACCATAGTGGCCCAACACTGTAGCATTTAATTTCAGAAAGGGGAACTACACAAAAAGGAGGAAGCTAGTTAAACAGAAATTAAAAGGTACAGCGCCAAAAGTGAAATCCTTGCAAGCTGCATGGAAACTTGTTAAAGACACCATAATAGAGGCTCAACTTAAATGTATACCCCAAATTAAAAAACATAGTAAGAGAACCAAAAAAGAGCCACTGTGGCTAAACAACAAAGTAAAAGAAGCAGTGAGAGGCAAAAGGGCATTCTTTAAAAAGTGGAAGTTAAATCCTAGTGAGGAAAATAGAAAGGAGCATAAACTCTGACACATGAAGTGTAAAAATATAATTAGGAAGGCCAAAAAAAAATTGAAGTACAGCTAGCCAAAGACTCAAAAAGTAATAGCAAACATTTTTTTAAGTACATCAGAAGCAGGAAGCCTGCTAAACAACCAGTGGGGCCACTGGACAATCAAGATGCTAACGGAGCACTCAAGGATGATATGGTCATTGCAGAGAAACTAAATGAATTCTTTGCATCAGTCTTCACGGTTGAGGATGTGAGGGAGATTCCCAAACCTGAGCCATTCTTTTTAGGTGATAAATCTGAGGAACTGTCCCATATTGAGGTGTCATTAGAGGAGGTTTTGGAACAAACTGATAAACTAAACTGTAATAAGTCACCAGGACCAGATGGTATTCACCCAAGAGTTCTGAGGGAACTCAAATGTGAAATTTCAGGACTACTATCTGTAGTTTGTAACCTATCATTTAAATCAGCTTCTGTACCAAATGACTGGACGATAGCTAATGTGATGCCATTTTTTTAAAAGGGCTCCAGAGGTGACCCTGGCAATTATAGGCCGGAAAGCCTGCCTTCAGTACCAGGCAAACTGGTTGAAACTATAGTAAAGAACAAAATTATCAGACAAATAGATGAACATAATCTGTTGGGGAAGAGCCAACATGGTTTTTGTAAAGGGAAATCATGCCTCACCAATTTACTTGAATTCTTTGAGGGGGTCAACAAGATGTGGACAAGGGGGTTCCAGTGGATATAGTGTATTTAGATTTTCAGAAAGCTTTTGACAAGGTCCCTCACCTAAGGTTCTTAAGCAAAGTAAGCTGTCATGGGATAAAAGGGAAGGTTCTCTCATGGATTGGTAACTGGTTAAAAGATAGGAAACAAAGGATGCTACTAAATTACTCAAGAAAGTTAAGACCAAAGCAGATTGTGAAGAACTTCAAAAAGATCTCACAAAACTAAGTGATTGGGCAACAAAATGGCAAATGAAATTTAATGTGGATAAATGTAAAGTAATGCACATCAGGAAAAATAACCCCAACTATACATACAATATGATGGGGGCTAATTTAGCTATAACAAATCAGGAAAAATCTTGGAGTCATCGTGGATAGTTCTCTGAAGATGTCCACGCAGTGTGCACAGGCGGTCAAAAAAGCAAACAAGATGTTAGGAATCATTAAAAAGGGGATAGAGAATAAGATGGAGAATATATTATTGCCCTTATATAAATCGATGGTACGCCCACATCTTGAATACTGCGTACAGATGTGGTCTCCTCATCTCAAAAAAGATACACTGGCACTAGAAAAGATTCAGAGAAGGGCAACTAAAATGATTAGGGGTTTGGAACAGGTCCCATATGAGGAGAGATTAAAGAGGCTAGGACTTTTCAGCTTGGAAAAGAGGAGACTAAGGGGGGATATGATAGAGGTAGATAAAATCATGAGTGATGTGGAGAAAGTAGATAAGGAAAAGTTATTTACTTATTCCCATAATACAAGAACTAGGGGTCACCAAATGAAATTAATAGGCAGCAGGTTTAAAACATATAAAAGGAAGTTCTTCTTCACACAGAGCACAGTTAACTTGTGGAACTCCTTACCTGAGGAGGTTGTGAAGGCTAGGACTATAACAGCATTTAAAAAAGAACTGGATAAATTCATGGAGGTTAAGTCCATTAATGGCTATTGGCCAGGATGGGTAAGGAATGGTGTCCCTAGCCTCTGTTTGTCAGAGGGTGGAGATGGATGGCAGGAGAAAGATCACTTGATCATTACCTGTTAGGTTCACTCCCTCTGGGGCACCTGGCATTGGCCACTGTCGGTAGACAGGATACTGGGCTAGATGGACCTTTGATCTGACCCGTTCTTATGATAGGAATAAATGGTCAGTTTTCAGAATGGAGGGAGGTAAATAGTGGTGTCCCCTAGGGGTCTGTACTGGGCCCAGTCCCATTTAACATATTCATAAATGATCTGGAAAAGAGGGTAAACAGTGAGGCGGCAAAATTTGCAGATCATACAAAACTACTCAAGAGAGTTAAGTCCCAGGCAGACTGCGAAGAGCAACAAAAGGATCTCTCAAAACAGGGTGACTGGGCAACAAAATTACAGATGAAATTCAATGTTGATAAATGCAAAGTAATGCATATTGGAAAACATAATCCCAACTATACATATAAAATGATGGGGTCTAAATTATCTGTTACCACTCAAGAAAGAGATCTTGGAGTCATTGTGGATAGTTCTCTGAAAACATCCACTCACTGTGCAGCGGCAGTCAAAAAAGCGAACAGAATGTTGGGAATCATTAAGAAAGGGATAAATAGGACAGAAAAGATCATATTGCCTCTATATAAATCCATGATACACTCGCATCTTTAATATTGTGTGCAGATGTGTCGCCCCATCTCAAAAAAGATATATTGGAATTGCAAAAGGTTCAGAAAAGGGCAACGAAAATTATTAGGGGTATGGAACGGCTTCCATATGAGGAAAGATTAATAAGACTGTGACTTTTGAGCTTGGAAAAGAGATGACTAAGGGGGAATATGATAGAGGTCTATAAAATCATGACTGGTGTGGAGAAAGTAAATAAGGAAGTGTTATTTACTCCTTCTCATAACACAAGAACTGGGGCCACCAAATGAAATTAATAGGCAGCAGGTTTAAAACAAATAAAAGGAAGTATTTTTTCACACAACACACAGTCAGAAGTGCTCCCCGTCGACTCCGGTAATCCTGCTCGCCGCGAGGAGTACGCGGAGTCGACGGGGGAGCCTGCCTGCCGGGTCTGGACGGGGGTAAGTTCGAACTAAGGTATGTCGACTTCAGCTACGTTATTCACGTAGCTGAAGTTGCGTACCTTAGTTCGATTTGGGGGTTTAGTGTAGACCAAGCCTAAGAAGGTTCTCAGCGATTGAGTTTCTCATCCCCTGGGGTTGGAATTTTGTTTAGAGGGCTAAATGACTGCTACACCCTCTGCCACTCTGCCCACGAGTTCAAGTTAGATTTCGCCCTCTCCACTTACCACATCCTCACAAAACTGTTTACTTGGGCTTTATGAGGTCAAGGTGTAATATATATTTAATCACCACTCCTGAAATCATAATCAGAGATTCTAAATTTTGATGCAGAATAACTCTCTCTGTGTACAACTGATCCCCAAAGGGAAGTGTAAGTGGAAAATTATTTTTCAAGATCAAGAAAACTGGATTACAATTGCCTTGACTTTAGTTAGGATAGCTTTGCTCTCACCTTGGAATGAAACTCTTAATAAAATGTTCCAGTTCCTGACTCAATTTATGGGAGTGATTTACATCACTAAAGAATGATCACAATAAAAGGATTATAGAAATTCTAGTAACTGCACTAAAGTGAAGATGAAAATCTTCATTGCCAATGCAACCTATACTCTCCATTAGCATTTCAAAGATGATTGAATATATTTGCATTCATCCATGGCTGTCAGTGACACACTGTAGGGCAGGAAAAACTAGACCAGTCTTTGTCATGTTTTTATCAGCAGACAACACAGTTCTTGGGATGTGTAAAAAATGTTTCCTAGCTGCAGGTTAGTTTCTTTCAATTATATTACCTGGTTTCTATTAATTAATAGCATGTATTAAGAATTCATTTTATATGTTATATTAATTTCGTGATCTAAATGATTTATATAGCAATAATTCTTTGCACTTCTATTGGCCTTTGCATTTAGGCCCTTTCCCCTATTTTCTAGTTGCAAATGGTTCATTAACAGACTAGGTTTTTACATTCATTTGTTCATTACTCAAAATTATTTAAACACAGTGGGCCAGGTCCTCAGTTGCTGTAAACTGGTGTAACTCCATTAACTCCAGTGGAGCTATGCTGACTTACAACTGCTGGCCCTTTCTGTGAATATATTTTAGGCTGTGAATTGCTGGCAAACTGTGCTCAACACTAGAGCTAGCTGGAAATTTTGCAGAAACATCTGGGATTCAATTAATTTTGGTTGAACTGCAGGTAAGGTTCCCATGGCTGCTGCGGAGCCACGCCATCCCAGGCTTCCAGGATCCATGGGATGGGTACCTCAGGCGTGGAGACCACAGGCTTCCAGGGTTTGTGGCTCCAGGGCAATCTTGCTATGTGGAGAGCTCTGAGGCCATGGACCCCAAGCTTCCAAGCTCCCTGTTGCAGAATCAGGAGGCTGGAAACCTTGGAGGTTCTTAGGGTTTCCAGGTTTCCAGTGGGGTATTCAATGATTACTGAATGCTTAAGGCACTTTCAAGATACCTACTTTATCCTGTGTCCAATTCCAACTGCCTGTGCATAACAATAGCAAGAGCATCACAGTGCCCTACCCAGACTCTGTTTGGGATGCTCAGCCCTTAAAGGCACAGTCCCAAAGTTCTGCCATGAAGCCAGGAGCCTGGAAATCCTGGGACCGCCCTGAGCTGTGGACCCCAAGGCTTTCAGACTCCCAGGCCAGCTGGTTCCCTGAGCTGCCCAACTCCTGCAGCTTGGTAGGCTAGCTGGCCTGGGAGTCTGGAAGCCCTGGGATACCTGGCGCACAGCAGTCAACGTAGTGGGACTACCCTGGAACTGCACATCCTGAAAGCCCTGGCAGCTGTTTAGTAAAATTGACATGATCCTTGTCAGTCTCATGGTGGCCTACCACTAAATAGCATCAGTGGTGGGCAGAAGTGAAGCAAATAATAATCATGTTAATTTTGCTCAGCAGCTGCCGGGTCTGAAGAGTTGCTTTTTTCCATTTGGAAACAACATGCGTCAGAAAAGATCTTGGAATCTCCAGTTCACAGGAAATTGCAAACTGGTGAATTTTTTGACGAACCAGAAATTGTGAGTTTTGCCAGCTGTATTCACCACATGTATCACTATTTGTTGTCATCATTGATGACTGATCACTTTGGTCACATGACATCATTTGTTTCCCAGCTGAGTGAATTTTACTACAGTAGAACCTCAGAGTAACTAACACCAGAGTTACAAGCTGACCAGTCAACCACACAGCTCATTTGGAACCAGAAGTATGCAATCAGGCAGCAGCAGAGACAGGAAAAAAATAAAAATAAAAAAAAGCAAATACAGTACAGTACTGTGTTAAATATAAACTACTAAAAAAAATTAAGGGAAAGCAGCATTTTTCTTCTGCATAGTAGTTTCAGAGCTGTATTAAGTCACTGCTGAGTTGTAAACTTTTGAAAGAACAAACATAACATTTTGTTTAGAGTTACAAACAACTTCCATTCACGATGTGTTCACAACGCTGAAGTTCTACTGTATAATAAAGAGGGGGCAGGTATGACCAAGCCACTGAGCCTTTGAGTCTCTCCAGGAGCTGGTAACAGAGGCAGCTAACGGGAATGTGAGAAGCTTTCCTTCCAGGTTCAGCACTATGTGTGATATCAAGATGGACAGCAATGAAGCAGTGGTGGTGACCGGCAACAGATGTGCCCTATTCTTTCCTGCCTGAGGACCCAAGGTGATTTCCTGTACATGAAGTGCAAGTTGGTAGCTGTGCTGGAGGAAAAGATTCTTCGATTGGAGGGACAAGTTGACATGTACCAGGCAAATTAGTCGAAACAATAGTTAAGAATAAAATTGTCTGACACACAGAAAAACAAACTGTTGAGCAATAATCAACATGGTTTCTGTAAAGGGAAATCGTGTCTTACTAATCTATTAGAATTCTTTGAAGGGGTCAACAAACATGTGGACAAGGGGGATCCAGTTGACATAGTGTACTTAGATTTCCAGAAAGCCTTTGACAAGGTCCCTCAACCAAAGGCTCTTATGTAAATTAAGCTGCCACGGGATAAAAGGGAAGGTCCTTTCATGGATTGAGAACTGGTTGAAAGACAGGGAACAAAGGGTAGGAATTAATGGTAAATTCTCAGAATGGAGAGGGGTAACTAGTGGTGTTCCCCAAGGGTCAGTCCTCGGACCGATCCTATTCAACTTATTCATAAATGATCTGGAGAAAGGGGTAAACGGTGAGGTGGCAAAGTTTGCAGATGATATTAAACTGCTCAAGATAGTTAAGACCAAAGCAGACTGTGACGAACTTCAAAAAGATCTCACAAAACTAAGTAATTGGGCAACAAAATGGCAAATGAAATTTAATGTGGATAAATGTAAAGTAATGCACATTGGAAAAAATAACCCCAACTATACATACAACATGATGGGGGCTAATATAGCTACAACAAGTCAGGAAAAAGATCTTGGAGTCATCATGGATAGTTCTCTGAAAATGTTCACGCAGTGTGCAGAGGTAGTCAAAAAAGCAAACAGGATGTTAGGAATCATTAAAAAGGGGATAGAGAATAAAACTGAGAATACATTATTGCCCTTATATAAATCGATGGTATGCCCTCATCTCGAATACTGCGTACAGATGTGGTCTCCTCATCTCAAAAAAGATATACTGGCACTAGAAAAGGTTCAGAAAAGGGCAACTAAAATGATTAGAGGTTTGGAACAGGTCCCATATGAGGAGAGATTAAAGAGGCTAGGACTCTTCAGCTTGGAAAAGAGGAGACTAAGGGGGGATATGATAGAGGTATATAAAATCATGAGTGATGTGGAGAAAGTGGATAAGGAAAAGTTATTTACTTATTCCCATAATACAAGAACTAGGGGTCATCAAATGAAATTAATAGGCAGCAGGTTTAAAACAAATAAAAGGAAGTTCTTCACGCAGCACACAGTCAACTTGTGGAACTCCTTACCTGAGGAGGTTGTGAAGGCTAGGACTATAACAGGGTTTAAAAGAGAACTGGATAAATTCATGGTGGTGAAGTCCATTAATGGCTATTAGCCAGGATGGGTAAGGAATGGTGTCCCTAGCCTCTGTCTGTCAGAGGGTGGAGATGGATGGCAGGAGAAAGATCACTTGATCATTGCCTGTTAGGTTCACTCCCTCTGGGGCACCTGGCATTGGCCACTGTGCTAGATGGACACTGGAAACTGGGCTAGATGGACCTTTGGTCTGACCCGGTAAGGCCTTTCTTATGTTCTTATATGACATGCTACTAAGAATCAGAGAAACTGGGGACTTCCTAGACAACCAGATTTGGGAAACACCCATACTGCAGATTCAAGGAAGAATGGAGCCTGGAATCAGTGAGAGAAGAAGTCAGAGAGGACTGGCATTTCATAACCACCAAAGGCAAGAGATCATGGTTGGAGACAGATGAGGCTAGACAGACTGTGGCCACCAGAGAGAAGAGAAGCAGGAGGAATTCTATATAGCTAGAAGTTTAAAATCAATACCAGGTCTTCAACATGGAAACTATGGAAGATCCAGCAGGTCCGAGGGAATGGAGAGATGTATGAGATGTGTGGATGGCAGCTTGGCCCAACCTGTGAGGAAAATCAAGCTTATCCACAAAGAGTTCTCCAACTGGCCAAGGAAGACAGACAGATCCTCGTTGGAGATTCAATACTCAGAAGAATTGAAAGAACATTCTTCAAGGGACAGACAGACAACAGGACAGTGTGCTGCATTCTCGGAGCCATGACACAAGTCACTCTGAGATTGGCTAGGCTTCTGGAGTCTACATGTAAGGATTCATTGGTGATGGTTCATATCAGCACTAACGACACTGTCAGGGGATATCTCGCAGATAATAGCCGACTTCAGGGAACTTGGAAGTGTGCTGAAGAAGAAGAATATCCAAGCAATCTTCTCCGAGATCCCATGAGCAAAGGGAAACAGAAAGCAGAAGATTCTGTAAGTGACTCACTAGCTAGGTAAGTGGTGTATGATGGAGGGTTTTGGTTTTGTGGAACATTGGTCCACGTTCTGTGGGGAGAGGAAGCCTCCACCTCAGTAGAAGGAGAATCAGTATCTTTGGGGACAGGCTGGAGACCGTTAAAATAATAGCAAAAGGGCAGGGTAAAAAGAGAGAAGATAGGAGCACTCAGAACACAATTGAGAAGCTGAGAACAAAATTGATCAAGGAATCAAAGGGCATGAAGAGAAAAAATTCTTTAATTATCTATACACCAATGCTAGGAGCCTGGGTAACAAACAAGAAGAATTGGGTTTGCTCATTTATGAGCATTAATTTGATCTAGTTGGTATTACTGAAACCTGGTAGGATGATTCGCACTACTGGAATGTTAAAAGCAATGGTTTTAATCTATTTAGGAAGGATCAATTGGGGGAAAAGGAGAGGAGGAGTGGCACTCTACATCAAAAATGGCATTACCAGTTTCTGAGTCAATGATAACTCAGAAGAAAATGATCTTGAATGCTTATGCATCAGTATCCTAACAGACAAAGCACAAGGTGGGGTACTAATTGGTGTCGGCTACAGACCACCAAATCACACTAGGGAAAAGGATGAACCTACTTATGCACCTATCTGTAATGTGTAGAGGAAAAAAACCTGTGTGCTCATGGGAGACTTCACTTAGAGTGACATATGCTAGAGGGAACATGATGCCAGTACTAACACATTCTTGTAACTTCTAAACATTAGATGACCATTTCTTAACTCAAACTGTTGCAGCCAATACAGGGGAAATTCTATATTGGACCTTGTCCTAACAGATAAAGGAACTGATCACAGAACTAAAAGTTAATGGTAGTTTAGGTACAAGTAATCATGACTTGATCATGTTAATAATGTGAAAGCAGAATAAAGTCCAGACCAGTAACATATACACACACAGATACTTGGTGCTTTAATAGGGCCAATCTCACAAAGATGAAAACAATTATGAGCCAAATCAACTGGGAGGAAGAATTTAATCAGAAAAATTTTATTGAATTCGGAATCACTTAAGAACACCTTACTAGATGCCCAAAATGCCACAATCCCACAAATGAGGAAGAAGACTGTGTTGGTTAAAAATACAACCTGGGGAAGTGAAAGCGCCTATAAAAATAGTATATAACAAATGGAAGAAAGGATAAGTTGATAGTAATAAATATAAATCAAAGAAGTTATGAATTGTACAGAATTGATAAGGGAAGCCAAGGGACACAAGGAAAAATCTGTGTCCAGCAGAGTTTTAAAATATATATTAGGAACAAAAAGAATCCTGACAGTGGTATTGGTCCATTACTAAATGGAAGTGGTAGAATTTTCCAATAATAATGCAGAAGAGGCAGAATTGTTCAATAAATATTTCTAATCTGTATTTGAGGGGGAAAAAAACAGATGATGCAGTCTCAGTCTCATGAATATCTCTGGAAGATGTAAAACAGAAGCTACTAAAATTAGACATTTTTAAATTAGCAGGTCTGATAATGTGCACCCAAGAATCTTAAAAAAACTGGCTAGAGGAGCTCACTGGACCATTAAGATTGATTTTTCAATAAGTCTTGGAGCACTGGGGAAGTTCCAGAAGACTGGAATAAAGCTAATGTGGCAATTTTTAAAAAGGGTAAACAGGATGACCTGGGTAATTATAGGCCTGTCAGCCTGACATCATTGCTAGGAAGATAATGGGGTGACTGATATGGGACTCAATTAACAAAGAACTAAAAGAAGGGAACTTAATGCAAATCAAAATAGGTTTATGGAAAATAGAGCCTGTCAAACTAACTTTATCTTTTTTGATGAGATTACAAGTTTGGTTGATAAAGGTAATAGTGCTGATGCTACAGACTTGGACTTCTATAAGGCATAGATTTGGTACTGCACGACATTTTGATTAAAAAAAACTAGAATGATATAAAAGTAGCATGGCTCACATTAAATGGATTAAAAAGTGGCTAACTGAAAGATCTCAAAATGTAACTGTAAATGGGGAATTGTCATTGAGCAATTCTATTTCCAGGGAGGTCCCGTTCGGATCAGTTCTTGGCCCTATGTTATTTAACATTTTTATCAATGACCTAATAGAAAATAAATTCATCCCTGATAAAGTCTGCACACAAAAATTGGGAGAGTGGTAAATATGAAGAGGACAGGTCACTGATTCAGAGTGATCTAGATTGCTTGGTAAACTGGGGTCAAGCGAATAATACATGTTTTAATACAGCCAAATGTAAATGTACATATTTGGGAACAAAGATGTAAGCCATTCTTACACGATGGGGGACTCTATCCTGGGAAGCAATGGCTCTGAAAAAGATTTGGGGGTCATGGTGGATAATCAGCTGAATATCAGCTCCCAGTGTGAAGCTATGGGCCAATAGATTTAATGTGATCCTGAGATGCATAAACAGGAGAATCTCAAATAGGAGTAGAGGTTACTTTACCTCTGTATTTGGCACTGGTATGACAGCTGCTGGAATATTGTGTCCAGTTCTGGTGTCCACAATTCAAGGAGGATAAATTGGAGAGGGTTCAGAGAAGAGCCACGAGAATGATTAAAGGATTAAAAAACCTGTCTTGTAGTGGCAGATTCAAGGAGTTAAATCTATTTAGCTTAACAAACAGAAGGTTAAGGAGTGACTTGATTACAGTTTACAAGTATCTACCTGGGGAACAAATATTCAATAATGGGCTCTAGCAGAAAAAGGTGTCACATGATCCAAGCTTGAAGTTAAAGCTAGACAATTTCAGACTGAAAATAAGGTGTAAATTTTTAATGGTGAGAGTGATTGACCTTTGGAATAATTTGCCAAATGTCGTGGTATAGTCTCCATTAACAACATTTTTTTAAAATCCAAACTGGATATTTTTCCAAAAGATATGCTCTAGCAATTATTTGGAGGAAGTTCCATAGTCTGTATTATACAGAAAGTCAGACTACATGATCCCAATGGTCCCTTCTGCCCTTAGAATGTGTGAATGTATAAATTGGTGGGAGCAGTTTGTGGAGGTTTTGAAGAGGAAGGCCAACAGGATTAAGAAGAAACATTTCAAAACATTTCCTTTCCATGGCACAGGAGTCAGAATTTGCCCAAAACATCAATGCTGGAAAAAATAATGTTATTGTAAGAGTTGTAGACGAGGATAACATTTAAAATGAATTTTTATCTAGTTCACACAATGATATTGTGTATGGCATGCATACCTAGTCCAAGTCACAAAGTGGGTGGCCAGATTCTTGTCTGGCTTATATAGCAGTTTGGCAGAGCGCTAGTCAGGGATTTTGGTTGGCTCTAATTGAAAAACTTGAGGTCAGCATCAGTGGCAGGATTATAGCTTGGGGAAACACCATCAGTGTAGCGCTGCATGACTGTTAAGATCTGTAGAGTAATTTCTCAGATATCTATCAAGGACTTCTAAAAAAAATAGTTTACTGGCCTCCAATTTCTATCACCTATCGCCACATTCACTATAATTATTGTCACAAAAAGTTAGTAATTTTACTACAAGTGAGTGTATGCCAATCTACTGCAAATAAACAGTCTTTGTTAGAAAAATTGACAAACCTACTGTTTCCACTTCTGCACAAATTGAATTCAATTTGGTCATTATTACATACTTTTTGGCTACAGGCTCAAAATTGGTTTTCCACAAATTTTCATACAAAGTTTCTTATATGAATATTAACAAAAAGCTACTACATGGGAAAATGAAGTATGGTTTCTAGTTTCCCAAAAAGTTTGTGAATAGTTTTGCGCACATTAAGAAAAGTAGTTTATTTTCATAAAGGGAAATGCCTTACACCAGTTCCCTCTCAATTCAAGTCCATAATTTTCATAGAAACTTCTTGGGAATGTGTGAGAGAAAAATTAGTGTTGTGGCATACAAAGAGTATTGGTACAGAAGTACCTGATAAAAGCAATACAGCATTATAATGAGAAGTGTGTAAAGAATTTCTTTTGATTTACTAGACAGATGAATGATATTACAAGAGGAGAAGATGGAGAACCCATTTCAATAGCATAGATACTTTGGTGCCTAAATATTTCAGTGACTGGTACTACGTAAATAGGTAGCATACATTGAGAGAAAATTAGTGAGGTTGTTAATTTTACCAGAATAATGACATAGTGCATTCCATCTTTTTTCAGCTGTTGAATGTACTCTGGCAGACCTGCATAATTTTCTTTATCATAGGTGAAGTCCAAATTACGCTCCATGTAGTCAATATCGCCATACTGGACATCCTGACAGTTTTGAACATGAAATTATTTTAGTATGTTGTTAGCTAAATCAGAATTTATGCAACTTTATTTAAGAATCCTCAAAAAGTAATTAATCTGCCATCAAATGTAATTTAAAATATTGGATATAGCAAAAGAAGATTTCTGATTAACTTTAAGAATCAGAAGGCTAAATGCTGCTCTAACATTTCCCGCAGTAAATCCAATGTATAGCTCCACTGAGTTCATCACAGATACTCCAGATTGACCGCTATGTAACTGAGAGCAGAATTGCTTTAAAAACATCATTTAAAATTGTGAACTCCAGGGATACTATTTGCAAAATCATGACACAGAATTATGAATATTCTCGTACTGTACAATTCACAGGGTAATTGTTCTCTTCTATTATTATTTTACTCATTTCATTTTGAGAAGGTAATTAAATAATTAAAATGCACTTTGCAAAAGTCATACTTACATATGGAATACCATACTGCCGCATGCGATCAACTGTTTTCTTTACCACATCGAGGCTGCCATACCCATAACGGGACAGCTGAAATCCCAGCGACCAATAGGAAGGAAAATGTGGGCGCCCAATGGCCTAAAACAGGAATTAATACATTCTAAGAGATAAACAGAAAACTCTGGAATAAGAAGAATACATGTTTATCAGCATATGCTCATTAAAAACATGGAAAATGAATGGCTTACAATCTTTGTTGTGCTATTTTACTCACCTAGCAAAGAAAACACATGCTGTAAAATTCTGCAATTTATTTATTTATTTCCCTTCATTTTTCCAAGAATGATATAGCAACAAATATTGGGGGAGATTATATACACCTGCTCCACTGGTGCATAAGGGCATTTTTGTATGGTACTCACTAATCCTCCAATCCTATTTGAGCCCCTGTGGAGCCCCTTACTCACTGGAGACTAGAGGGGGTCCATCCAAACTGTTTTCAACCTCAACAAAATGCCCCCCTCTCCCTGTGAAATTGTTTTGATCATAATTTTTCATTATACAATAAACATTTCAATGGGGGTGGTGGTGGAGAATGTTCTGTTTCAATGGGAAATAAAATCACTCACCTATTTTTTACTTTTTTCACTGGAAATAGATGAGAAAATGGGGGGATGTCACTGAAACTAAATTTTTTCATATATAAAAAAACAATTTCACAGAACAATAGGAACAAACCAAAAAACAGTTAGTTTCTTTCTACTTTTAAAATATATATACTTACCTTTTTTCAAGCAGCTCTCCTGTAGACCCCTGCTGACCTCCCCACACAGAAACACAAAGCTCTAAACACCACAGAACTATTGTTCTACAACCATGACAGGGAGCTAGGGGAGCAGGTAGCACAGAGGATCTCTGTAAGGAGGAATGTCGTGGCATGGCAGGTCCAGTGTAGAGGAGCAGAGCCAGGGAAAAGTGTCCAGAGAGCAGCTACCACATGGACACACAAATCTAATCTCTCCCAGCTGCCACTAAAGGCCTTCAAGCTCTAGTGTTTGCAGCGGAGTGGATATGCGGCTGTTCTGCTCCAAGACGTGCATGAGTGGCGGTGTCACAGCCCGTAATGTTCTCTTCACATAGCCCATTTACTTAGGCTTTTTTCAGAGGTGGGGGTGGAGGGGGGAAATCAGCATTTGGTCTCATTTGAAGATAAGCTTAAGTTTGCAGAATAATGAAAACAATGTCACTACCAAGCATTTTGGCAGAAACATCTAGCTACTCCAGTACTGTGGGCAGAGTTCGGGGATGTAGGCTGAAGACACCTCCACATCTGACATTTTAATATTTATTTATTTATTTATTTTTAAATTTAAATGAAGTCATACACAAAGTCAGCCTATGTAAAGGAATGTTCTCATTACCACTAATGTTTCCCTTCTAAAGTACGTTGCACACATTGTTCCTTGTTTTAAGTTACACTGAAAGCTCTTCTTATCAGGGACTGTCTTTACCTATATGTTTGAACGCCACCTAGCATAATGAACCCCCGTCCTGAATGGGACCTTTGAGAGAGAATAATTAGAAGACTAATAGCTTAACGACTTGTCTTCATTACCATGTTACATCGGTGCAGCTGTGCCGATGTAGTGTGTCTGGCGAAGATGCCGACAGGAGAGCGCTCGCCCACCAGCATAATTACTCCTCCTCAGCAAGAGGTGGAAGCTACGTCAGCAGGAGAGTGACTCCTGCCGACATAGCGCGATGTGGACATTGCTTTAAGTTGATCTAACTTACGTTACGGAATGGCTTTTTCACACCCCTGAGTGACGTAAGTTACATCGATTTAAGCAGTAGTGTAGAAAAGCCCTACATGTACTATTACATAGTGGTTCAATACAATCCCTGGGTTTTGCACATTCATTGCCAAAAACCTGTTGCTGAGTAAAAGGCAAATTTTTAATTACTATAGCAATGTGACCATGCGAACCAGAATTAGATTGTTTCTCCTACCACATCCTGCTAAACTAGCTCATCAAAAGGTTGGCATTTATTCTGAGCTCTCTGAAATTTCAATCATTTGTACACGCCACCTGGGTCAGACTCTCCTTTGAAATTCAGTTACCGACAATTGACTATTTACAGGGTTGAGTCACAATGTTGAATTGCCAGGCATCTGCAAATCTCAAAGATCAGTTATCATTCAGTTCCTAAAAATCATCACTTGAAACAAAAGGTAACAAATTAAGAATGACTTTTCAGTTATTTGATTTCCCCCCCTATATAATAGAATAAATTATAATCCAGTTTAAAAAATGATGAGGAAATTGGATACAAAAATTCTCAAGCAACATGGGATGAAGTGTCAATTTCTGTGTCTGTATATAGGTTGCTCTTGCTTTTTAAAACTAATGCATAGCAATGATGGTGTTTGGGTTCCAGAAAGAAGCCAAAAGTTTGGGGCATGCACACTGTTCTTTTCTGTAGGCCAAATCCTAAAATCTTTACTCCACTTTTACAGGATTTGGCTCCATGAGATTAACCTCCATACACTTTCGCTATCCCAGTCAAATTCCAAACCATCCTTGCTGGAAAGGTAATTTTGCTCTACGAAAATAGAAAATGTACTGGGTCCTTATGACTATCAGTTAACCAAGCCTTTGATACTCTAGTATTGATGTAGCCAGTGCCCCTCAGATCTTCATGGTTCTCTAATTATGCACAACAGGAGAAGTGAGAAGGAACAACACTTGAGCATTGGTTACAGAAAATACCAACATGGAATACATTGAGAGACTGCATATATTCCTTATTTAGTGGAACCTCACCACTGTTAATATGTTATCTCATCTTTGCTATGCATAAAGATTAAACATTTCTTCATAAGTGATCTTCTCAACGGGGAGAATGACACAAGAAAACAATGTTTGAAACTGAAGTTGCCCTAATATAGATACCATAGTCTAGTGAGTCAATTAAATACAAAGAGCCAGAATGAAGCAGTATGTATAAGCCACAGCTGAATAGAGGGGTTGTTTTAGATGGACAGTTCCTGAGGTACTCTCTTCCTGCAGAAACCAAGGCTGACAGAATGCCTGTGAGCTCATTGGGGGAGCACACAGAGGACAGGTAACTGCTATGGCTTTTAATTGTGCAGCATGTGGCCAGCCAGGCAAAAGGGCCACCTCTAGCACTGAGAATCAGGATTCTGACTACCCACTGAATGGGCATGCAAGGTGGGAGGGACAATTCCTTACACTCCTTCTTCCCTTGGGCACTCATTTCAGAATGGCCAGATTCTGGCCCAAAGCAAATTGCACGGTCTCTTTGGCCCCAGCCCTTGCTAGGCTGTGTGACTCCTACCTGCCCTTGCTTATTTGTTTAGTTTCAGCTGTTCTCAGTTAGGTAACTATTCTCTTTAGCCTGTAAACGTCTGGTTTATTCTAAGACAAGGCTGTATGTTTCCACAGCATCCCTTGGGGAATTTGGGATTAGAGCTGAGTGATTTTGAAAAAAACCCACCTTGCAAGCAAGATTCACTTTTAAAACAATTAGTTCTCTAGGTTGACCAGGCTGGAACATGAGGTGAGCTTAATTCAAATTAACAGAACATTCTAAAAGGAGGGATAAAAATAGGGCAACTAGAAAAACAAATTTCTTCTAATTATGTTGTGGACTCTCTCTCTAATGGATCTCCCTGATAAAGCAACTGACATATGACATCTAGTACAGATGGAGCAGAAGCAGAGATGTAATTTTGCAGCCCTGGATTTTGTGATAGTTTTGAGATATATGTAGGATACACTATACTTGATTAAACTGTATCTTGCATTCAGAGGATCATAAATTGCTTTACATAAAAACGAAACATTTTAGAAAACTGCATACAGTGACTGTCCTAGAAACAGAAAGGGGAAATGATGCATGAGGAGGGAAATAAAGGAAAGAAAATATCAGAAATTTAGAAGCTGTAAAGAGACAGGGTAGTTAGAGGGGAAATGGAATGGAAGGCTGCCAAGACTGGGAAAGTGGAAAAGTGAGTTCTCATTGTCCCTATTACAGTTCCCCTGAAACACAGTCCATAATAGTTAAGAGCAGGTAGGAACAATGATCCCTAGGGATGTTACAGTAATATCACTGTGAGTTTTCCAAGTTTGACAAAAACTGGCGTAATGTAGCGATTTCACTACTGCTAGATGTATCTCAGATTTGGGTGAATACAGAAAATAGCCTCTGTTGAAACAAAGAGGTTCCTTGGGAGTATGTATGTCTACTGGTTAGGACTTGTGGCCTGAAATCAGGACTCCTGGGTTCCATTCCTGTTTACACCACTGACTCATTCTATGTCCCTGAGCAAATATTTTACACATAGCACCTCAACATGAGAATCAAATTACTTTATAAACATTTATAAACAAACAGTGTCCCCTTTTACAACTCAGGAAACTGATGCAGAGAGAGAAAATGGATGAACTCAAAAGAGCTAAGCATGCTGTTACATAAGGATTAAGGATCATAATGGGAGTTACTGGGTGCCCTGCCAGATGCACATGCACAAATCAGGCATTGAATTCTCTGCGTGCTTTCTGTCTAATAATCACTCCCCACCCCAACAGTTTTCTGTGGTGCTCACTGTCTCTCATTTGGTTTCTCACTGCTACACTTTTAAGGAAAACAACAGTCTCCTCCCTGAGAATGAACGTTAGTTGGGTAACGCCCTTCAATTTTAGTGGCAGTTGTGTGGCTCAGGCCTTGTGCAGTTCTTTTAAATTGTAGAGTTTAGTGTTGTTTTCTGAGCTCATCCTCTAACTTCTCTCATTTTTAGCATCCTCAGAGGGCTACCCCCTAAAGGGCTGTTGCACTGTTGTAATTACATGGATGTACCACAGAAGATTGCTCTGGAACTCTCAAACTCTAATTAGCCATATAAAATTACTCTTGATACCTGATATTTGCCTGAATTTCTTTTTTAGTAAAGATCTGTAGGAGGTAACTATAAAAATCTGAGTGGGATAAATGTTCTTGATTTAGAAACAGCAGTTAATGGCCTTGGTTAGTCACAGAGCGGCTAAATTACATGGAAGTTTCACCAGCTTCCACAGTCCACAAATCTGTCAAAAACTGAATCCAGCTCATCAGACACCCCCTCTTTGGGCACGGTGACGAAGTGAATGCTGCACACTCTGAGCTAGTCAGTTGAGAACACTGAGTTCAAAGTCCATGCAGTGAATTTAAAGAGTACCAGAGCTGACTTATAAAAAGACAAGATATGCTGCATATCCGAGGGACTAAAGCAGATTCCAAGTACCCAGAAGACTCTAAAGACCCTAATGGCCTTAGACATCATGGACTTCAAAAATGTCACGTGATAAAACCAGAAAATCATCCACTACAAAACAAAGAACGCTTATCACCTGAATACTTTTCAGTGGCCATCTCCTTGCTGAAGGACCTGTAAGTTCAACTGAGGGCACCGTCAATGATACATCTGTGACAAGTAATATGTATAATTAAGTTTCACATACATTAGCTGTCGACTTAAACTGAGATATTGACCAGCAATTTATTCTGCTGAAGCAAAAGTGGGAGCTATCTAAATGTGCTCTTCTAACACTTGTCATCTAGCCACTGGTTGCTAGACCTCAGATAATTACAACAAATGTGAGGTCCTCACTCACCTGATGGCCGTTTGATTTCGATATTATGTTTCATTTGCTAAATAATAATTTTCTTCTATGTTTTGCTATGGGGTTCATGTTATGTTGTTATGCAACATAAATTTACAACTAATTAGGCTAAAAGTATCAGGCAGTAATAACATGAATATTGTGTCTGGTTGTATAATCACTAATTGGTTCATCTGATCAGTTTGAGCACTTTAGTTTATTGCTTTCTTTTGCTATATAGTCTGGTTGAAAATTAGCTGTTTGTCCTGATAGGAATGATGTGCGTTATATAACTGTTCAGTGAACTAAGAGCTGAACCTATTCTATAGTGGGATTTTGCAGAGAAGTACAGAGTGGTTATTTTAAAGCATATGTAACCATGATGGAACCAATCTATGACTTACCTTAAACACCAGTTCTCTCAGTCGAATTTAACAATGAGACGGAAGAGGAAGTAATAGAGTGGAGAATTTTTATTGTTATACAAGCTGTGACACATGTGTGTCATACCTTCAGTAATTACTGTAACTCAGCTGTTATTGTGCCAGGGCATGCTATTTCCTGTAAACCAACTAACTAACTAAATTCCTTGCAAAATAGTGTTCAGGAAAGGAAACAGCTCATTAGGGATGGGAGAAGGATTTGCTTTTCAATCAGGCACTCCCTTTCCATTCTCTTCACTGCCCTCAAAGTCCATGTAAAATGGATTAGATTCAGATACAACTGACATTTTGGAACTGCACCATTTTAACCCTCTACCTACACACATTATGATCAAACTCCAAGTGGCTCACTGCTTTCATTAGGGGCCCTGTCCTTACCAAAGCTCCACCACTTGGCTGCATCTTCCTCATCAGTGCTGCTGATTATAAATATTTTGTGAATAAGAGATAAAAACAAGTTACAGCCAAAAAGCAAAATTAATATTTAATTCTAGTCTAGGCAAAAAGAAAGGCAAAGCAAACAATCCACTGAGACAAATCCCCTTTCTTATAGGCCAGCATAGCTATGCATTAAATAACCTTTCAATGGCCTAATCCAGTGGCAAGGTCATGGACGGCCTCAAAGACAGTGGAACAGCTGTGGCTTGGCTTGGCTGCACAGGGGTTCCATCCATAATGGCTGCACAAGGGGATTCAGTACCTCTGGCACATTGGGGACCATGTTCCATAGGAGCACTCTCCGTGCCCCCATTCAGGGTGATTTGGGGATGAGGTGCAGGAGACACAGTGTGTGTGGCTAATAGTCATGAAGGTGAAGCAGAGGGGCTATACGTTGCACTGTAGTCTCAGTGTTCCAGTTGCAGCCATGGAGTGTCTCTGCCGGTGCCTTGTGACCTTACAGTGCTTACACACCAAGGTGATTGGAACCACAGAGATAGGCAGATGGGGGAGAAGCTTGTCCCCAAAAAACTCCATTACAAAGCCTATTTAGCTTAAGGGGAAGATGGGAAACCAGCATCTCGCTGCCCTTTGTGCCTTTGAAAATCTCACAGTGAGTCCTGACTTGATAGAATAAAGAATCCTGGTGGGAAGGTTGGTGATGGGAAGGCAGATCTGAAGCTGTCATTGGAGGAAATGCATTGGAACAGTGAGCCAGCACAACACTCAGACAGGAGCATGTTACATCTGCTCTCAGTGTGTTCTCATTAACTGCTCCCAGCTAGTATTTGCTCCTGAGGGCAGCATGCACACTAGCCAGTGGGGGGACTGGACATACCACCTTTCTTGTATGCTCATCAGGCATGTGACTGGTATCTCCTAGTGCCATCTTGTGCACCACCAAGTCATTTTGCCTCACTGCTTGTGCATAGGAGGAGGCTCCTGCACCTGTCTTCCCTTCCCTGCTTGGGCACCAGCATATCAGAGGACATGATTTGGCCCCAAAAGCATAATAAAGTGTCTACAAGACTGTTGTCCTGGTTACTAAAGCCTGTGGTTATAAGAACTGCACCACAAGGCGAAGAAGACAAATTTTAGTACACTCCTTTATGGACTTTATGGACATTACATCTCTTCTTGTCCATTTTATTCTACTCCCTCTTCTTCCCTGGAAAGAGGGCGTGACCACAAGAGAGAATACCTCTAATATGAAACAAAAGCCAAAACAAGCCCAAGGGAGAGGGCACAGGACGGAGAGGAAATAGATTTTCTCCGTCCTGTGCCCTCTCCCCACATTTCTTGACTATAAAAGCTAAATCAGTATCCTAGAGACTAACAACATGGTAACAGTAGCATTAGATATCAAGGAATTTCACAATGTTTGTTTAAAAAGTTAGTTTCACTATGAAATTACCTCTGTGCATTCTTTAAGATTCCTCGCAGAGCCTAACACAAAGTCAAAGAATACAGAACAGCATGGATTTTTTCTGGCCTCTGACATATCTATTAAGGAAATACTGGCTATCCCTTACCTTGCTTTCTCAGAGCCAACCTCAATTTCCACAGAAATAGGGCTGGAATTTAAGCTGCCAGAAGTCATTAGCTGAGAGCAAGAATTCTCTCTCTTATTATTTTCAGCTGCTGGCCACCTGCTGAACTGCGAAAGTACTGGTTTCAAACACCAGCAAAAGACTTTTAAAAGATCTGGGGCTCATTCTGATCTCAGTCATAGGGTGTAAATGTGGAGGCACTCCAATGATATCAATAGGAGATCACAAATATGCCCATCTCCTGCCTTTTGCACGACCCTCAATGTGCCTCCTGTTCTGAGATGGGTTAGGATGATAAAACATTTCCAGCCAGCCTACTCTCGCCTCCAGCATTGCTAGCACTAGTGGAAGTGCATTAGTAGGAAATTCTTCTTTGAGTGTCCTCTGCATATTCCACCTCTTGGGATATGACTGAATAGTGCAGTTGAATGGTGGAGCCTCCTGTAAGCAGCACCTGTTAGAGCGTTAGCACTCGCATGCCCCTGCCTCGTCCTCCCCTCAGCATTCCAGCACATTCTGAGGGTGTGGCCATAAAAGGGGGTGCAGCCATTGCACCCTCAGTCCTTCCAACTGCTGATCTGACAGATGTAGGCCCACTGCTTAGTGAAGAGGGAGAAACAGTAACAGGAAACTTGGAAATGGCAGAGATGCTTAATGACTTCTTTGTTTTGGTCTTCACCGAGAAGTCTGAAGGAATGCCTAACATAGTGAATGCTAATGGGAAGGGGGTAGGTTTAGCAGATAAAATAAAAAAAGAACAAGTTAAAAATCACTTAGAAAAGTTAGATGCCTGCAAGTCACCAGGGCCTGATGAAATGCATCCTAGAATACTCAAGGAGCTAATAGAGGAGGTATCTGAGCCTCTAGCTATTATCTTTGGAAAATCATGGGAGACGGGAGAGATTCCAGAAGACTGGAAAAGGGCAAATATAGTGCCCATCTATAAAAAGGGAAATAAAAACAACCCAGGAAACTACAGACCAGTTAGTTTAACTTCTGTGCCAGGGAAGATAATGGAGCAACTAATTAAGGAAATCATCTGCAAACACTTGGAAGGTGGTAAGGTGATAGGGAACAGCCAGCATGGATTTGTGAAGAACAAATCATATCAAACCAATCTGATAGCTTTCTTTGATAGGATAACGAGCCTTGTGGATAAGGGTGAAGCTGTGGATGTGGTATACCTAGACTTTAGTAAGGCATTTGATACGATCTCGCATGATATTCTTATCGATAAACTAGGCAAATACAATTTAGATGGGGCTACTATAAGGTGGGTGCATAACTGGCTGGATAACCGTACTCAGAGAGTTGTTATTAATGGTTCCCGATCCTGCTGGAAAGGCATAACGAGTGGGGTACTGCAGGGGTCTGTTTTGGGACCGGCTCTGTTCAATATCTTCATCAACGACTTAGATATTGGCATAGAAAGTACGCTTATTAAGTTTGCGGATGATACCAAACTGGGAGGGATTGCAACTGCTTTGGAGGACAGGGTCATAATTCAAAATGATCTGGACAAATTGGAGAAATGGTCTGAGTTAAACAGGATGAAGTTTAACAAAGACAAATGCAAAGTGCTCCACTTAGGAAGAAAAAATCAGTTTCACACATACAGAATGGGAAGAGACTGTCTAGGAAGGAGTACAGCAGAAAGGGATCTAGGGGTTATAGTGGACCACAAGCTAAATAGGAGTCAACAGTGTGATGCTGTTGCAAAAAAAGCAAACATGATTCTGGGATGCATTAACAGGTGTGTTGTGAGCAAGACACGAAAAGTCATTCTTCCACTCTACTCTGCTCTGGTTAGGCCTCAGCTGGAGTATTGTGTCCAGTTCTGGGCACCGCATTTTAAAAAAGATGTGGAGAAATTGGAAAGGGTCCAGAGAAGAGCAACACGAATGATTAAAAGGTCTTGAGAACATGACCTATGAAAGAAGGCTGAAAGAATTGGGTTTGTTTAGTTTGGAAAAGAGAAGACTGAGAGGGGACATGATAGCAGTTTTCAGGTATTTAAAAGGGTGTCATAAGGAGGAGGGAGAAAACTTGTTCACCTTAGCCTCTAAGGATAGAACAAGAAGCAATGGGTTTAAACTGCAGCAAGGGAGGTCTAGGTTGGACATTAGCAAAAAGTTCCTAACTGTCAGGGTGGTTAAACACTGGAATAAATTGCCTAGGGAGGTTGTGGAATCTCCATCTCTGGAGATATTTAAGAGTAGGTTAGATAAATGTCTATCAGGGATGGTCTAGACAGTATTTGGTCCTGCCATGCGGGCGGGGGACTGGACTCGATGACCTCTCGAGGTCCCTTCCAGTCCTAGAATCTATGAATCTATGAGAACTTCTCTGGATTCCGTGGATCCAAAGCATTTTAGATAAGTGCCTTGTTGTGCTTAGTAGTTAGCGATTGTATTAGTCTAACAGTTAGTTTTACTGTTATTGTTAGTATCAGTGCCAGAAATAATAGCTGATCTGAAGAACAAGCAGCACGGATTCAAGAGGTGCATGTCATGTCCTGCATCTGACACTCACACCCTGTGCTTGAAATATTTAGACAAAGGCCATTCTCCCTCATGCTGTACCATATGTGACACTTGTTCTCCACATGCAGGGAAAGACAGACAAAATAGGCTTCAAGCCCTTTTACTTCAAGAAGTTTTAATGGCTAACTCTCCTGGATTGCAGGTTTCCAATGTCTCTGACAAAACGATCAAGGGTCCTGAATTGGCACCAGGTGCTTCTAGTTCCAGAAGGTATTGTTATTGACTTAGTCAGACTCTCCACCAAGCTCCAGTTCCAAGATGACTGAGTGATCAGTAGCTAAACTTCTGGACCCCGTACTGAGAAGAGGTCAGCCCTTCACCAAAAGAGTTATGGGCAATAGGTAATCTGTGACTGGGGCCTCTGTGGATCCGGGACCCTTGGTTCAGAGGAAAAAGAAGGCCAAGACAAAGCATCTTTCACTACAGGAGAAAACTCCTCAGTCAATAGATTCATCTTCAGATTGGGAATTTATGGATCTGAAACTTTCCAGAGATCTGTACCTTAAGGCCTCTCTGTATCATCGGATTGTTCCAACATTATGGTTCTGAGAAAACCATCAGATCCAAATACCTCATCTTTCTCAGTTCCATGTATAGTCATTACAGCACAGGTACACTCTGATCTGCATGGGCCCATGGAGTTTTCCAGTTCCACGCTTAGATCATGCACTCCTTTCCTCCAGACAAGAGGCAGAGTGCATGAAGAGGCACTGTAGTGAATGAACCTGCAGAAATACTAACTCTTTCAGAAAAGATTCTTATTGGGTTGCAGAGGTAGACAATATCTCCCATATATCTACTGCAACTTCCAACTTCAGTTGTTTCTTCTATCAGCTCTTTGTTAGATCCAGGATCAGAACACCATTCAGAGGAAGATCTGGATCTGGTGGTATTTGTGGATCCACAATCCTTTCCTACATTGCCCAAAAACTGCATTTCTCATCTGGATTATCAGTAGGTCCCCTATCCTCAATACTAGGACACCATGCTAGAATTGAAGAGTTGGCAGGACTGGCATATGCCACCTTGAATATCATGGCTCTATCAACCTCCCTTCATATTTAAGTCTTTGGATCCGTGCAGAGACAGAACTACTCCTGTGGAGCTGGGATGTTCAGAGCCTAAACCTGAAGATCCAAAAATACTCTTTATGAAGAAGAGGAGGAATGAGATTCCCCTTCTCAAATGGATAGTCAGCAACTTGAACAATAATTACCAGGTGATTCCTCTCCTGATGAAATGTGGGTGTTGCATCAGCTTAGTCTCTCTTGGAAAACACTATTCAATGGCATTAGCTGAATGGTTACTACATAAACTTCACATCTGTCACAGATGAAGTTCTTCACACAGTCTTTGATCTATTTGGTAGTACACCTACCAACAAGGTTTCTTTACCAATCTTGGAAGGTTGCTGGCAACGAGAAAAATCAATATGGAAAAATCTCTCATCTTGCCAACCTATTTCCAAGAAAGTAGAAAAGCTATATCAAATCCCCTTTGAGGGTTTTTCATGCTTTGATGCTTCCTGCTCCTAACTCCCTAGTGGTGGCAGCAACAGCACAGAAGTAAAAAGCTGGGTACTTACACGCCACTCCTAATGATAGAGAAGGGAAAAGATTAGATTCTTTGGGAAGGAAACTGTTTTCTTAGTCTTTCTTGATTTTGAGGATTGCTAACCATCAAGCTATCCTGGCCAATATCAATTTCACCTATGGGACAACATTTCATTTTTTACAAAGAATCTTCTGGAGGAATATGAAAAGTTAGCTATCGCTATTATCAAGGAGGGTCAAAATGTGGCCAAAAATGTTCTAGAGTGTCCTTTGACATTTCAGATGCTTCTTCAAGATCATAGCCTCTTCCATAATTCTTCATAGGCTAACTTGATTATGATCTTCTTCTCTCTCCTTTGTTACTAAGTCGAAGATCAAGGATCTCCCATTTGGGGGGAGACAATTTGTGCAGTTCTAAAATAGATGAAGCGTTAGAAAAATGGATCTCTATATCAAGGATCTCTAGGACTCTTGCCGTCTTTCAGGAGGATTCCTGCATCTTGTTTAGATACCTGAGATAATGTTATATACCCTGTTCATCATCTTCTTACTACTCTTAAAGACAAGACTAGTAGCAACAACAGCATCCTCCTCCTTCTCAGTCTCACTTAAGAAAAAGATCCTCTAAATCCAAGATGAGATCAAAGAACTCTTCTACTACCACTACTTCTTTAACTTCTTTTAGACCTCAGGTTGACATTACAACTGAGAGCTGCAAACCAATCTTACAGAGTTCTTCTCTAGCTTTAGAGACCTTCTTTCCCATTTTTACATCAAATGGTAAAACATCACTACAGACAGATGGGTTTGGACGTTATTAAAGAGGGCTACACCATCCAATTCGAGACCATCCCTCCATACCACCTTCCTCTCCCTTTTTGGGGACCCCTCTAATGAGATGTTTCTCAGATCGGAAATCCATTCTCTTCTACTAGAGGGAGCAATAGAGGAGGATCTGCAAAAACTCAGGAATCAAGATTTTTATTCTAGTTATTTCCTCTTTACTTACACACACACACACACACACACACACACATGGATATTTGGATATTTTCAACAAATTCTAGATATGAATCTAGATCTAATGTAACAAACACACCAGGAAGTTCTGCTTCAGGATATTGACTCTTGGTTCAATTTTCCCCTTTCTTTCTACTCAGGATTGGTTTGCTGCTCTTGATCTCAAGGATGATTACTTCCATATTTCTATTCAATCTTCTCACAGGAAATACCTTTCTTTTGCCCTCAGTCAGAACCATTTCCAATACAAAGTTCTCCCCCCTTGGCCTTTCTGCTGAACCCAGAGCTTTTTATAAAATGCCTTTCTGTAATAGCAGCCTTCCTCAGAAGACAAGAAATGTTCATTTTTCCATATGCCAGCCAGCAACTGGCTTCTGAAAGTTCACGCCAAAGATGAGTTGAACCTAGTCATTCTTTTCACACAGTCTCTGTTCCAAAAACTAGGTTTTCTGATAAACAAGAAAAAATCCTTAATGTACCCAACAAAAACAAACAAACAAACAATCTCTTTCACAGGAGCAGTTCTCAACTCCAGAGTAGTGAGAGCTTACCTCATAGAGGACAAATTCCAAAAACTGAAATCCACCATACAATGCTTATTTCAGCAACCAATACAGGCAGTACTATTCTTCCTCCCCTTTCTGGATCTTATGGCATCAACAATCTATGTTACACCTTACGCAAGGCTCAGAATGAGTCTTCTTCAACACTGGATTTCAAGAAATTTCAAGCCAATAATGTGCAGTATGCACATGATGCTTACAGTCCCAGCGAAGGTCTCAAATGCTCTCCTGTGGAGACTGAAGCCCATGAATCTACTGAAAAGAGTGATGTTCAATCCCTTGCCTCTTTCAGTAACAGCTAGAACAGATGCTTCCAAGACCAGTTGGGGTGCACATCTCAGCACATTAATGGCAAGGAGACTGTGGAATCTGCAACAATTATAACTTCACATCAATGTCCATTTAACACTCAAATCCTTCCTTCCCCAAATTCAGGGCTCTGTGGTTCAAGTTGCCAAGGACAATGACAGCAATGTAGTATGTAAATAAACAGATCATCACAACTTTGCCGAGAAGCAATAAAACTGTGGGACTGGTGTATGTCAGGAAATTTATTTAACTGCATTGCATATAGCAGGATCTCAGAACCAACTAGTGGATCAACTGAGCAGGGACTCTTTGCAGAGTCATAAATGGTCTCTGAAGCAATCAATGATTCAGGACATCTTCAATCCTTGGGAATTTCCAAGCATAGACCTCTTTGCCATCTGCCTCAATATTAAATACTACTTTTGTTCAAGAGCAAGGGTGAACAAAGTAGTGCTCTGACTGCACCCTAAATTTTTACTTAAAGTAATTTCTGATTTTCATGTTCATCAATGTATTAGCTGACGTATTAACCTTCCAGTATTCTTTTGAAAACCTCATAAGAGTGAATCAAAGTTACATTGTTTGGATGTTAAAAGAGTTTTAACTAATTATTTGGATAGAACAGAAATATTCAGGATTGCTCATAAACTGTTTCCTATTCAGATAATTATAAAGGAAAAGCTTTTTCTGCTTAAACTAGATGAAGAGAGTATAAGAAAGTATCACAATCGCTTTCTGCTGCTATTAAAACCCATTCTACCAGGGCAGTTGCTACTTCAGCAGCATACTTCAAACACCTCCCATTAATAGAAATTTGTAAAGCAGCCAAAAGGAGCTCAATACATCCTTTTACTAAACATTATGCATTAGACATAGCTGCTAGGTCTGATGCACAGTTTGGCAGGACAGTTCTCCAATCTATTTAATTAGGACATCTTGTCCCACCAGCCATTTTACTATATACTGTTTGCCAAACTATTGCCAAGAGTGGGAATATGCAGAGGACACTTGAAGAAGAAATGAAGGTTACTTACTTGTAAACTAGGTTCTTCAAGATGGACTCTGCACATTTGCACCCCCCACCCTCCTTCCGTGGAAGAAACAGAGGCAGGATCAGCTGCTGTGCCCCCTTTTACAGCTGTGCCCTCAGAACATGCTGAGGGCAGAGGCAGAAGGGAGCATGCGAGTGCTAACACCAGAGGCACTGCTTACCCCAGGGACCACCATTCAGCTGCACTGGTCAGCCCCTATTCCAAGAGGGGGAATGTGCTGGGTCCATCTCAAAGATCCTTGGTTACAAGTAAGTAACCTTCATTTTCCTAAAAACTGCCAGTATAGCCCTTGTGTTAGGTTCCTGATATCTTCGGCTTTAACCCTGAGGAGTTTGGATGTACCCCTGTGTTTTGAATGCACTAATATTGCAATTACACACTCTACCACCCAGCACTTTGCAATGTGTATGTGCTCCTTTGGTGTTTCTTTATGGAGTCTCTTCCATGGCACTGCTGAGTCAGTAATTGTCTGTGCAGGAGCACAATTAATAAACCTCCTGGCCTTTAATAACCAGGAGAACCAAGTGACCTGCCACTTCTTTTGAAGCAGTTCTCAGACCACTGAATAGCAATTGCTCCTCACATTCCCAAACAGGCTATTTATTTATATGAGTTCGCTGCCCAGTTGGGAATGTGTTTAATGAGGAGAGAAGCAAACCAGCAGCAAGCAGTGATTCTCCCCTCATTAGAGACTGGCAAATATGGTTTTATAGTGTCCGCAGTCTCCAATCCAATTACATGGGTTTTCATTAGCAAAATTTAGTCTAACTGCTCTAAAAACAGCATGTGATTCCATCTGTGAATGAAGGCGTGAACCTTTCAAAGCTTAGTTAATATCTCTGAATCCTGACAGACGCAAAGGTCCCCAAACATTTCCCTCTATGCTGTCCCTGGTTTGTTTTCTCAACCCATAATTTTCAAATGCAGTTTTTGTATCTTAGTGAAACTTGTAAAATAATCAAAGCCCAGAGAAGCATAATACAGAAATGGTTCAGACAGGTGTCTTACCAATTATTTTGTTCTTCTACCTTACAGTTCATTCCTGCTCCCAACACTTTACTGTTTTAGAATATGGTCAGAGTACTATGTTGTGTGGCTATGTTGCATGACTAGGATTAAATTCTAAACCATGCTATTATACTCTAGTACAATAGATCACTACAAGCTGCTCTAAATTACGTCTGGCTGCCCATGGCCCAATGGACTATTCCAGCACCCAGGAACAGATGGAATGCCAACGAGCTCCAGCTACATCCCCATTTCACAGGCCACACGCCCTATGCCAGGAAATGTGGGTGGGTGGCCAACAGCCACTAGACCAGCTCTGTCCCACCCCGGGGTTCCTGCTGCACAGGGGAATTCACCAGCTTTGCAGCCTCCTTTTTGCGATGATTTGCAATGCAGTGGCATTGTAATTGAAAGAAGAATTGAACACCTTGTTTGAGGGGACACACTGCAGCTTTTCTGCCTCACAATTGTGGGTGCACCATGTTTAGTGCATTGTAGGAAAATCTGGGCAGCAGTGGATAGAGCATCCCAAGGACACATACACAGAGAGTGGTGTCAGCAACATTTGGACACTAGCACTCTGAGATGTCCTACTATACATGCAGCTAGTTGGAAGGAAGACCAGCCAAATAAGCTACATAGCTTAGTTAGGAATTCCTGTCTGTCCAGAAAAATAATAATATTGAAAACTGATTACAGTAAGGAAACCATGTGCTAGGACAGGCTTCTATCTGTCTCCCACAATTTTTACATGGCCCCATCATTGTAATTTCTGAATGCTTAAGCTTTCAACAAGGGGAATGCATGATTAGCAGCCACAGCGCCTGGCTGCATTAGTAATGTTGCATGTGCACATAAGGCGTGTTTAGAGCTAAATATTTCACTAACTGGTTAAAAAAAATCCTTTAAAAGTTATATTGTAAACAAGACCTTGTGGACGATACCAAACTGGGAGGGGTTGCAAATGCTTTGGAGGATAGGATCATAATTCAAAATGATCTGGACAAACTGGAGAAATGGTCTGAAGTAAATAGGATGAAATTCAAGAAGGACAAATGCAAAGTACTCCATTTAGGAAGGAACAATCAGCTGCACACATATAAATTGGGAAATGACGGCCTAGGAAGGAGTGCTGCGGAAAGGGATCTGGAGGATCACAAGCTAAATATGAGTCAACAATGCAACACTGCTGCAAAAAAAATGAACATCATTCTGGGATGTAATAGCAGGAGTGTTGTAAGCAAGACACAAGAAGCAGTTCTTCCACTCTACTCTATGCTGACTAGGCTTCAACAGGAGTATTGTGTCCAGTTCTGGGTGCCACATTTCAGCAAAGATGTGGACAAATTGGAGAAAGTCAAGAGAAGAGCAACAAAAATGTTTAAAGGTCTAGAAACCATGACCTGTGAGGGAAGATAGAAAAAAATGGGTTTGTTTAACCTGTAGAAGAGAAGACTAAGAGGAGACATGATAACAGTTTTCAAGTACATAAAAGGTTGTTACAAGGAGAAGGGAGAAAAAATGTTCTCCTTAACCTCTGAGGATAGGACAAGAAGCAATGGGCTTAAATTGCAGAAAGGGAGGTTTAGGTTGGCCATTAGGAAAAATTCCTAACTGTCAGGGTGATTAAGCACTGGAATAAATTGCCTAGGGAGGTTGTGGAATCTACATCATTGGAGATTTTTAAGAGCGGGTTAGACAAACACCTGTCAGGGATGGTCTAGATAATACTTAGTCCTTCCATGAGTGCAGGTGACTGGACTAGATGACTTCTCAAGATCCCTTCCAGTCCTAGGATTCTATGATTATTTAAACAAAGCATAGTATACAACACTGGTCCCCACAGTTATGGTAGCTAATCAACCAAACCAAACCAAGTTCTTTTTCTTTCATGTACAACACTGGTCCCCACAGTTATGGTAGCTAATCAACCAAACCAACCAAAGTTCTTTTTCTTTCATGCAATTTTAGAGGATCCCTTTCCCCTTGGCAGAAACAAAAACAGAAAGATCTTGCCCTTTCTGGAACACTAATGTAATCCATTGGTCAGTATGTGTTACAGGTCTTCTTCTGTGCCTGATCAGCAGAAGAGATGAGTCTATTATAGCCCAGCTAGAGACCCAGGATTCTTTGTCTCAAGCTGTAGCAGCTTATGCTTTTACCTCTGGAGGTCCAATCATCGGAGTGTTGGCCAAGATGGCAACCACCAGACAAACAGAGAATAAACAGAGTTCTCTCCTTACCGGAGTGTAAGCTGCGTTATCCAGTCCCACCGTAGGAAAAGAGTAATATTTCCCCACTACAACCCATCCTTTTTCTATTTTTACATAAATCTTGCAGTTGGTCCCTGTAGCTGAAATATGTTGATTTTGCAACATGAATAAATGGGGACTAAAATATTACCAACAAACTTTGTTCCTCTTGGTCATATGGGGAGAACATTAATGTATTTCTAGGACACTGATCATCATAGTATCTGATTTAATCCAGGTCTGTGGTATAGAAACACTATTGTATTAATCCAGTGTTTCCCCAAAATGCATTTGCGGTAGGCTTCCCATATATTATGGGTAGGGCCCTACCAAATTCACAGTCCATTTTGGTCCATTTCAGAGTCACAGGATTTTAAAAATAGTAAATTTCATGATTTCAGTATTTAAATCTGAAATTTCACAGTAATTGTAGGGGTCCTGACCCAAAAAGGAGTTGCGGGGGGGGGGGGCTTGGGGGGGAATGTCACAAGGTTATTGTGTATGTGTGTGAGGGGGGGTGTTATGGTACTGCCTCCCTTACTTCTACGCTGCTGTTGGCGGTGGCTCTGCCTTCAGAACTGGGCAACTAGCCAACAGCCACCACTTTCCTGCCGCTCAGCTCTGAAGGCAGCGCAGAAGTAAAATAGGCAATATCACAACCCCCTTAAAATAACCTTGTGACCCCCCTACAACTGCTTTTTAGGTCAGGACCCCCAATTTGAGAAACTCTGGTCTCCCCATGAAATCTGTATAGTACAGGGAAAAAGCACACAAAAGACCAGATTTCGCGGTCTTTTTTCATGGCCATGAATTTGGTAGGGCCCTAATTATGGGCCACCCTTTATGCTTGTTCTCTGCCATCCAGCACTTTGAACAAGAAGCTGGCTGTAGAGAGGGGGAGAAGGTGGCGGAAGAAACACCATGGATCTAAGTAGTGACATTCGTAATTTTTCTCCTGATAATTACAATAGTTACCATTCTGATCTTTACAATTGGCTTTGCAAGCCATTAACATGGTGTTGATTCTACTTCTTACAGGGAATATAGTCAATACCATAGTGATGTTATTTGTTTACAAAGGCAAAATTGTAAAGAATTTTGTAGCAACCACTAGACCTAGTGCAACAACATTTAGAGGGGAGCAACCAGAATGTGCATTTTGGTAACTCTATTGTATGAGATGAACAGATAAAAATTATTCTATGTATGAAGCTGCAGTGGGACAGATACATGTAAAGAAAAGCCTGAATATTTCCCCTATTCTCTGCCTTCTGAGATACCTCCTTATGCTATTGGTGCTCAGACAATATTTACTTTTTTATAACACCCCTGGGGAAATCCTGTACATAGCTTCACCCTGCTCGTACCCCTCTTTGTACATCAGTTTGTTTCTTCAGCTGCAATGATAACTGTAAGTTCAGGTTAGAGATGGACCTGAATGTAAACTACCTTGAACCTTCAGGAAGTTTGGATCCAGATCAATTCTGGGGTCTGTCTTCGTGTATTCAAATGAAGTCAAACACTATTGCTGATTTATATTATTAAGCAAAAATACCTGCTTTAATCATGTTAAAGGAACAGACTAATTTCTTCCTTATTGCTTCCCATGTTCACAAACTCTCTGACTCTCACAACTGAGTGAAACAAAAATCAAAAAGGATTAGAATCTCTCCCTGGCTTTCTCATCCGAATGCATAATGAATGCCTGTAGGAACTGGAACTTCTCCCATGAATCTGAGAATTTGCAGGTGGCAAAAAAAGGAGCTGCAATCAGAACTTCAACATTGATGAGGATAAAATACTGTTAAAAGCTTTTTGTGCTTTGACAAATGTTACAATTATTGCCCTGTGCAAGAAAAGTACAGGGTAACCCCAGGAAGAGGTGGGGGGAATAAAAAATAAAAATTAATCATAGACCTAGCAGACTTGGGCTAAACAGGGAGGAAAATTAAATCACTGGCCTATTGTGATCTTGGTTATGTCATCTTGGGAGGTGATCATATACTGTTATAAGAACCCAGATATATTGATAGAGACAACTTTTCCTTCCTTTTCCTCTAGGAAAAGTCCTAGAGAACTTAAATAGAAATTCCATCCCTGCTATGGAATTCTACAATTTGATTCAAATACCTATAGAAATGCCTATCACATTCACTATTAAATTATATAGATTCTTTGAACAATTTTTATTAGTCACATCCCTATTAAAGCCTGTAGGGTTTTTACAAAAACATTGCCCAGGCGGAGGTATAAAAGTTTTGCCAATAACTTTAATGAGAACAAGTGAGCCCTATATATGAGTAACGTGACTAAGTCTTCCTGTTTGCTCCCATTGGATCTAATCACATAAGCTCCAGTTTGATGTAAACATAACCGATGGACAAATTTATAATCAAATTATCTGACAATACAGATAACTAAGGGTTTCTTTACAGTACACGATCCTGTGTGCTGTAGCTAGTTCTCTACTAACCTCTGTGTATTGCTGTACTACGTTTTCAGGAGTTGGGCCAAGAAATACATAGAAGTCGAGGATCCCTCCGATGGTGCGGAAGGTTAAGGATGGATTTGGACTCAGAGTAATATCTGAAAGAAGAAAACAGAGGTGTTGCACACAGTACAAATTACCTCAGTGCCAGTCCTATGCATTTTGAACCCTTCAGTGCACAGCTGCTAAGTAGGTTAGCCAGCCACTTACTTTAAGCACATATCCCACCCACACAGACCACAGAACAAGTACAAATCGTCTATCTGCCAGCATCACAAAACAGAAACAGGCACCCTTGCAAGGCGGTCCTGTCTTGCAGGGCTGGCACACTGTATGGACAAAGAGAAATAAGGAAATGTGTATAACAGTAGTAAGCTACCATGGCGCTGTGAGCTATATTTCCAGATTTATTCTATTTTGCACAATAACAAATGCACATAAAATATATTGCAAGGTTTTGTGTTTCTTAATTTCACTTGTAGATGAAGGAACCACCAATGTGCATCTAAAGCTCCTCTATAGAATATATATGCATCTAATTTTTTACTGGAAGTCACTGCCTGCCAAAGAAATTGATTTCATAGCTTTAGTGAAGATTCCCCTTTTCAAAAATTGCAGTATTAAATTAATACAGTGAGGTGACCATGGTAACGTGCAAAGCTATTCTTCTCAGAGTGAACACAGTACTAACCTAAATTGACTTGTTTTGCTGGTGTCAGTCCCAGAGGAAATTTCTATTGACTTCAACTTTCTCTACCCTTACATTTAGTTTTAAAAAGTTAATCAATCATATAATTTTAGTTGAAAGTGTATATTTTACCTTGTTTTACAGTAATTGCAATGAAGTCTCTTTGAGAACATAATAATTGTCCCTGGATACTCACTTATGATATGTGTAATATTTTAGGAATCCTGTCATATATTTGTATGTTTAAAAGTCATTAGTGAAAAGAGTTATTTATATATAGCAGAAACAATTTAGCATCTCCATACTTAATCTACATATGTACGGATAATATACTGTATTACCTTGTGCATTGGAGTTCAGTAAGAGGATACCATGAGTATTTGAGTCACTCTCTATGCACATATAAAAAGGATGAACTCCATAAAGATTGGCAAATGTCTGAAACATCAAAAATGGATTATATATAGCTTGTTTTGCCAGTTGTTCACAATCTTTATCATCCAGAAACACATACACAGACAAGTACATTTATTAGTTCATAGCTGAAATGGGTTATTTGCATCCAAACTAATGTAAAGCTCCATCAATAGAACAAGAGATATTTTTAGCCTCAACATTGTCACTTTTATCTTATCTTATTTAAACTCTTAGCCATGGACTATAGTACTCTGGCATTCAGTCAAATGCTCCCGAGTGACCAGGCTAAGAAATTGACTGCTGGTGAGAATATATCAATGACAGGCCAGCATTTAAGCTGCAACTCAGCCAAGCATTTAAGAATATGCCTAACTTTAATCCCCTTGAAGTCATTCTTAAATGCTTGGATGTATAGGGATGAATTTAAGCATGAGCTTAAATACTATGCTGAATCAGAGCCTTGATACATGGAATATTTTTTACTGGGAACGTAGAATGTTTCTTATGCCAAGTTTCCAAATCATTGTAAAATACCCAGTGATTTTACTGTTTAGCTAATTACATTTTGTTGCATTTCCATAACATTTTATGAAACCCATTTTATGTTCTTTCCCATTAATTCATAATTAACACCTCTTGTCATGTAGTAATGCTCTTAATCTGGTATTACTGTATTTTGCCATTTCATTTTTAAAGTATGATCCCAGCACCAAATGCTGCATTAAATGACTTACCGTTGGTGGCTGGTCTCTGGAAAACATCCCGTAATTAACAAAATTCATATTGTGCTTAAAGGATGGATGTTCATGTTCACCAAATCCATAAACAGAGGTGGATGGCACAGTGGTGGTAATCTGCAGATACTGTTTGGAAAAAATTAAATCTCCAAGTGATGTGTCCCACCTGTGTCAAATACAGTGAGTATGAACATGATTAGTTTGCTCATGCCTTATATTCATCACTTTAACATCAAGTTGGAGTACTTGAAAATTTTGTTGCATTTCTTGCAATAGTAACATATACAAATGCAATTTACAAATTAATTCTATGTGTGCTTCTAATGTACTTAAACATATATCTTATATAAGGACAACTGAGGTAAGAGGAAGGCATTATATAAAGTACTGTCACTGAAATAAGCAGTTGCTCTTGCTATTTCTATAACCAGTGGCGCATATTGAAGACTGTTATCACATGGTGGTGTCTACAATGTCACTAACAATAACAACATTTAGTAGCAATCATCTTTTATCAGTGTGTGAAGTCCCATTGAAATTAATGGGATTACTCATGTGCTTAAACTAAAGCATATGCTTAATGCTTTGTTGGATCAGGGCTGAGGGTTTGATCAGAGTTGGATCACTGACTAACAGAGGTGAGGGTGCATAGCACCCCACAAGACCAGGTCCTTAAATGACAGCTTTCTCTAGACTGTGACTTCATAATACCTGTATAAACAGATCAAATTTGTTCTAAACAAAGGACATTTATAGATATTTTTATATTTATGATTCTTTCTTGTTTCTTTCATTAGTTCTATGCATTTATTTCTATTGAATCATCTATGAACAAATACACATTTTAATTAGGTGTTACTTCATGTTTGCTGTTACTAATGCTATAATGAGCTGTATATATACTCTCAAAGTACATTGCACCACTATATGACATGAATACCAAACTTATATATCACTGCTGAACTGTGATTTCGTTACAATAAATTAAAATAAATGAACCAAAACCACAGGTGGTGGTAGCGATGCTACTTTCATAGATCCAAAGGCCAGAACGGACCACTGTGATCATCTAGTCTGACTTCCTGTGTACACAGGCCACAGATCTTCCCCAAAGTAATTCCTAGTGGCTAGTGCATATATTTTAGAAAAACATCCAATCTTGATTTTAAAATGGTAAGTGATGAACAATCCACCACAACCCATGGTAAATTGTTCCAATGGTTAATTATGCTCACTGTTAAAATGTACACCTCTTTCTTGCGTGAATATAAATACAAATATAAATATTAAATACGGTAATATAAATTATTTGTTATCAGAGGTTTGGGTAAAATTAAAATTATTGGCTAATTACCAAATTAGCCAATAAACTAATTATGTGGGAGGTTCTGTATATTAGCAGTGGGCATAGTACTATAGCTATTTACTGCAGCACACCTATAAACTATCCTGTTTGAGAGCCTGGGTTCATACTGTTTTCACCAGACCGAATTTATATTTCTTACCCTAGGACAAACTTTTTACTGTCGTGGGAAAGAGATTTGGGTTAAACAACTGGCCCTATGTGGCACTCCAGGCAGTGCTCATGCTGCATCTTCCATCACTGGGAGAGCACAGACTCTTGCCCTTATGTAGAGCTGCAATGGGGGATGGGAAGGCTCCTTGTCCTTCCCCAGTCTAGTGCACATATGCAAGGGTTAGGTACAGTCTGGGCCTAGAGGGAGAAGCCAAGTATACCAAGCAATTATTGCAAATTAAGACAATGTATTTATTGGGCCTTGGTGTTTTGGCAGTACCACAGCTCTAACAAGCTGGAACAATGAGGATTTTATGTAACTGGTGACTTAATTGTTAAACATCATGTTCGTGCCTTTGCCAATGGAAACCCTCAAGCCACTAGGAAAGGTGATGTTTTTCTTTTTGCTTGGAAATATGTATAAAGTATCACCAAGAATTACAGGGGACCCTTTTAAAAACCAAGGCTTTTTTGTGAGGAAAAGTTACCTTATATTTACCTTATATGGGAATAGGTATCAGCTCATGTGCTGTGTTCCTGGCAAAACTAACATGATCACCTATTTCAGTCAGGTACTGGGTTTCCAGTGTCAATGTTCTGAGAAAAGGATGGTTGAAGAAGTAAAAAGCAAATGTAGCCAGAAAGAAAGACGTTGGGAAGAACTGGAATAACTGCCTTAGCCCATTGAGCACTCTGTGTGATGTCTACTCAGAGAACGTGAGGTTTCATATTTCCTGGTATCTGCATTCAAACACTGACATTCCCGATTTGAAAGTAATTAGCATTACCAAGGGATTAAAGTATTTGCTGTATTTTACAAAGGGTATTTCCTACACAATAGTGTCACTGCAGTGTTTTGGATCATAATTGCAGTGACTCTATTTTTCCACAGTGGAACATGGAACACAGCGGCTCCTATATTGGGACACCAGGTTTTTTGTTTTTTTTTTTTTTTTTATTAACCTACTATGTATTCACCTACTTCATGGCCATATGTTGAACTTCCATAGGGATCCAAAGGAGTTATCACAAAGTAATCAACAAAATGGTGTCCCAATATATGGGACTCACTCCCATCTCTCTCACGCAGTCACCTTGCTGTGTACTTCAGTCCCATTTATACACCATTTCCCATTTTGATCCTATATTTATGTTTTTTTTTCTGTCTTGCTTGTAGCGCACCAGTCACAATAGTAGGCAGGTGCCAAATGCAGTATTTACTGTAGCATAATACCACCATCAAAAATAAGCCTCTGCTCTCTCTTTTCCTTAGTGTTAGGTAACTTCTGATTGCTGGCATTGCTTTCTTTTTTTTTTCCTTCTTCCCTTTAAAAGACAAAAAGACAGGACTTCCCTTTAAATCCTCCCTCCCCAAGCATTCTACAGCCCGGAGCCCTGCTATTACATTAATGCTGTAAGCTGCCACGATCCATTGTTTTACAACACTGCAATATTTTGAGTGCTATTTAGGTTAAAAAATGACCATTTAAATGAGAGACCCACCTTTATCACTCTAAAAACCTTTGGATACAATAAAAGAAAAATGTTATATTTGCCTTGTGACAGTGTTTGTTTACTCCCATCTGCTTTAAAGCAGAATGAAAGGCAACAAAACAGAAGGAATATAAAATTATACAATGTTCGTAGGAATGTGCTTGATTCTCATTAAAAAATTACTTACCAACTACAATGATAAACTGAACAATATCCCCAGCCCCCTTTTCACGAATAAGGTCAGTCTAAGAAGTTTGTGTATTTGCACATAGATTGATTGGTTTGAGAGAATATTACATGGGAGAAAAGTCTAAAAAATTCAGATACAATATTCACCATTAACAATTCAGCATTTGCCATCAGTTACACACACCATTGTCTATGAATATCAGAGCATCCCCCTCAACTCAGGAGATCTCCCTAGTAAAATATTTGGAAAATGTTAACCTTTTAGTAGTTTCTATTGTATTTTCCAATCTTTGGAAGTATGAGGAGGCCAAGGTATTTTGATAGCTGTGATACTGCCTACTAACTGTAGTGCTGCCATTCCTTTAGGTATCACTTCTGAAAACAGGTGCTCCCTTCCAAAGACTGTGCATGAGGCTTAAGAATAAGCCTCTCTATTTATAGCCTCTCATCTGGAAGAAGACTGACTCAGGAGCCAAAGGGACAGCATGAAGTTTGCATTTCTGGCTGGCATTCGAGCTTGTAGCATGAGAACAAACAGTAGGTCCCCTTTGTGCTACCAGCTCAGAGTGCAACTATAATGGATCAGTGAAACGGCCTTGAAAATAAACAAATGAAATAATGCTTGGTTTATTTAAGGGATTAGTATATAATACCTTGTAGCATTTCAAGTATGACTAAAAGTCAATGGAATCAGGTTTGTTAAATATGGCCACTTATTCCTTGAAATCCAAGCAATTATTAAATGTAAAAAAATCCCCTGGCCCAAGGACATTGTTACATGTAAATGAACATCTGGTGCTACTAAGAGGTCTTATAAACCTTCAGAGATTGGGTAAAATTTTCAAAAGCACCTAAGTGATTTAGAAGCCTAAATCCCATCTTAAAAAGCCACTTCAAATTTAGGAGCCTAAATCTCAAGGACGTTCAATGAGGTTCCTAAATAATTTCTGAAAATGACACCTCCTCTCCAGTTTCCTCATCTTCGCCTAACATCCTTGTAAAAAGAACAGGAGTACTTGTGGCACCTTAGAGACTAACAAATTTGTTAGTCTCTAAGGTGCCACAAGTACTCCTGTTCTTTTTGCGGATACAGACTAACATGGCTGCTACTCTGAAACCTAACATTCTTGTGGCAATTCCAGGCATTGATAACTTGGAAGAGGAATACTCAGAAAGAGATTGGTATATCTCTAGCTTTCTTGTAATATGAGTTAATAAGTGGAAGCAGGGAGGAAAGTTAGCATCATGTGATCAGCAGGTTTTCCACAGAACACTAGTGGTCCATTGACCACAGTTCAAGAATTGCTGCGGTAATACCACTTTTGATAATTAATCACAAAATGTATTTACAATTATTGATTCTGTTCTGTTCAGGTTCTTCTACTGCACCCATCACCATAATATCAGAGCATTTTCCAGAAGTGCAATAACCCAGACAACAGCATTTTTGTTTTGAAAAGGAATTAGGCAAACATTACCTACATCCCCCTTACCAGTGTATAAAAATTGTAATGATGATAACACCAAAAATACCCTGCAAGAATAATGGCTGTTATAAACTGGAAGCAAATATGAGCTACACAAGTTGCACACAGGTTGCCTATGTGACTTTCAGCAAAATTGCAGTTTGAGACAATAGCTTTATAAATCATTCTGATAGCTTCCCTTCTAGAAAATTCTCATGAGAAGTGGTGTCAGTGCTTACTACAAGAATCAATACAAAAGCCAGCTGAACTCTGCAGCAGCAATTTTGAAATTAGTGACAATCTTGATTAGGATTTGATTATTTGTTGCATGTCCTCCGAAGTGTGATAACTAACAAAGAATTGCATGCTCTTAATAGAGATATCAGAAAATGTGTCTGGCTTGGAAAGATGCTCTGTCTTGCATTATTCATATTCTATCATGCAAGAAAGATTGTTTGGAGCACAAGTATTAACACACTGGATCAGACACATGGGCCATCTAGTCCAGTATCCTGGTCTCCAACAATAGCCAGTGCCACATGCTTAAGAGGAAGGCATGAAACTTGTTTGCGGAGGAAGGTTTTTTGCTAATATTGTAGGAGAATTGGTTTGTGTTCTGAGTCATTTGGGTTGATAGCCTTTATAATTTTTTAATTAGCTGGTATGATTATAGCTGATTCTTATTATACAGATCTGTATCCTATCAAGCTCTCTGCCTCAATAATATATTGCGAACTCCACAGGATAATTATACTTTGTGTAAAACATTATTTCTTTATGTTATTTTTATATTTGTTACCTTTAAATCTGATGGGTATTTGCTTGTTGTTCAACTCTGCTGAAACCAAATAGCCCCAATCTCTCCTCAAAGAGAAACCTCTCTATGCCTCTGATCATTTGCCCGGCTCTTTTCTATTGCTGCTGTACCCATGGAATGACCAAAAGGGAATATGGTGTTCAACATGACACCATATTATTGAGTAATATAATGGCATTATGATCTGTTCAGTTTTATTTTCTACCCCTCTCTTACAACAGCCTAACATTTTGACTGCCATTGGGCCCTGAGCAGATGTTTTCACGCCTCTCACAAAAGCTTCCCAGGTATTACAAAGAGCTGTAGTAATGACTGTAAATAGTATTCAGGAACATATATATCCATCCCCTAAGTTTCCATCCTCTCCCATCTACAATATTTTCACGTATGACGTTAGATAACTCCCCGTAAGGAGACCTTGCGTACATAAATGACAGAGATGGAAGGGATTTTTATACCCTATGGACACAAACACAGGCCTGATATCCTCTTCTTCTCCATCTATCATACTAATCCACTGTGATGGAATTTAAAGCATAAATACACATCTATTGCATCTGGGACAGAGACTGCAATATAGAAATGATGGATGAGAAACAAAAATATATAGATATTAACAAAAAATTCACAGTGATTCTTCTGCACAGAATATACTGTACTCTACATGGATTACATTCGTGGCAATACCCCAGCATTTTGCTATAGGATTTGTGGGATTATAGGGACTTCTAAGCATTTTTAGTGGGGTTGTCCAAAACGGAAAAGCTGCTGACAGAGATAAAGTGCTCTGTGTGAACAAGTTTATGAAAATTTGGGATAGTTTTACAATGGAAGCTACAGTGGTGTATATGGATTTGTGTTGTCTAAACACCATTTGTCATCTACTGAGACACTGGGAATGCAGCTCGGAAATGTGTAATTTGGCCTGGTTTGTTGTTATTGATTACTTTGAGCAATGCTGGTGTTTACAGAGAGATTAATGGTCAGCTCAACTCTTTATTGGGATTCCAGGAATTTGATCTGCTGCAGCTGGATATGCAGGATTTTTTATGTTTTAAAAAGGGTTCTTCCCGAGTCTCTGCCTGTCCCCAGAACTTCCCAGAGAGGTGATTCACAGGTGCGGAGGTGACTTTGTGTGCTAAAACCTGGAGCTACATTACCTTTAGCATGGATTTCACTCACAAATGGGGAGGGAGGGGGCGGAAATGATGCAATCCTTTCCAGCTCTACACCTGCCCCTTTTCCTACTTCCCCTGGGTGCTTCCCCCCACCCCATGCTGAAATCTGGTGGAGAAAGCATCTGACTCTTTCACTTCCTAGTGGAAAGGGCTATGAACAGAGGGTCTCCACATGGTTAGCAGGATGATCAGGTTCATTTTCATATGAGCAGCTTGTGTAGGTTTAAAATAGACCCCCTGATTAAGCTGAATAGAGGGGTCCTTGGGAAGGCCCAGCTGAGTTGCCAGCTTTGGTAACAGAGAGTTTTCTGCAAGGCTGTGTCAGCAGGACAGAAGCACATCGGTTCACAGTGTAGTCTTGAATAGACAAAGAAAATTGCCCCTTGCTAACAATGGGTGTCATCAACAGGTGCCCAGCAAAGTCTAATGGCAATGGCCAAACCATGTTCAGCACAATTTTAGAAATGAGTTTTAATCACTGCTTCTGAAACTGTGTAGAACACAGCTCTGACCTTGGCAACACATGCAGACATGTCTGGCACCAGTTCAGCTGCACCTATTGCTCATACTAATCATCAGCAATGAGTAATTTTCTTAGACAAAGCTTTTTTGATGGTTGTTTGTGCAGCAGCAAAAGGGACAGAATACAAAGAATTGATTGCTCCATTCATAGGCTTGTTGCTTTAACCATTTTGGACTCCATTGCTTTGTCTGAACAAGAGGATTTTACCACTGGTTCAGCTGAGCCCATGTTACCTCTGGTGAGAGCCCTAATGTAGAGAAGGTTCCCATATGCCTAGACCCGTTTTTACCAACATGTTGGTAAAATTGCTTTCACCAGGTTTAAATAACATAGTGGTAAAAATGCCAAAAGCTACAGGAAGCAACAGAGGGTCCTGTGGCACCTTTGAGACTAACGGAAGTACTGGGAGCATAAGCTCTCCTTTTGCCCCAGCACCCCCACGAACATGATACAGTTCTGTGGTGATCTGGAAGCCTACTTTCGCCGCCTCCGACTCAAAGAATACTTTCATGATAACACTGAACAGCGCACTGATACACAGATACCCTCCCACCAACAACACAGGAAAAAGAACTCCACATGGACTCCTCCTGAGGGTCAAAATGACAGTCTGGACCTATACATAGAATGCTTCCGCCGACGTGCACAGGCAGAAATTGTGGAAAAACAACATCGCTTGCCTCATAACCTAAGTCGTGCAGAACGCAATGCCATCCACAGCCTCAGAAACCACCCTGACATTATCATCAAAGAGGCTGATAAAGGAGGTGCTGTTGTCATCATGAACAGGTCTGACTACCAGAAGGAGGCTGCCAGACAACTCTCCAATACCAAATTCTACAGGCTGCTTTCCTCAGATCCCACTGAGGAATACACTAAGAAACTGCACCATCTACTCAGGACACTCCCTACACTAACACAGGAACAAATCAACATACCCTTAGAGCCCCGACCGGGGTTATTCTATCTACTACCTAAGATCCACAAACCTGGAAATCCTGGACGCCCCATCATCTCGGGCATTGGCACTCTCACTGAAGGACTGTCTGGATATGTGGACTCCCTACTCAGACCCTACGCCACCAGCACTCCCAGCTATCTCCATGACACCACAGATTTCCTGAGAAAACTACAATGCATTGGTGACCTCCCAGAAAACACCATCCTAGCCACCATGGATGTAGAGGCTCTCTACACAAACATCCCACATACAGATGGAATACAAGCTGTCAGGAACAGTATCCCTGATGATGACACAGCACAACTTATTGCTGAGCTCTGTGACTTTATCCTCACGCACAATTATTTCAAATTTGGTGACAACATATACCTCCAGACCAGTGGCACCGCTATGCGCACCCGCATGGCCCCACAATATGCCAACATTTTTATGGCTGACCTGGAACAACGCTTCCTCAGCTCTCGTCCACTCATGCCCCTTCTCTACCTACGCTATATGGATGACATCTTCATCATCTGGACCCATGGGAAGGAGGCCCTGGAAGAATTCCACCATGCTTTCAACAGCTTCCACCCCACCATCAACCTCAGCCTGGACCAATCTACACGGGAGGTCCACTTCCTGGACATCACCGTACAAATAAGCGATGGCCACATTAACACCACCCTATACCGAAAACCCACTGACCGCTACGCCTACCTTCATGCCTCCAGCTTCCACCTCCATGCCTCCAGTCACACCACACGATCCATCGTCTACAGCCAAGCACTGAGGTACAATCGCATCTGCTCCAACCCCTCAGACAGAGACCAACACCTACAAGATCTTCACCAAGCATTCTCAAAACTACGATACCCACACAAGGAAATAAAGAAACAAATCAACAGAGCCAGACGTGTACCCAGAAGCCTCCTGCTACAAGACAGGCCCAGAAGGGAAACCAACAGAACTCCACTGGCCATCACCTACAGTCCTCAGCTTAAACCTCTCCAACACATCATCAGTGATCTACAACCCATCCTGGACAATGATCCCTAACTTTCACAGACCTTGGGAGGCAGGTCAATCCTCGCCCACAGACAACCTGCCAACCTTAAGCATATTCTCACCAGCAACCACGCACCGCACCATAACAACTCTAACTCAGGAACCAACCCATGCAACAAACCTCGATGCCAACTCTGCCCACATATCTATACCAGCAACACCATCACTGGACCTAACCAGATCAGCTACAACATCACCGGCTCATTCACCTGCATGTCCACCAATGTTATATATGCCATCATATGCCAGCAATGCCCCTCTGCTATGTACATTGGCCAAACTGGACAGTCACTACGCAAGAGGATAAATGGACACAAGTCAGATATCAGGAATGGCAATATACAAAAACCTGTAGGAGAACACTTCAACCTCCCTGGCCACACAATAGCAGATGTAAAGGTAGCCATCTTACAGCAAAAAAACTTCAGGACCAGACTCCAAAGAGAAACTGCTGAGCTCCAGTTTATTTGCAAATTTGACACCATCAGATCAGGATTAAACAAAGACTGTGAATGGCTTTCCAACTACAGAAACAGTTTCTCCTCCTTTGGTGTTCACACCTCAACTGCTAGCAGAGCACCTCACCCTCCCTGATTGAACTAACCTCGTTATCTCCACACTGATATATACCTGCCTCTGGAGATTTCCATTACTTGCATCTGAAGAAGTGAGGTTCTTACCCACGAAAGCTTATGCTCCCAGTACTTCTGTTAGTCTCAAAGGTGCCACAGGACCCTCTGTTGCTTTTTACAGATTCAGACTAACACGGCTACCCCTCTGATAAAAGCTACAGGAGTCTCTTCTACACTATGGCTCCTACTGCTTCTCTCACTGCTCCAACTACACTGGTGCCAACACTAGTGGGAATAATTTTGTAACATTTCCTGCTGTAGACACAGTTGCTACTATCAAATAAATAGCAAACAGCATGGATTCCAGATCCGGAAGTATGGAGTAAATTAACATGTTGAAAGAGGATATACACACAGCTCTCCTGAACTCTAATGGAAGTGGTGAGTGTAAATCCCTATAATGGGACAAAAAGAGATACTACTCAGCATCCAAATTCACCCATTTAGATTGGCTAGGATGAGTGAAGAGGTGTTTTTTTGTTAATCACACAGAGAATTCAGCTACAAAGAGGGGTACAGTTGTGAGAGGAATCTTTCCCTGCTGGAACGAGACCCTCCCATCTATAATCAACTTGCTGTGCCTTTTCCCAGAAACATAACATTTTCCTTTCTCATACACTATGTGCAAACATCAGTCTTGGCAATGATAATGTTTCATTAATAATAGTGTCTTCAGTTGCCGGATAAAGCCATTAACCATGGCAATATTAACATTTAATCGGGGTTTTTTAATTGGGTGGATTTCAGAAGAGCTTCATCTCCTGAGGTAACACAGCGTATGCTTTTCCAATGGCAATTTTTAACAGCAATGGATTTCTACTGAAATCTGAACTATTGATACAGATATTAGCCAAGGCTGCCCTCTATCTTCCTCTCCTTTCAACACAGCCCATTCTTTCACAGAGCTTATACTGCCACTAAGCCCAAAGTTTCAAAAGTGAGCACTATATTTAGGAGTCCCTTTTTAGACAGATACTGCCTGATCTTCAAAAGCCCTTAGCTCTCAGCAGCTCCCATTGAGAACAACGGGGATCTACAAGGTAGGAGCTCTTTTGAAAACCTGCCAAATAGGCCCTGATTTTCAGAGTTGCTGAGCACTCGCAGTTCCCACTGGAATTGTGTGGGCTCAGCACCTCTGAAAAGAAATCCTGCAGGTATCTCGAGTTGAGATCCGATGACTGAGATACCTCAAAATTAGCAAACACTTTGGAATAACTGAGACTAAATTTCTGTGCTTAGCAAGTGTATGAGGGGGGTGGGGAGGAATGGGAATGGTATTATGAACCAGCTCGTAGTAATTTTTCAGTAAGCATTCCCCTCACATATCATAATTCCAATTAATAAGCCTTAATCAATCCTTACAATGACAAGGGCTACCGAGATAATCTCTTGGATCAAGGAAAGGAAAATGTAACTGGAACCTGCTATCAACTCAAAGCCATTAAGTCTAACTGAGGAAGTAAGCAAATTTTTCCTATCTCACTGATACATAGAACACTAATTTACAGTACCCTGTAAAAAACAACAACAACAAAAAAACAACTTTACAAAGGTGGCTATGAAGCTTGTAAAAGATGTCACACAAGATAGCTATTTAAAAGAGTGTCCAGCTAATTAAAAATAAAACCCGGTGTTTACATTTGCAGACTCAAAATATTTTATAAGCTGTATTCTCAAGGACAAATTTCTGACGAGACAAAAGAGGTTGTAACACGTAGTGAAAACAACCAAAACATGTTTTGAAAATGTTCAGTCTCCTCCCCATAAATTGGGACGCTCCATTTCTTGCCAGCAAAATGTTTATATTCTGAGTCTAACAACTAACATCTGAAAGAAATGGGGTTTTGTGTGTTTTGTTGTCAATATTCAGATTTAAGTTTTTGTATGCAATTTTACAGAAATGATGGATAGAAATAATCAAAGCCACATTCCATGAACTTCTGAAAGTGTGCTTGACATAAAATTCCTGTGAGCAGTAACATACTTTTTCCTGTATTTTCTCTCCCAACATTCTCATACATAGGGTACACATATTTTATATGATCTATTTATCTTGCTCCTCCTACCTGAGTCATCTAATGATACCACAGTCCAGTTTGTGACATCTTAATACATCATAACAACCAATCATACGATGGCAATAACACTGGACTGTAGTCTCACTAAATGAAGCCAGCAAGAGCACACTGATTAGAAAGGAGTAAGTTACTCATTCCATACAAATATCTTGGTAACCATCACTAAGTGGAAAATAAGCAAAGAAGAGATTTATGATGTCAGAATGGCTGGAAAGTGACAATGTGAAATTTGTGGTATTTGCTGATGTATGGACATTTCTCCTTAAGTAAAATATACCACACAAGTTGTACAATTCAATGCATATTTTTGAACTGTTTTAGCACTATTTCTCTAGTTTCCTTGGGCCTACATTTTGAAAAGTGATTAGTGTTTATGGGGGTCCAACTTAAGACATTCCAGGAGCCTAATTCTCAGAGGATGAGTGATTAGTACTTCCTGAAAACTAGGCCCCACTAAGAGGTCTCAGGTTGGGCACTCAGAAATGCAGGTCGTCCAAACTCACTAGTCATGTCCCTTGGCACCATTTTATTGCATTGCAGACATACAGCATGCAGTACCAGCTAGATTTTTATTTGATAAGGAATAGCTCTTGAGTCGCTGATCAATCTTTCCTTAATGTTTAAGTAACTCTTGTGTGTATATATATTTATGTTTATATTCAGCACTATGATAGGACTCCACTTCCTAATGGGACATGCCTTAATCTACTAGATGTCATGTGCATGTGTACATACACAAAATTCATGTTTGTGAGAGGAAGGAGCATTTCTCTCCGTTCGCCATGTTAAACCAAGCAATTATATATGTGAAATAGTTCTCATCTTGTCTTCCTTATTTTCTACACAAAACAATCTTAATATACTTGTACTCACACCACTGTTCCTGTGCTTTTCCTTATGATTTTAAACTGAAAGGAGGGATGATTTGTAAACTCGATGTCATAGCTGGTGTCAGCAGCAGCTGTGGATGGAGACTCAATCTCAAGTGGAACTTCAAATCGTTGGCTGTTAGGATCATAAATCTAAATCAAAGTGAGAGTAGGCACAAAGTTGTTGGTTGGTTAGTTAGCTTAAGTTACTTGGACTTTGTTTAAAAAAACAAAACAACAACAACAAAACTTACCTTAAACCTGAGTCGGTCTTTTGTCTGGAACTCTACGTCCATGGCAACAGGAGAAATATCATTGCCGAACAGTGATATCATGGTATTACGTTTCATCAGCATTAACCTACAAACACACTTAATTACCACACACTAAAGTGCCAAGCACAAGAACAGCCATATACAGGGCAAAACAGTGGAAAGGATTCAGCTCTATTAACCAATAGCAAATGTTTCTGGAAAAGAACTTCCATAAATCATGAATTTGTTAATAGGTATTGCTGGGGTGGGCAAAGGAGGGTATTTTTTCCCCAAAATTCAGCTAGGTAGCATGGACTTGTACCCTCTTGTGGAAGGTCCAGCTACTCTACAAAAGGGGAGTGGGGGAAATTTATGCCTATGCATTTATAAATGTATTCTAGAATCAGAACCCAAAACTGTATGTAGCTTTTAGGCAGGCCAACCAAATGTGAATGCATAAAGAATTATTACAGACTTAAACAAGCAATGGTAAAGTTTACCTCCAGCCTTTAGCTGTCTTTTGCGGCTGCCCATACAGAGAGTACCCATATGGGCCAACTTCTGGGAAAGAACACCAGGGGGCATTGGAGACTTTTGTAGAACACCAAATGCAGCCCTTTGCCTCACATGCCTCTTTTGAGGCACCTAGCTGAGGGTGGCAATCAATGCGTTTCTGAACTGGAACATTGCTAGGGCAAGTTGGATCTTCAACTGAGTCATAGAAACAAAATGGAACGTTCGGAGCACTAGTCTCACACCACCGGCAGCCACGACTTATGCAGGAGGTTTCAGTAGCTCCAGGTTCTGGATGACAGTCTTGCCGAAGGTCCTCAGAGATTGTTGTTGGGCATGTGCTTGAGCGAAAAGGCTGAGCTAAAACTAAACCGGGAAAGGAAACAGATACTGAGCATCAAAAACACAGAGGAGTTCAGCATGAAATAATGCAACTTGCTTTTGTGTAGATATAGCTAGAAAAATTAGAAGATAAATAGTGGATAAAGCAATAAATAGAATTGTTATGGAGGCGTGCAGCCTTGACTGGAGTCAAGGATGCTCTGAGATCAGCTCTTAAATAAAGGCTAAAAATCCTGTTTCACTTTAAAGATTGAATTTGATGTATATTTACTACTATTAGTAGTATGTATTATTATAGGTTTCAGACTGGTAGCCATGTTAGTCTGTATCAGCAAAAACAACGAGGAGTCCTTGTGGCACCTTAGAGACTAACAAATTTATTTGGGCATAAGCTTTCATGGGCTAAAACCCTCTTCATCGGATGCATGGAGTGGAACATACAGTACGGAGGTATAAATACACAGCATATGAAAAGATAGGAGTTGCCTTACCAAGTTGGGGGGGGTCAGTGCTAATGAGCCAATTCAATTAAGGTGGAAGTGGGCTATTCTCAACAGTTGACAAGAAGGGGGTGGAAATCACTTTTGTAGTGCTAATGAGGTCAATATAAACAAGGTGGCCCATTTCAAACAGTTGACAAGAAAGTGTGAGTATTAGCAGGGGGAAATTAGTTTTTGTAGTGACCCACCCACTCCCAGTCTTTATTCAGGCCTAATTTGATGGTGTCCAGTTTGCAAATTAATATCACTTCTGCAGTTTCTCGTTGGAGTCTGTTTTTGAAGTTTTTTTGTTGAAGAATTGCCACTTTTAAGTCTGTTATTGAGTGTCCAGGGAGATTGACATGTTCTCCTACTGATTTTTGAATGTTAGTAGCTATTGAGTATTTGCTTCAGGTTGGAGGGCTGTCTGTAAGCGAGACTCCCAAGGTCTGTGAGAGTGTAGGTGACAGCCCCCAACTAAAACCTCTTCAGTGCATCATCAAGGATCTACAAAAAGAACAGGAGTACTTGTGGCACCTTAGAGACTAACAAATTTATTAGAGCATAAGCTTTCGTGGGCTACAGCCCACTTCTTCGGATGCATATAGAGTGGAACATATATTGAGGAGATATATATACACACAAACAGAGAGCATGAACAGGTGGGAGTTGTCTTACCAACTCTGAGAGGCCAATTAAGTAAGAGAAAAAAAAAGTTTGAAGTGATAATCAAGCTAGCCCAGTACAGACAGTTTGATAAGAAGTGTGAGAATACTTACAAGGGGAGATAGATTCAATGTTTGTAATGGCTCAGCCATTCCCAGTCCTCATTCAATCCTGAGTTGATTGTATCTAGTTTGCATATCAATTCCAGCTCAGCAGTCTCTCGTTGGAGTCTGTTTTTGAAGTTTTTCTGTTGTAAGATCGCCACCCGCAGGTCTGTCATTGAATGGCCAGACAATGGGGGTGGCGGGAAGCGGCACGGGCTGAGGAATGTGCTGGCCACCGCTTCCCGCCACCCCCATTGGCCTGGAGCAGCGAACCGCCGCCAGTGGGAGCTGCGATCGGCCGAACCTGCAGATGCAGCAGGTAAACAAACTGGCCCGGCCCACCAGGGTGCTTACCCTGACGTGCCACAGGTTGCCAATCCCTGATCTATCCTGAAGGACGATCCCTCATTCTCACAGATCTTGGGAGACAGGCCAGTCTTTGCTTACAGACAGCTCCCCAACCTGAAACAAATACTCACTAGCAACTACACACCACACAACAAAAACACTAACCCAGGAATCAAACCCTGGTGCCAACTCTATCTGCATTCTATTCAAGGGACACCATCATAGGACTGAACCACATCAACCACACCATCAGGGGCTCATTCACCTGCACATCTACCAATGTGATATATGCCATTATGTGCCAGCAATGCCCCTCTGCCATGTACACTGGCTAAACCCGACAGTCCCTATGCAAAAGAATAAATGGACACAAATCTGACATCAGGAATTATAACATTCAAAAACCAGTAGGAGAACACGTCTATCTCCCTGGACACTCAATAACTGACTTAAAAGTGGCAATTCTTCAACAAAAAAACTTCAGAAACAGACTCCAACGATAAATTGCAGAACTGGAATTAATTTGCAAACTGGACACCATTAAATTAGGTCTGAATAAAGACTGGGAGTAGATGGGTCACTACAAAAACTAATTTCTCCCTGCTGATACTCACATCTTGTCAACTGTCTGAAATGAGCCACCTTGTTTATACTGGCCTCATCAGCAGTACAAAAGTGATTTCCATCCCTTTCTGTCAACTGTTGAGAATAGCCCAATTCCACCTTAATTGAATTGGCTCACTAGCACTGACCCCACACTTGGTAAGGCAACTCCCATTTTTTTCATATGCTGTATATTTATACCTCCCTACTGTATGTTCCACTCCATGTATTATTATAGTTAGTCATCACTAAAAAACCCAAAACTAAGCTAGTCATCTTCATAACCTTACAAACAGAATGTTACCTAGTTAGCTATTTCTTTTGGTCCAATCCTGCACTTCCTCTCCCACTGGAATCAATGGGATCACCCATGTAAAGAGGGGTTTGCAACAATGGGATTCTATAGTGTTAAAAAGTAGCGACCGTTATCAAATATTACAAAAAGAGGGAATAAATCTACTACATGTAGAACATCTACTCTCATTTTAGCATATGGGAATTTCAGTATTAAGCCCTGATCATAATTAAGGCCATTATTTTCAATTACTGCAACAATATTTTGGTGATTATTTCATTTTGAAAATTAAATACTATCTTAAATGATTAAAGCTTTTGTATCTAAATTTTAAATGTAGACTATTGCATTCTCAAAAGCTTGAAAATCTTACTGCATATATAGCTTGACTATACTATTGACCCCATTTAAATATGTGTATATGACAATATTCATATCTGCCTCTTACAAGCAAAGATTTGTGATGGCAGTTTAAAATATAGAATGATAGGATGAGGAATGAGATTATAGATTCACTTCAAAACCTTCCAGGATTCCTGAGTTTATTCCTGAGCAAGAAATGGGAGAGGAATGACAGTTAAGTATTGTCTAAACTGACAACTTTTGGAAAATTTCCCATGATTGCTTTAGCAAGGATGCATTTCCACAGGTTACTTCTGGGTGAATTCTGCACCACTGCACATCCACAGAATTTATGTTCCCTGAAGATTTCTTTGCTTTCCCACAGAAAAATGACTTTCTGACAGGGAAGCAAAGGGAAGTCATAAGAGTAATCATGTGACCCTCCCCTGCAGTATGTTTTGGGTGCCCAGGGCAGCCAGCAGAGAAGTAAATCACTGTGGGGCAGGAGGCAGGACTGGGGAAGATCTGGCTGGTGGCTCCTACCCTGCGCTGGGCTCAGCTGCTAGTCCCGGCTGGGCTGGGGAGGATGGGACTTCCTCTTCCCTTGCACGGCATCCAGGGCCGGGTCAAATCCACCCCCAGATTTCTCCCCTGGCTCCAGAAGTTCTGCAACCTCCCCTCTCCCCCCGCTTCCTACACCCATTGCTCCTCAGCTGCAGGGGGAGAGATCCCTGTACAGGGAGCTGCTCCCCCATCCACCCAGCCCCCGTTCATCCAAACCCCCTCATACCCAGACCCTCTCCCCGAGCCGAACCGCCCGCACTCAGAACCCCCTGATGAGCCCCACTCTTCCTGCACCTGGACCACCCCAATTAGCCACCTGCACCTGGATCCCCACCCCACTGAGCCCCACTTCCCCAGCATCTGGACCCCCTCACCCACACACCCCTGACAAGCTCTATCCCCCGCCACACCCAGACCCCGCCCACTGCTGAGCCCCAACCACCTTCACCTGGACTCCCCCAATAAGCCCCTGTGCATCCAGATCCCCTCCACACCTGGATCCCCCCCCCCGAGACACCTGAACCCAGATTGCCCCAATCGGAACCCCCTAAATCCATACCTGGATCCCACCCACATTAAGCCCCTCCACACTTGGATCCTGCCTCCCCACACAGAAGGGCAGGGCTCTGGGGTGTTTCTGGGGCAGGCCAGGTCCTTGCGCTGTGTCAGGGTTGGGTGCAGCCTCACCGGTGAGTCCGTGGGGTGGACCTGCACAGTGATCTCCCACGTCTGTGCAGCCAGTGCCATGTGCTCCCCAATTCCATGCTGGAGCCTCCACATTTATTTGACAAATGCAATTTTAATTTTTTTGGCACAGAATGCCCTCAGGAGTAACTGGTGCTAGACATAGTGGGAGCTTAAATATAGACCAGTTGCTGGAATTTTTTGCACTGTAACATCTAGGCCTGATCTGAGCAGAGTTAGATGACAAAGAGAGCAAAACTCTGGCAGCTGGTCTGTATAAATCCAGAAATATGGACAAGGTGATCCAGTGGATACAGTGTACTTGGACTTTCAGAAAGCCTTTGACAAGGTCCCTCACTAAAGGCTCTTAAGCACAGTAAGCAGTCATGGGATGAAAGGGAAGGTCCTCTTATGGATCAATAAAGGTTAAAAGACAAAACAAACGGTAAGAATAAATGGTCAGTTTTCACAATGGAGCGAGATAAACAGTGGTGTCCCCCAGGGTGTACTGAGATCAGTGCTGTTCACATATTCATAAATGATCTGGAAAAACGGGTAAACTGTGAGGTGGCAAAGTTTGCAGATGATACAATATTATTCAAGATGGTTATGTCCAAAGCAGATTACGAAGAGTTACAAAGTGTAGCCTTTTATTTTAATTAAAGTGAATTTTGTAATGTGGTATTACACAACTGTGGGTTCAGTTCTGGTCACTACAGTTTCAAGTTTAACAGAGTAAAAGTCACCTCTGCTATTTGCTTCAGATTTAGAGTCTCTAGGAACACGAAGACCAACGGTAGTGACCACACACATTCACAAGTACAAGGTCTAATTTATTTTACAAGTTTTATTACAGTTAACGTTATGATTACCCAAGCATATAGAAATTCTATAAAGACCTATACACAAATATAGTTATACTCACATCCTTAAAAATAGTGTTGGGTCTGATGGGTCCTTCCATGGATTGATTATCAGTAGAGGAATGGCTCCTGCAGGAGTTTCCCATAGGGAGCTCAATTTTCCCTCTCTGGGCACCCTCTTTTTATAATGTGATTCTGTCTATACCTACATTCTTTGCATTTACATGGAAGAGTCAATCTTCTCTTATCCTAGAAACATAAGGGACCCCAAATTCTATAGGCTATGTAGGCTCTCGCTAACATTGATGTACAACCTGTATCCTGTGGTTAAGACACATGTTGGAGACAATATGTGCTTTTACAGTATTTTTATAATTTAAAATTAATCTTCCAGCTAGATTTTCACAATATTACCACTTGGTACCTTTTTTCCCATAATCTTAGGGCACCGGGTTATTCTTCGGTCATTTAATTATGTCAGCATTCCTTAGCTTCAAGGCCTAAAAGAGCTAAGCTAAAATCTTGCAGGCCTCAGCTTACAGGCCGTGCATTTCAGCCCTACTTACTTAAATACCGAATACATGATTATTTCCTATAATACTGATCAATCTTATACTTCTATAATCCTACAATTTAACTCTATTTAGCATACAATGATTATATATGACATAGCATGTTAGTTAATTATAACATCATACAATGAATAATAAACTAAAATCATTGGCTAAAAAAGGGATCTCTCAAAACTGGGTGACTGGGCAACAAAATGGCAGATGAAATTCCATGTACATAAATGCAAAGTAATGTACACTCCCAGCTATACATTCAAAATTATGGGATCTAAATTAGCTGTTACCACTCAAGAAAGATCTTGTAGTCATTTCAGAGAGCTGTCTGAAAACATCCTCTCAATATGTAGCAGCAGTCAAAAAAGCTAACATGTTAGGAACCGTTAGAAAAGGAATAGATAATAAGACAAACTATCATAATGTTACTATATAAATCCATGCTATGCCCACATCTGGAATATTGCGTGGAATTCTGGTTACCCCATCTCAAAAAGGGTATTGAACGGGCATCAAGAGGGTATGGAACAGCTTCCATATGAGGAGAGATTAAAAAGACAGACTTTTCAGTTTAGAAAAGAGACGATATGACAGAAGTCTTTAAAATTGTGAATGGTGTGGAGAAAGTGAATAGGGAAGCGTTATTTACTCTTTCACATAACACAAGAACCAGGGGTCACACAATGAAATTAATAGGCAGCAGGTTTAAAACAAATTAAAGGAAGTAATTCACATGATGCATAATCTGAGGAATTTATTGCCAGGGAATGTTGTGAAGGTCAAAACTATAACACGATTCAAAAAAGAACTAGAGAAGTTCTTGAAGGATAGGTCCATCAGTGGCTATTAGCCAAGGTGGTCAGGGATGCAACCTCATGATCTGGGTATTCCTAGCCTCTGACTGCCAGAAGCTGGGAGTGGACAACTGGGGATGGATCACTCAATGATTGCCTGTTCTGTTCATTCCCTCTGAAGCACCTTTCATTGGCCACTGACAGAAGACAGGATAATGGGCTAGATGGACCATTGGTCTGACCCAGTATGGCCGTTCTTATGTTCTTATAAATGCTCCCACTAACACTCCTGGAGCTGCACAAGTACGAGAACAACAGAAGGAAGTAGCCCTAAAATTAACACTCGGGGAGAAAATTAAGTTAAAAACCCAAGATTATGTAAAGCTTCATCAGCTGTTCCATGCCTTAGAGACAGGAAATGAACTGGGTTGCTCAGGTAGAAATGGCCTTCGTTAGAGTGGGCTGAGATCACAAATTTTCAGTTTTCTGCCTCTATCCATCGGCATGAAGTCAGAATATTGACCCAAGTGAAATCAAGCACTTTAGTCAACACCAAGTTCAATTTGTTTAAAAAAAAAGAACCATACCCCCCTCATGCTTGGGCATTCCATGTAAGTCTTTGCATTGGATGCCCCCATTGGCATAGTCTATCACAAAATGTCTTTTAGGACCTGGCATTGGTTTACCTCCAATTTGGCCCTACAGTTTGGAAATAGCATGAATAACTACAGCCATGGGGAACATCAACAAGTTTCATTCCTCTTTTTAAAATGGGTAACTAAGCTTGTTGAATCAAACACTTTGTGTCACATGCCTGTGTTGAGCCATTCCCTGTGGGGAAAATGCCAACACATGGAGACAGCTGGAATTAAAGTTGCTACACCAGCACAACTAGCTGCTTTCAATAGGCTGTAGAGGTAATCTTTGTGAAGCACAGTCACGTGTCTCCCAAGAATAATAGCCCTGAGTTCACTCTCGACTTCTTCCTTCTGGATTGCCCTATGCAGGCTCCTTGATTTTCTAGCACTGTTGATGTGACCATAACCAGTCACAGAATTTACAGTTGGACATGGATGATCCTTGAAATCTCCCATGGTGCAGCCAGCCCATGGAGTGATATCGAATTTTGTTAATGGGTAGTGAGATGAGAAAGGAAAAAAAATCAGGGTTTGGAGCTCAATCCAACTAAATAAGGGAGATCTGAGAGTAGTATCTCCCACAGCATTAGCAATCCCCTCATCAATTTAGGATCAGAGATGGTGGGTTCCGTAGGGAAGCCCATCTACCTTCTTCTTAGCCAGAAGTGCACGTAACCTAAAGCAGGGTTGAGTAAGTGCACATGTGAGGTCTCTATAATATACAAATAACTTCATATTGTTTATATTTAGGAACTTTGAATATTTATGACTGTACACTTTTGCTAATGGTGCTGTACATTATATAAGAGAAATGAGAGCTGCCCCTTTAAGAAGAGAGTGGGGCAGGGGCTAGAGTGTACAGTGTATGGGTATGCCTCTGCAGCTGCAAGAGGAGGCTGGCTGGGAGCTGGGCACTGAGGAGATCTCCCTCTGAAAGAAGCGCCTAAGGACAAGGTTTGAATGCCCAGAATAAACAGTGTTCTCCTGGAAATGCTGAGTTTTGGGACTGAGAGTATCACATACACATGTTGGGGAGACGGGAGTCAAAAGAGGGAAATTAGGGGGGATCCTTGAAGTTCAAAATGGGATCTGAAGACTCTCCCCAAAGAGATTGTCAGCAACAATGCAAGACAATCTTCTTTTCACTCCTGCCTTCCACTTCTTTTGTTCTTTTAAGGAGGTTATCAGTGCTCATTATAATCTGTTAACAAGCATGGCTAAAGACGTCTGACCTTTCACGAATCTTGAATAATATCCAGTTGAGCGATAACTCTCCTTTTGTCTCATATTTTTCTTGGTATTAAGGACACTGGAATTAAAATGAGATCACTGCTGAACACTTCAACTGGAGCAGCACAACAGATTCTTTTTTAACTCCTCTCTTCTCACTCCATGCTAGGCGACTGCTCTCTGCTCCCTTGACGCTCTACCCCTCTTTTTTGTTCCCAGTCAAACTACCCCAATTCCGCCCACCTATCAAGTCCCTTTCAGTAGTCTGGTTTGGGATGTAGGAAAGAGTTTTGGGTTAGGGGATGCAGGAAAATGTAGCGGATGCTTGAGACACCTACGTTAGCTCTGAGTACCACAGCTTTCTAGGACAATGTGGTAAGACCATCTGACACTTCCTACTTTATCTCCTGAATCACGAGCAAAAGAGCTGGAAGAAAACACAGAGACTGGGCATCAGTGAGCTAGAGCCATTTATTTGTTCCAGTGATCTTTGGCATGCTGGGGAAGAGCCTCATATCTGTGTGTTTTTGGTTGGATCCAGATAAATCCAACAAGGGGAGGCAGTCGAGCTTCCTGTACATCAACTGGAATCCACTTCTGAGTTCAGGGCTCAGACCAGGAAGTCTATCGATGAATATTTAATTTTGTCCAGAAAGCTTGTGTGTTCAGTGGTCCCCTTTGTGCTGACCTCCTCCTGTGTTCCAAGACCAGGTATTACCCCTGGAATAAGAGAAGCCCCTTCTCTGGTATCCTTGTAAGTAGAAATGAAAACTATTCTGACTTTTTATGCAGCCCTGTAGGTCTTCTTGGACTTACCAGCAGCAGAAAGCAAACTTTTTGGCTACCTCTATTGTCAGTCATTTTTACAGTCTTCTCCCTGAGCAGGATTCCACAGGATAATTTTGAGGTGCAGAGAAGTACTTTTGAATAGTTCTCTGTTGTCCTAGATGAAACCAAAGAGGGTTCCTGGCCATTGATTTATCTGCTAGCTTCATGGAGTCCAAGATCCATCTGCTCTGAACACAGTAGATATAAGAGAGCAAGTGTCTGGAGAGGCACATGCATGCATATATACACTTATATAGAATCAACTTTAATTTGGCAGGCTTTTGAGGGGTGAAGCTTTCTACCTCCCCCCCCCCCCCCAGGACATAGTGGCCATAGAAAAGCATACGGTTGGTCGCCAGTCAAGCTTTAAGGGCTTCGGAAGAAGTTCCAAGGTTATTCCATTCTCATAGTGACTTCTATTTTCCTGTTGGCAGGGTCATTTGGAAAAAATGCCCCTCAGCTGGAATTAGCATTCCTTTGCCAGGGATGCTAATGTAGCTTCATTCTCAAGGACAAAGGTTCTAGGACCCTGTCAGCTTTGTCAGGAGTTTCTTATGCCTCCCTAATGCTTTATTTAAATACAGGGAAATAGTAAGTCCTAATTAGCTTTTGCATCCTGGGCTTTAGATGATGACTCCTTTTTCTCTGGCTGGATCTCAGTGGTGGACACCATTTTCCTGCTCACAGTTTCCAGCATGTCAGGTGAAAGAACATCCTTTGTTTCTCTGACTCAGGATTATCACTATCTGAAGCAGAAATTCCTGTTCTTCCAAGGGAGGAGATAGACCTTGTGGAAGGAGATACAGATCTAGATCCTACTGGGCTTCTCTCTTCTTCTTTGGTTTTCAGGGCTGGGTGACTGAACACAAAGGATTGGCCACTTCTTATCTCTCTTTCCCTTTTGGGTCTTTGCCCATCTGAAGGGAGTAAGGAAGGCCTCTTGAGCTCCAATGGTCTGTCACCAAATTCCTTCCTCAGCTCACCCCCGAGGCCCTGGGCTGAGCCCTTGCACTCACCCAGGCCTCTGCTTTGCAATGTCCAGGTGTTCCACCACCCAGCCCAGTTGTAAAAAAACTCAGTCTCTGCTGAGCCCTAGACAGTCTGCCCCTTCCAGGGCTGTCAATGAGCACAAAAGGAAATTAACACAATTTAATTGTCCTGTGGGTGTGGTTAAGACTCTCTTTCTTAAGAGATGCTTCTGGTAAGCTGTGGTCCCAACTAGGATCACAGGCCAATATGGAGAAATAGTTCCCTCCAAAGGTGGATCAGCAGTAAGCCCTCCTTTCCTTCAGGAAGGGGTTACTAGGCAGTGATCATCCAACAAATCCTTGCCTTCAGTCACCCCTCTCCACAGTAACTGTAGACCCACTCTCCTGGCTGGTCTGCCACTGGCTGGCCTGGTTTCCTCTTTTTAAGTTCCTCCCTCCAAATCTGACATCTCTGAAAGGTGTAGCATGATGGGGTCACCTGAGCCCATAGTAGCTCATTAACCCTGTGTTGCCCAGGGTGGGATTGATTAACCCTCCCACACTCACACACACACCTTTTCATCTGATATATATTTGGAAAGTAAAAACATTTGTAAGAGCACTCAAATATTCCCCTTGGGAAGGAGAATTAGAAAGAATGCCAGACTTCTTATGCACAGACTCAACCACCCCCGTAAGAACTGGGATGGAACTCTGGGGCTTTCCCCTTTACAAATGGGTTGGCCTGTGGGATTCAGGGGAGTTTAGAAATTACTATCCAAAAAGTCCCTTCTCAAGGATGAAGGTCCTGTTTGCAGATTACCAAGAGATGAAGAGGACTGACCTGCCTTTGTGAAGATGTCTGTTGAGGAGTCTTGGCTGGTGGGGAGGATGCAAAGGCTTCAACGAGCTGCCCAGACTCTGAGCCCCCAATACTGGCTGGTCAGAGTCTATGGGCTGAAAGCAATCATGATAAAACTCCCTGCTATGGCTCCTTGAGGAAGGAGCAACTCTACCTCTGATTGCTCCATCCAGAATATGACGCAGGAAGGGAGAAACATGTGAGGGAATGAGCTTGACAGGCGGCCCTGTTTGGGGCAGTAAAACCCCTAAAAAGTAATTTCCTGAAGGGAGAGTACAGGGGGTGGGGTGGAGGGAAGATCTGCTTGTTAGGGGCCCCCAAGTCAACTTTAAAAACTAGGACTGCAGGGGACAAGGCAGGATTGGTGACACACTGCCGTTTCCACTGCTGGAGATAAATCTGGCACAAAGGCAGAAAGGACGTGGCTAGGCCTGAGGGACAAGTCTGAACTGCCTCTCGTATTTTCAGGAAGAGAGATGGGGGAGTTTAGGGGAAAGGAAACAACTTTCTGGATCCTAACTTAACTGCCAGCCCTGCAAAACTCACCTGTTGGTCAGAGTCAAGCGAGGCTCTTTCCATCCATGTGCATCACTAAATGTTCCACAGGCCAAACTTAGGTCTTCACCTACACCCTATTCAGCCACATGAGTTACAAATTCTGGCCCCCACTGACAAATGTGCAACCCCTTTGCGGTCTGTTGCTTTGCACAGGTATATCTGAATGCAACACAGTAACACTGTTGATGAAAGATGTGGACAAACTGGAAAAAGTCCAGAGGAGAGTGACAAAAATGATTAAAGGTCTAGAAAACATGATTATAAGAAAGATTGAAAAAAACTGGGTTTGTTTAATCCGGAGCAGAGAAGATTGAAGGGGGGCATTGTAGCAGTCTTCAAATACATAAAAGGTTGTTACAAGGAGGAGGGTGAAAAATTATTCTCTAACTTCTGAGGATAGGACAAGAAGCAATGGAGGTTGCAGCAAGGGCAGTTTAGGTTAAACATTAGGAAAAACTTCCTGCCAGGCTAGTTAAGTACCAGAACAAATTGCTTATGGGGGTTGTAGAATCTCCATCATTATCTAACCTGTTCTTAAAAACCTCCAAACACCTGTCAGGAATGGTCTAGTTATTACATAGTCCTGCCTTGAGTGCAGAGGACAGGACTAGATGACCTATTGAGGTTCCTTCCTGTCTTACACTTCTATGATTCTGTGCACAAGGTGGTATGAACCCAGCTCATTTAATCTTAGCTATGTTAGTTCAGGTAAAATGCAAAAATAGGTTTGTTTTTAATCCCTAAAGTCAGCAGACATGATTTAATACACAGAACTAGCAAATCTGTCAGTTTACATGGTGTTTTTTCAGATTAGAGCTATACTAACTTCTTTGTACACTGAAATTCTTTATAAAATGGGCATTTTGAAAGGACAACTGGCTCCCTGGCAAAATTTCTGATTCTGTAGATGTCAGAACATTTAAAAAAAAATAATTTCTCTTGCCAGTTTGAAGCACTGAGTCCATAGCTGATTCTGAAAACCAGCCCTTGTAAGTCTCGGGTGCCGAAAGGCACAAGTAGGTTCTCTAATGCAGCTGCTGATTCCCAGACACATTTCTAACTGTTTTGGTGCAAATGAGGTAGGAGCAACTTGAAAAACAAAAATAAAGAGAGTCCCTTCTTTCTTTTATGCCTCCCTGTTTTAAAACCCTTAGCTCCTTTTTGCTGGCTTGATGGCCTGTTTCTGTGTAAACATTAGTAGAAGCTGGAATTGGAAATCAGCAGTTGAAATTAGTAAGAGCTTTTGCTGCCCACTGGTGGCTTTTTCAAGGTAATTTCCATGGAAATGGATGTTGAAAATAAGTACCTTGAAATATAAATATGAAAACTTCTCCTACAGGTTTTCTCTTTCTGATTCCAGTTTTTTGAGAAACTAGGTTAGTAAATGCTGCACTACTGGGTATCTCTGAGGAGGATGAGTGCAACCACATTTTCTCCAGTGTAATAATACTGATAGCTTACATGCTGGGATCATTTGCATGTTTAAAAGGTACATTACATGGCGTAGCTAGTCCTGGTGTGCAGAGGCTTCTATGATGTCCCCTCCAACTTTCTCCCTTACTTAGGCTCTAGCCTGAATCAATCTCTAGTATAAGTGGGTGCAGCTCCCAGCCTCAGAAGTGGGAGCTGGGCAATCTGATCTTGGGGCTGCCTTCCCTTTCTTAGGTTTCAAATGAGGAAAGCACTTAAGTACATCCTTAACTTTTAGCATGTGAGTCGTCCCATTGACTTCAGTGTGACTATTCACGTGCACAGAATTAGACATATGCCTTGTTGGATCAGGATCTAATTGTAGCACTGGATAGACATCCCAGTCCCTTTTTATCCCCATTGCAGCCTTCCCTTGCCTGCGATGGTTTCCAAATCTACTTCCATTTTGTTTTCTCCCTCTACCGTTCTCTTCCATACACAAAATGCCTGATCTCTTCTCCATGTAGCTACTTTGTATTTACAGATACTACATTCAGCTTCTGAAAGCTGCTTATTGCAAAATAGAAATATCATCTGTACTGACCTGCAAGCAGAACAGCAAACAAATGAAGACCCTTGATTCGTTTCATGGTCAGACAGGTAGAATTAGTTCACACAGTATGTTAGCCTTTTATAATGGGCAACACTATGACAGTTACATCAGCATATCTGTAATTTGAGACACTGCAAACGTTTTCCAAACATTAGTATCTGGCATGAGATTAAGCAAAACACATTCTCTTCTACGCATGTCAGGTAAAATTTTTCTACTGGATAAAGATACAGAATGTAAAACAAGTTGGTTACTAAAAACTAAAAGTAAACTAAAATTAAAATTGAAGAGCTGGATGCTTTCCTCTAGTCTGCCAGATGGAAGACATCAGAAATCAGGCAGGACTTGTGGGGTTTCATGGCTCTGCTCCCAGGATCTCCTCACCAACTGTCCCACTGAGGGGAAACATTAGTCAGACAGCATGAGGGTGACCTACGGTAGTCACCTGGGCCGTCTAGTAATGAATGTGTTTTGCAGATTACATGGTAACTATACAAATCTTACATCCACCAATCCATACGCAGGACCAGCGCTTCCACTAGGCGACCCTAGGCAGTCGCCGGAAATTCGGTGGCGGGGGGTCCTTCCGCTCTGGGTCTTAAGTGGAAATTCAGCAACAAGTCCTTCACTCGCTCCGGGACCCTCTGCCGAAGTGCCCCGAAGACGCGGAGCGGAAGGACCCCGGCCGACGAATGCTCAGAGCAGGATCGCTGCCGCCTACGGCAGCAAAAACCCTGGCACCGCTCCTGTCCATACCCCTAACTGGGTAGTGGGATTTCAAGCTCCAAAACCACAGGTCTCTAGTACAATTTAAGCTACAGATGAACTCCTGCAGCCGATGGCAATAGTACCAGATGCCTTCTGCTCTCTGTGGACCAGACCCTAGAGGGCACACTCACTCACACACACAGCTGCCACCTAACGGTTTTACCATGGGAAGGTGTGATATGGTCCTAAATCTTTCGAACATGTACCTTTTTGGTAGTCAGAATGAGCGCTTAAACTCCCAGTGTAAATGATGCTTTCCAACAACCTGAACACAACTGTTAACTCAAACAATGCTATTACTGTGCAAGTCTCAACGAGAGTAAATTAAGATTATTAAGTGAGAAGATTTATGAATTTTCATCTACTTTTCAAATTGATTTAATGTGATGGGAAATTCATGTAACAAATTAATAGAAATTTTCAAGGCTTTTGTCTGCTTTGTTGTCCTGTTGTGTAGTGTCTGGAATTTAGATTGTGAGCTCTCTGGGATGGGGAATGTCTGCTTTGTTACAAGTCTGTACTGTACCTAGCAAGATGTGGCCCTAATCCTTGATGGGGTTCCTAGGTGTTATTTTAACACACATAGTAAATAATAAAGGGCAATTAGAACAATGAAGCAGTACAGAAGTAGAATCTATGGAATATTTTACTCATCAGATCGTTCTATTGCATTAAAACTGCATATTTCATATAAAATTTTTGGCCTCAGGAAGCATACTCTAATAATGCATTCTTTACAGACAGAATGGTGAAAAATGCACAGAGAAATAATTCACAGTCACATGTTTATTTAAGCATCACCTACATAAGCTACAATTTACAGGCTGATATTTTCTGGAAAAAAAAAATTCAAACTGTTTTTGAACCTACATAAACTTTTAAAACTTGCAGAATTTACAAATTAATATTTGGAGCAGCTGGGTAAACTATACATCCTCTTTCAATATTCACACTCTGCAGCATTTTAAAATCCACATAGGCACAAGATAAGATATTCTCTTTTTACAATCCATCTATTTACATAGCTTTTTCCAATGCCGGTGGTACAGTTCTCATAGTCACTGCCAAGTTTGCAAAACATAGCATATCTGAAATATTTTTAGCAGCATAGGAAATTAGATAAAAATGAATGACAAATTGCTGTTAAAAAAAGAAAATGTGAGATGATTAAAAACAAGTTCATAAGAAAAATAGATTAAGATATACGTCTATTATGACATTAAGAATACTGTTCATTACAGAATATAGGGAAAGCACTAATAAAACATAACAATTTAACAGCAATTTAGTTCTAGTCCTGAGCACAGAGTATACACAGTTACACAACTTTGGTCAAAAAGAGTATACGCTAACATTAACACAAATCATACGGCATTCACTGTTAGCCAGAAACAGTCATATTAAAAATATCTGTCACACTAACAACTTTCTCAGATATTTTATTCAGTCTACTTTTATAACATCAATATAGGTAGCCTTTTACAATCTCAACCCAAGGCCTAGTTTAATTAAAGGCTTAGTACGGTATGCATCATTCCCATGTTATCCCAAGATACAAATCAGCTCATTAGAATGTCTGAGAGAGTGAAGTACAATAGAGTATTTTGTTTTGTATTTCAGGTTACAGGTTTGAGACTGTTATTAGAGCAGATTACTTTCCAATTTGTTTAAATTACAAGTGTTATATATGCACACAAATCCAGCCATTAGATATATCAGGGAGACTCAAGTATATTACCAATAGGCTATTTTTAAATACAGTATACAGGGCAAGTGTTCTGAGGGTATCAATTCTAGTAGAATACAACACATATTTACCAGTTGGGATCAGCTGCATTTTCCAGTTCATTCCAGTTGTCAGTGTTTACCTAGTAAATGCACTGCAAAGTGCACTAAGAATACACAGCATTTTATCACAGTATTCATTTGTGCCCATCATTTCAATTCATGTTTAATTACTGGCAATATCTTCATTTGCATCTCCAGTATCAGAGATATGTCCATCTAGCAGGTTGCGAGCTTTCCAGATCCTCACAGTTCGATCACTGTAAAACATTTGTGATATCAAATAGAAAAAGTGAGCAAAAAAGAAAAATAGAAAAAAAAACAAGTTTCTGGAAATGTTTAGCTTGTCGATTTATTTTAAGTTGGTTTTAAATATATACCTATATACTCGTTCATAAGCCAATATTTTTGGTAAAAAAGTGACGCATCGAAGAGCGGGGGTTGGCTTATAAAGAGGTCTACACCAAAATTTGATGATTTTAAACTCTATGGAATCATTGAATTGAATATCTAATACAGGGATCGGCAACCTTTGGCCCGCGGCCCACCAGGGTAAGCACCCTGGCAGGCCGGGCCAATTTGTTTACCTGCCACGTCCGCAGGTTTGGCTGATCGTGGCTCTCACCGGCTGCAGTTCGCCGCTCCAGGCCAATGGGGGTGGCGGGAAGCGGCACGGGCCGAGGGATGTGCTGACCACCACTTTCTGCTGCCCCCATTGGCCTGGAGCGGCAAACCGTGGCCAGTGGGAGCCGTGATTGGCCGAACCTGCGAACGCGGCAGGTAAACAAACTGGCCCGGCCAGCCAAAGGTTGACAATCCCTGATCCAATACATTGTAGTTTTGTTTACCTGGAGCGTCTGCAGGCAGGGAGCCCCTCAGTTCCCTGTGGCCGCAGTTCGCCGTTTCCAGCCAATGGGAACTGCAGGAAGTGATGCTCCAAGTAAACAAAACGTCCCGACCCACCAGCGGCTTACCCCGATGGTCCGGGAGCCAAAGTTTTCCAACCCCTGAAATATAGGGTCAGCTTATGAAAGGGTCATACAGTTTTTGTTATTTTTGCCTATCCATTTTGGGGGGTCAGCTTATAAACGAACGGGCTAATGAATGAGTATATACGGTATTTTTGTCCTAGACATTTCTTGATCTTGATGTAAGCATGGCCTCAAGCCAGCATCAGGGTCAGATGGGGTTTTTGTTTGTTTGTTGGAAGACGCGTTTCCTTAACACAAGTATTTTGTATAGCGCAGGAATCGGGCAGCCTTTAGCACGCGGCTCGCCAGGGTAAGCACGGTTTGTTTACCTGCCGTGTCCACAGGTTCGGCCGATCGCTGCTCCCACTGGCCGCGGTTTGGGAAGCGGCGCAGGCCGAGGGATGTGCTATCCCAAATAGCCCTCCCAAATAGGTAGAAACGATTAATGAAAAAATGGTGACTTGCACTGCATGATTTATTGCCAGGTATTCCTAGATATGCTACGTGAATAACGCTGTGGCCTAATTAAACTATATACATTGCATCTTGTCTTTCTTCCTGCATGGCTAGGACAAAAGTACCCATTTAAAAGCCCAAATCCCAGCTAACCTACTGCAGGAAGTTTCAGTCAAAATAAAACGGTATTCAGTCACCCAGGATAGGGAAGGGCCCTAATTCTGGAGCTCTATGCGATAATTCTTATGGAGGAGACTTCTTGTAAAGCTATTCAGGAGTTTTTAAAATGTTTTTCCTTTCAACATGTGCAATACATGTTAAACAACATATCAATAACACCACCTTTTGAGAAAAATGAAAAGATCTGAATTATGTTAGTAGCCGTATAGTCTGTGAAAATGTATTAATACAGGTATGAACCTGATGTAAATAATTATCAGATTTTAATCTATCTCCTATTACTTGACTAAATACCGTATATACTCTCGTTCATAAGCCGAATTTTTTTAGTAAAAAAGGGAAGCATCAGAGAAGGGGGTCGGCTTATGAACGGGTATAGAGAGGGAGAGGTGGGACACAGCCCCTCCCCCCAAGAGATGGAGCAAGGAGAGGCAGCAGAGCCAGAAGGGAAGAAGCGGGGCCAGAGTCTCTCCACTTCCGGCTATGCTGCTCTCCCCCACAGCCTCCGAGGCAGCTGCACCTCCGGGGCTGGCAGGCTGTGGCTGCGCCACCTGGTCTGGCCCGCCGGAGCAGGCTGCAGCCGCGCCGCCCGGTCTGGCAGAGCAGCTCCAGCCAGGCCAGAGACATCCTCCCTTGGCCCGCTCCAGCTAAGGTGGGAAGGGATGGGATGGGGAGAGTGTGGAGGCCCCGGGCTAGGGGTGGGGTCATGTAGGGGTGGTCACAGCGGTTACACCCCTGACCCCCAGCTTCTCTCCCCCCCCAAAAAATGTCCCCACCAGTTGCTGTCCCGACCCATCAGGGTAAGCCACTGGTGGGCTGGGACACTTTGTTTACTTAGGTTTACTTCCGTGCCTGTGGACGCTCGAGGTAAACAAACCATCTCGGCCCAGCAGCGGCTTATCCTGATGGCCTGGGAGCCAAAGTTTGCCGACCCCTGAATTATAGGGTCGGCTTATGAATGGGTCATAAAAAGTTTCCATTTTTACTTATCCATCTTAGGGGGGTTGGCTTATAAATGAACCGGCTTATGATGGAGTATATACAGTAATTGTTTACTTACCTCACATACTGTATCTTAGGCATATACACATTTCTTATATTCCTGTCTTTATAAAAGGCTGGGGTCAGCTGGCAGGGCTCTAAACTCTGGAACCTTCACCTTCCCTTGACCTGAAATAGCCCAACTTTGGTGATCTTTTGGGCATACTACATGTGATATTTGTTTGACTGGGCTTTTGCCAAAGCTAAGGCTTTGCTTCCCACAATGATAAAGAAAGGAATTTCTGTAGGTGTCTGGCTGCCTGTTGGAATTATTAACACCGTTAGGATTTTATTGCATTATTAATGAGGCATAAGGGTACCTAGGGCCTGGGATAGTCTTATTTTTAATTATTGAAAATCTAAGCACACAGACATCAGATTCATGTATGATATACATTTTAAAATGTATATAACCAACATTTTCAAACATAAATACATACGAGACGCCTACACCCATATTTAGGCACCCAAATATACGTGGCCTGATTTTGATAAACGCAGAGCACTGGCAGCTCCCAATCAATGAGCTGTGGCAGCTCAGTATTTCTTAAAGTTGGGTGCCTCAATAAATAACAATTTTGGCCTTGGCAGGCCCTGTGCTCACCTTAGTTACTGTCTGCCTAGACTCTGATGCAGACGCCTGCATTTTCTCTAGAATTAAACACTTTTCTTGTTTATAGTGTCTCCAGTATGTTTGATTTTTCCACATGTCTATCTTTCTATCTCAGGTTCTCAGATACTGGGAGTGCAATGGGAAGATCTGACCCTTTGTCACTAATCATTGACATTTCTCACTTCTACCTAATAATGCATTACTCACTAGAGTATTCGTGTTAATTCATGAAGGGAGGACAGTAAGAAGTTGCCATATTCGGAGTTTCTGCTTAGCACATATACGGTGTGTTCACATTACAAAAGCATGACATTTTGGGTTGTCTCCTGGCCTATAGGAATCTTCTGATGCCATATTCTAACAGTGGACAGCCCGAGATCTCCATAACATATTACAGACTGTAAGCAATTTGGAGCATGGACCTAGTCTTTCTGCTTTTACTGTGTAGTGACTAGCACACTTGTGAGTGCTTTGAATTAATTTGTTTGTGAAGAATTTGAGTTACACGTGAAGAAAGAGAAAGAAGCATGTTTGGAAAACATTAGAACACAAACTCACTCTGCTGCTGTAAAAATGTGGCTGCAGTTGGTGCAGATAGCATTTATAGGACTGTCATGTCCCCGCATCTCTCCTACTGGTGTGAATGTATCCACATTCCAGAGCTTTAGAATACCTCCTCTACAGCCACTGAGAAGAAAAGAGGAGCCAGGCACCAGTCCAAGAGCACATACCCAGTCCTTGTGTGCATTCGGAACTTGCTGAAAAACAAATGATACACAAATAATGCTATAAGGCAGAGTGGGCCCGGGAATGAGCACAGGTTTAGGCATCAGGAAGTTCTGAGTTCTAATCCCACTTTCCCAGCTCTGCAACAGACTAGCTACGTGGTACGTCACAACTTCTCTGCTTCACTTTCTCTCTCTGTAAAACAGGGACAAAGCTTTTCTACCACAATGGTAAAAAAATGTTTTATATAACAATGTTAGTTAGCATTTGTATATAATTTTGAATGTGTGAAATGCTAAGTGTTATCGCAGAACAGGAATAAAATCCACTATGCACAGTACTGACTCTGATATCTACCTGCTCAGCCCATACATATTGAATTTCAAGAGAAATTAGTTGTAGATACACAAATAATTGTATATTTCAACGTTCAGGTTCTGCATTTTACTGATAAGCATATAAAACAAATTGTGGAACAGTAGGAAAATTTCAGACTAAAGCAAATGACCCCTAAAGATGCAAATGGGTAAGAAGCTTACCAGCTGTATAGAAATAGTTAAGGAACTGTGAAACTGTCTAAAGCTCTTCCCTTCTCCCTCCTATGTATTATAAATAGATTTGAGGAACACTTATTAAAAACACATTCTTCCTTTATTGAGGAGAGACACTGCTGATTCAGAAAGCAAAACAGTACCCAAACAGGATGCCAATAACATTCATTTGAGACCAAGAGCAGTGAACTAATATCCCAAGCCTGCTCCCATTGACTTCAATCAGAGCAGGCTTGGGCCGTAACTTCCAACACAATTACATTTTAGAGCAACTTTAGCTTTGGCTTCTGACTCCACTTTTCTCCCCCTCTGGAATAGTCATGCCCAAAACAGTCAAGAGCAGAGCTAAAACATGTAGTACACAATGAGAAAACATACAGCATTACAAACCAGGGTGTTTTTATTGCCAGAAAAGGTTATATAATACAATATATGCCATCAGGTTATAAAATTTTTGCTAAACTTATTTGCAGAGCTCCCAAGTGGCTGAGACATTAGGTAGAGCAAAAAAACAAAACAAAACAAAAAAATGACTCCACCAAAAAACCTGAAAGCATAAGTAAACTCTGATATTAAGTGTCCAGCCTCCCCTAATGATCTCAGAATGGGAAGTCCTAGCATTCAGTAAAATTCAGGAAAATAGGAATTGCCATTCCAGATCTGACCAGGAGTTTTAGAGAAAGACACACAAAAAACCGCGTAAGACACAATTATAAAATAATCTGCCCACACAGGAAGTTTCTTCTTAACCTCATCAGTTAGTGGGTCTCTCATGCCCTGAAGGAATAACTTCTGTTTATTTTAATCCTTACTGATGTAACTGTGGATGTTTTCAATACCTATATAGACGTCCAATACTTTTTCAAGAATTCCTAAGCTCTCCTAAGCACTTGGCATGAATGATATCTCATGGCAATCAGTTCCACAGATGAATTGTGCACAGTGTAAAATAAGCATTTATTTTTATCAGATTTGCTGCTTTTCACATCTTCTTTAGTTTTGACTTGCCTAAATAATGTTGTCTCTTGTCTCAAGGACTCCCTCAAGCCCTGCCATAGGGGCAGAGTCTTGTGGAGCTGCAGCCCGTACAGCAGCCCAGGGAGGTTTAGACAGGCCTCCAGTAATGTCAGTGGCTTCTCCAGCCCCTGAAGCAGCCCAGAATCAGGAGGTCGCAAAAGGTGGCTTAAAGCTGCCTTAGCCCTGAGGCTCTCAGTCATGTGCTGCAGAACAGAACTTCACTCAAAATGTTTTAAATGAAAGGTCTGTCAAAACAATGTGCAGTATGTCATAGGAAAAAAAACAAAACCAAACCAAGATGTTGTTAGGATCTGCTACAAATCGTTGCAGGTACCCACTGAGCATGCTCAGAGGTTAAATTTTCCAATGACTTTCAAAACTATTGTCCAAGCAATGTTTTTTTAGTTTGATAGTGGAGATACTCCAGACTGAAAATCATTTAAGCCACACTTCGAAGTTCTATTGTTTTTAACTATTGAAAATAAACGACAATTATTTTTAGAGTGAGAAACATATTTTTCTAGATGCATGTAGCTAAAGAGATGTTTTGAAACATTATAGCTATTATTTTACACACACATATACATATGTATGCACTTTTCAGTTGAGATCACGTAAGAAAACGTTTAAGACAAAATAACGTTTTTGGAAGTTGTAAGTAAAACCAAAGCTATACAGTGAAAATGCTCTGAAATCCGATTTGTAACAATTGTTACTTAGGGTATGTGTAGACGCAATAAATCAATCCACAACTGCTCTGCCGTCGACTCCGGAACTCCACCACGGCGAGAGGCGGAAGCGGAGTCGACGGGGATGCAGCGGCCGTTGATCCCGCGCCGCGAGAACACGAAGTAAGTGATTCTAAGTCGATCTAAGATACGTCAACTTCAGCTACGTTATTCTCATAGCTGAATTTGCATATCTTAGATCGATCCCCCCCCCAAACCCCCAGTGTAGACCAGGCCTTAGGAAACACTAAAAATTTTGTTCACTAATTACTCCTCAATTCAATATTTTCCACACTGCCCACAATACTGATGTTAATAAACCAATTCAGAGCACAAGAAGGTTAAGATGAATAGTCCATGAGGATGTGATTTCATGTGTTTATAACAATGCTCTTGAAGCCAACCAATCAGAGTACATGTTCTGTGCTATACTAACAGAGTACAAACCACTTCACTGTCAGTCTTCAGACATTCCACTTCAACGACAGAGGAAAGCAATGGTGTTCCTAGTACAAAGAGCAGCTCTACAGGTCCAGTTTATTTGCCCAATATACCTACCTAACAAATTAAAAACGGCAGCAGCAAAGTAGGTAGTGACAGGCTGAACACAAATCGACTGTTCATTTATAAAGTATGAAATACACACAAAAGTACTACAGCAAAATTATCAGATCATCCACCTGATTTTACATTACCTGAAGCAGGTCTTTTTGAGCTAAATCCCATTTCTTTATTCCATTATCTCTGGACCCACTAAAAAGGGTGTCTCCAATGATAGTAAGTGCTTCAATCCCATCATAATGAGGTGGTTCAAAATTGTGTGTTGGACTAACAGTTCCAAGGGCCCCTTCAGTTACATCAAACATCTAGAACAAGAATAGCAATAAATATTCAGACATGCTGTCTGCTCTTGGCAGGCAATTAACAAAATAAATCAGAGAACTCATTTCACCTCTACCATGTAGCTATCTTGAATATATTCAGGGATAATGTAATGTAAGTTCAGGTTTAGCAGAACTCGAGTTAGCAGACCCTGAGTTTGTTAACCTAGGGCTTGATCATCTACTCTCATTCTGTAATTCCAGGTTAGGAATTGTTGGGGTCCCAACACCTACCTTGAAGGTTGGACTCATGCGAGTCCAACCACCCATACCCCAGTCTTAGTGCCCTCCAAAACGTGGCTGCTCTAGCCCTTTGTTTGTGGTGCAGTGTGGAAAACTTGGGTCTGTCTACCAAACTTGACTGTCCATAAGACAAAGAAAGACGGCCCGTGGGATTGAGGAATCCCTTTGGTGGACTTCCAGAGCACGAGTCCAGTGAGATTGTATCTAAACTGCAAAGCAATAGGGCTTGAACCATGGGTTCCAGCTTGACTCAGGCTCAGCCCTGCCACTCCCATGGGATCTGTGACCCTTGAGCCGAACCCTCAGTTGGCATCATTTGTGTGTACACAGGAGGGGTTAGGCTTGAGCCTGAGTTTGAATCTGGGCTTGCACTGCAGTGTAGACATACCCACCATGAATGATTTATAGGGGGAAACTTGGGAAAGAGCTGGAGAGTTTCATTCCTTACAGGCAAGACCCAGGGAACTGTGGAGCACATAAATTATGTGGCAGAGCCCCAACTCAATTAATGTAGCAGAGCTTCACTGAATTCACTGCAAGTGGGAATTATTCAGACGTGCTAACTCATTAGGAGATCAATGGATAATCTTCTAATTGTATTATAAAAATGTCCAAATACCAATAACCAATGCCCAATATTTATTTGCTCTGTAGCAGAGGAACATCTCTCCTCTCAGTCTTAGTATCTTCACAGACAGCCTGTTAGTAATTTCTGACTGCTCAGGGAAGGAGCATGCAGCAGCATGAGGAGCATAAGGGTGGGAGCATTGTCTTGTACTTGAAAGGTGGATAATTGTAGGAAGAGGTGGTAATTTCCAGAAAATTTTGTTTCTATAAGTGTTCTGTCCCGTTAAGTATTGATGTCTCCTCTGAGCCACATATACCTTTCTCCTTCCCAGTTCTCTGAGAACAGGGTCCCAGAATGCAGGGTCTTCAAACGACAGCCCATTAGCTCCATTAAAATAACCTCTATGTCATGCAACTTAGTTACCTTAATAGCACTTTACAATAAATAAACTTGACAGTAAGAAAAACTGGCATTTGGCAATGTTAAAAAAAAAAAAAAAATGAATTAAAGGTTTGTTTTTAAAAAAAATTTCATTATGCATGGCATTCAATTAGAAATTCATGGAACAGTTGCATCTGTCACAGAATGACATGCAAGGCTAATTTTATCTGAAGATTACATTCACTTCAGTGTATATTCTGTTCTTAGTATTTTAATATAAAATACTTAATATAAAATAGCTCCTTCCTTGGAGGTTTTTAAGGCCCAGCTTGACAAAGCCCTGGCTGGGATGAATTAGTTGTGGATTGGTCCTGCTTTGAGCAGGGGGTTGGACTAGATGACCTCTTGAGGTCCCTTCCAACCCTGATATTCTATGATTCTAAAACACATCAAACCACTGAAATAAATTAAGTTTACATCCCATATTTTAGGATCTCCCTTCAAGAGTATGACTAAATCTTTCCAACTAAATTAAGTGGGATTTACCTGCTGGCCTTTTTCCAACTTAATTTGACAACATATTACAATACAAATACAATGACATTAAAAGGAAGCTATTTGGGTGGCAAAGTCAGGCACTCAAAATTTAGAAAACACTAGAATTAAGGTTGCCTGCATAACCTTAATTCTGCCACTGTCTGGGTGTGCATAATGTACAGTATTTAATTACATGACCACATGCTATTTTCTCCTCAGGATCCCTTCATCATTCAGTGCATCAGGAAGAGAGGACTGTGATTTAACCTCTATACATAGTTCAATATTTTGTGTAAATCTATTATGTCACTACTTATTCATCTTCTCACTTTTGATACTGCCCTAATATTTTAATTTCTCTTTATATGGAAATCTTTCCCCGAGTCTAAAAACTGCTGTTGCCCTTCATCAGACTGTTTCTGTTGTATACTTTTTGAGATGGGGCCATTGTTAGATGGAAAGTGCTATAAAATTGGTATTATTAATAAACATATTCATATGCATTACATGATATACCATTTTCCATTTGGGCTGCCATTTTTTGGGATGTTGGGAGAGGAAGGTAGAAAATGGAAGTGACAGTAATCCTAAACCCTGCCCTTACCGGTCAAGTGAAAATATAATAAAGGAGAAAATGTTAATACTAAGATGTATTACCTTTATATAGTGATCCTTTGAGCCAGTGATGATAAGATCTTGTCCATTGGAAATGCGGTCTACAGTAAGGCACATGACAGGGCCTAGGTGACCAGTTAACTTTCCTGTAGACTGGAATCTTTAAGAATAAGAAAAGGAGTGAATGCGAGGCGGGGGTAATGTGAGGAAAAATATTCTTAATTTTTAACCAGCTTTAAACCTGGATGTAGAGAGTATGCAGCTCCATTTTCAAAAGCGTCACACCCTATGGGAATTTGGGGGTTTATTACTTCCATTGGATATGCTGAAAAATATGATCTATTTATACAGACAGTTTCTGGCCAAATGGATTTTCTGCCTTTTTGCTCTTTTCTTCACAAGTTTTCCAGATGTCTTCTCCACCTTCCCACCCCACCACACATGGAAATTTACCAAATTTACCCACCAATAAACATGCCCAATCATGGTAAATGTAAATAAATACATGCTTAACTTGTTTGAAAATCTACTTTTATGTCAGATAATTCTAACTACAGGCAATTATCTCCACTTTAGCTAATCTTTGCATTCCGACTATTTCTGGGTGTCTGTATTCTGATTTGCATAACCACTGTCTGGTTATTTTCAATTACCATATATTATGTAAATCCAGTTGCTCTCATTGGGTGATAGCCACTACTAGTCTGAATGCAGACATTAGCAAAATCATTTTTCAGTAACTACCTTAAATATGCAAGTCTCTGTACCCTGGTGGGCTATTCTAATCTGTCTTTTCACTTGTGCCATTTTCAAACTGCTTACTTCTGACTCATTTTGACTGAACAGAAAATGACTCTTCTTTTCACTGCAGATTCTCACTACCAGGCAAAGTGCCTGCTATGACTCTGATCCTACAATGAGCTCCTCAGAGAGCACCATTCACTTAAAGAGGGTGCTACCTACACATAACTCATTGCAGGATTGGGGCATGAGTGAGTATTCGGGCAGTAAGGGTTGGCAGTATTAACCTATATGTGTTTGTTTTGAGCTGTGTTTCAGAACTGAACTGGGGTTGTGTGGGGCTGGAATTATCTCAGTGCAAACACAATGACCATTATTCTGAGGGGAAGGCTTTGCTGACGTGGGGTAGTAGGGCGGACAGATGCAAGGAATGAAGAAAATGAGTCAGAAGGTTTTTAAACCCATTTCCACAATCTCACAGCCCCATTTTCTTTGCTTCTATGGTTTCCTCCCCGCTATCAAATAAATTTTAGTTTGCTGACCTGTAGGGAAGGCAGGAATGGGGAGCAGGGAAAGGGGATAAGGAATGAAGAAGGAAAGCAGGGGAAATGACTGGGGAGTTAAGAAAGGCCAAGGAATAAGATTGTATGCTTTTCATTTAAAATTCACTTTTCAACCCCGCTTTTATTCTTTTCCACTCATTTAAAAAGTCAATGTTTAATTCAAAGACTCAGCCTACTAGTAATTAAGCAATAACTTCAGGGTGTGTTGTATTGGGTCAGTAATAACCATAGTGTGGACTAATTAGTCCCTTGGACTTTGACCTACGAGCTTGTTCAGCCCAAGACATGGATATTGCCTCACGAACAGGAAGCATCCTGGTGCTATCTTTGTCATATATTCTGGTAAATATCTAGAGAATATTATCTTTTGCCTTAGTTATGTACCTTTTAAGGTCCCACATTCTTACTGCATTTCCAGAAGCTGCATAGAGGAAAGTGCCTGTTGGATTTAGTGCAATTTGGTTGATCTGGTTTTCTCCAGCAGGAATAGTTACTGTTCTGTTAGTGCTTCCAGAACAACCATCACCCGACATAACCTGGCCTGAAGATCTGAATATTACCAAAAAGAGACTGTTACATTTTGTTTAAAAATAAGCATGCTTATTTGAATGTAGAAGAACCACAGACCGATTTTGAATGCTGAATAATACAGACAAACCCACAGAAACACTCTATACATGGATTTAAAAAAATTGGAGTTTCCACATATTATAAATAAATATTTACTGAGTCTGCATCCATAAAGAGGCTAGCACCAACAAGCTATGCATTTGTACTACATTGACCTGTGACTGGGATCTCAAACTAGGCAGGATCAGCCTTGTAAGTACTTGGATGGGAGACTTTCAGGAAAAAACCCAGGTGCTGATTATTCAGGAGGCGGCATTCTTCTCTCTAACACATGCTGATTGTCTGCCTGTGATTCATCCCCAGCACAATAGTAGGGTCATGGTGCTATCGGAAATGCCAAATTCCTGATAAATTGAGGTGTAAGATTCAGTGGCATATTTTTGCAAGAGTGGAGATGTTAACCCTGATATTCTGGCCAAATTCTAGCTTAGGTAACTACATTCTGCTCACTACATTTCTGTTGTTTCAATTGGCTAAATTGATTTCTCTTCCTAAAAACTGTTGTGTATTTATGTTGACACAAAATGACTGCTGTGTTGCACCATACAGGTGGTTGCAGTGGAGTGGTGGATAAAGTGATAACACATATAACTGTACATATAGACAACAGCAACAAAAGGGGTTGTGTCCTTATTACCTTTACCCTGTAGTGATACTATAAGAGAGGCCTCAGATCAAAGCTTGTAGAGCTGATAACTTCATGGCAGCTGCAGTTCGTGGTAGCTGCCTCCTTTGCTCCTCCCATAAGCAACCCAGCCACTCCTACTCCTCTCCCAAACCCTTCCCCTTGTTCTCTCCCCAGAACTCATACAATCCCCTTCCTATCCCACCTCTATTTCCACATCCCCACTAGCCAGCACTAAGATGCAATCTTAAGTGAGATGCTAGTATTTTTGAATTCACTCAGAAAAGGGGTTCCCTTCAAACATTAGCTCTGACTTTTGAATGATAGTGTTTTTAAACTAGCCTGAATACAGAATACTCACCTTAAACTCTTGTATTTAAAGATAAGTTAGAGATAGATTCATGTTTGGTTAGGGTTCTAAGTATCCCCATAAAAAAACCCCTCCCATACCTTTAAAACTGAATAGAACTATCGTGTAAAGACTCAACTCACTCAACCAAGATCAAAATGCCATCTCAGGGCTGAAAAAAACCTGAAGTTAAAGACAAAGCTGTTTTTTCCTCAGTGGAACATAGCAAAAGAAAAACCTCACAATACTTTCCTTTTCCCTAGACACTGTGGGTCTACCGCTAAAAGTCCAGGTTTAAAGTCAATGGGAGTCTGCTCAGGGAGTTTGAGCCCTTATATTGGTTTCTTTGCAGTCCCATAATATTCTGTACATAAAATATGATGTTTACACCTTCTCTTATTAAGACAAATGCAATTTTATTTAAAATTAAGAATCATTCAGCTCTCTGCATTTGAGATTTAAGTCACTTACGTCAATGTCCGAATACACTTGGCAGAATCTCTGATGTCCCACACCTTAATATAAGATGTTGAAACTGTGAAGACCAGGCTAGTATAGTTGCAATATTTTATAGATACAACATTGTTAGGATGACTTCCTAGAGACATAATCTCTTGTCCAGTTACCAGATTCCATACTTTACAAGTGCGATCTAAAAAAAGACACACAAAAGAGAAAATGTGTATATTTTTCTCCATATAAAAATTTATATTTATGTTTATATATCATAGTCATAGAATCATACAATATCAGGGTTGGAAGGGACCTCAGGAGGTCATCTAGTCCAACCCCCTGCTCAAAGCAGGAGCAATTCCCAACTAAATCATCCCAGCCAGGGCTTTGTCAAGCTTGACCTTAAAAACCTCTAAGGAAGGAGATTCTACCACCTCCCTAGGTAACCCATTCCAGTGCTTCACCACCCTCCTAGTGAAAGTTTTTCCTAATATCCAACCTAAACCTCCCCCACTGCAATTTGAGACCATTACTCCTTGTTCTGTCTTCTGGTCTTATTTAGCCCGCCCACTGCTAAAGGACCTCCCCCCAGCCTAAGGGAGGATCCACAGGACCTGGATAACCAAGTAATTCCGGGGGACAACTAATGAAATAACAGGGACAGGAGTGTGGTCAAAGGATCAAACAAAGGGAACCAAAGGGGGACACCGAGCAGAGAGTCTTCTGGTACCACTGAGAACAGTCTAGATCCATCCTCTTTGGAACCCCCTTTCAGGTAGTTGAAAGCAGCTATCAAATCCCCCCCTCATTCTTCTCTTCTGCAGACTAAACAATCCCAGTTCCCTCAGTCTCTCCTCATAAGTCATATTCTTCAGCCCCCTAGTCATTTTTGTTGCCCTCCGCTGGACTCTTTCCAATTTTTCCACATCCTTCTTGTAGTGTGGGGCCCAAAACTAGACACAGTATATCACCCCCTGCAGCATTTTAGGTCCCTCACAAATGATTGAATTCAATATGTCCCAACAACCATATGGGGACATCTCCACGCTGCAGCAAAACTATATCCAGTTTATAATAAAATATGTTCTTTCTTAACATACCAGCTCCCAAGAGCATTTCACACCCAATGTACAATAGCCTCACAATCAGTCCTTGGTCAGTCCCTCCACAGGGAAAATGTGAGAAGACAGGTGGAAGTTGCAGACTATCCTGACGTTCACAACATTTGGGCTATGGAAGATCACAGGGACACCTCACCAAGAACACACTGCAGCAGGGGGCTGAAAGCCTGAGCACCACAGATGACCTTGACTGACAAGTTAACATGTGAGGAGAGAGGCATTCTCTCTGGAAGTCAGGTCCCAAACTATTCAGGGCTTCAGGCACCTCTGAAAATCCCAGTCCAAGTGGGTAAAATGCCCAGTTCCAGTTTCAAAGAGATTTAAGTACCTAATGCCTCATCCACACACAAAAGATATACTGCTTTATCTGCTCTGGTATAGTCAAAATGGCACAGCCCTCTAGGGTGGATGCAGTTATACCAGTATAGCTTATTCCTGTTTGGGAAGAGGAATAAGAGATACCCGTATAAGCACATTTTTACCAATAAAACTGTATCCACACCTGGGGTTGTAGCAGCATAACTGGATCAGTAAAAAAAACCAAAAAACATATCCCTAATGATGTAATTTTACTAGCACAAGAAGTGTGGATAGACCTGGACTCTCTTCAGATGCTCTGAAAACCCTAGCTTTAAAGTCCAAACCTATACCTTCCGCTGAACCCTCAAATGAAATTAGCAGCCAGTGCACCTTCTGGAACACTTGCATAACGTACTCTAAGTAGGCCACTGACTTCTACATTAATTGCAATTTCCAAAGGGTTTCAAACACATTAAGTAAATAAAAGTCTATGCCATTTTGCAGCTTTATCAGGTATTCCCCCGACTAATATTTACCTTTCTTAAACAAATGTTTGTTACATATAGGAAACTAACAAGTGGCAAAAAAAAAAAAATATTTACCCCACCTGCCAATGTGCTTCTTAGTTCCAAAAATTTAGGACGCTTTGAAAACTTTTTAAAGACCACAAATCTAAATTTAAAACACTAATTTAAAATACTTTTTGTCACATAACTACTAAAATTGAAATCTTATTGCAATTCAACTGAGCAAAAACATTTTTAATCACATCTTCACAGTGAAATTAGCCGCAAATACAACAAAAGGCAGCAGACAAGAGATACACATTTCTTCCTGCCATCACTAATGCACGTCCAAAATTTAGCAGCGCACATCCCCTGTAAACTTGCAAAAATATTACATTTTTAACAAGAACATGAACATTTATATAATTTCCCACAAATGTAAACAGGCAAAATAATAAACAAAATAAAATTAGAAAACGTTGGCAGCATTTGACTTCTACTAGCTTTTCAGCCATCAAGGCTACAACTCGATACTGGTAAGAACAGTCAGTGATGCTATGTGCCACCAAAAGAAATAATCAGAATAGGTTTCACCAGATTACTCGAATATGATCTACAGGGGGATCCATACTTGGGTGGTGTTTTCTAGAAAGGAATATAAGGGTAAACAGGGGGAGGCACTGAAATCTTGGTATTTATTATTTAATGACGAGGGGAGTTTTTCCATCACTAAGCTATACTTCATGCCCTGCAGCTACTCCAATTCACTTGGGTCCCATCCTAGAAGGAGAACCACGTGGGCTGTCAATGGGGTGCTGAGTGGGAGCAGAGGTCCATACATGTCATTCTTCATCAAGTTAGAGGCCCTGAAATGCCTCTCTTACATTTTTGGCTGCATGGATATTACAGCTGCAGAGCTTTTTACTACCTACATCACAAAGATATTCAGGAAGAGCTCCAGAAAGAACGAATATAGAGTAAATGGGAAATAAATGTCTTTTTCTACATTCATTTGTGTATCTGCAACCAAAATCAAGGAATTAGGATGGAGAGTCACTAAAGATGGATAAAAGAGCCGCTTTCTAAACACAGTTTCTAGCAGCATGGAGAGAGAGTGTAATCTCTTGTAGGCTCTAATACTGCAAACATACTTCTGCACATAGTTAACTCTAAGCACTTGTGTACCCAGGCTGAAATCAATACAACTGCTCACACGTATAAACTATTTGCAGTGTTAGGGCCCTAGTTTTTCTGGTATGTTACTGTAGTCAATGGATAACTTTCATCTATTTCTTTACAGGAATATAAAGACCACCAAGTGGACATACACTTCCAAGTCATGGACCATTCATTGCTGGGCAGATTCTTATGCAAATTCCACTCTTGCAATAGTGTGTCTAAGCTATATTTTCATTTGGCTTTAGCAGCTGGATTGCCTTGTAGGTTCTGGGCCTGTGCATTTTGTAGGAGGAGTTTAAAAGAAAAGTTTATATAAAATCTATAGAACATATAAACTGTATCATTATTAAAGGAAGAGAGTCAGGTCAAACTTGACCCAAAGTACAGTTAGGTTTTTTCCCCCCTTTAAATAATATTTTCAAAATCTAACACCAGTAGAAATGTTTTTGTTTTTTTCTTTAATAGAATGCATTTTAAAAACAAAAATATTCCTGCTATGTTTCAAATCCAAATGTTGCAGCAGCGAGTTACTGCAGGAGAAGTTGAAAGTGAAATTGAGCAGTAAAATTGATTACTTATGTTTTCAACATTCAGGCTGAGAGAAATGCAAAAGTGAGGAGTAAGTTAGATATTAAAATTTATTTATTTTAATAACATGGGGTTAATTGTAACAGAAAAAATATTTTAAAACATATTATTTTTAACCTGACAGTGGCATTTTAATAGTTAAAGGAATGATCCAAAATACCTCAGCCAGATTATGAAACCAATATGGAGCTGATCTGTACAGTATTTTTCCAGACTGGGGAAGTTTACTGGGAGGGGGAGAGTCTTCTAGTGGCCAGAGCTTAAGACTGGAATTCAGAAGAACAAATGTTTTTTAAGATGCTATTTTGGAAGTTAATTTTCCAATTAAAAGGAACTCACAGATGGAATACATGAGGGACAAACATTGGTTAATCAAATCAAGCTTATTATGCTCTAAAAGTGGATTTTTCACAGCATTCTACCCCAAGACCTCGCATTTCTATCACTGGCCACCGATAAGGAATTTCAAAATATATTGATTTTTCAAAGCAGTTTCGGTAGGCAACAAATACATGAAGCCTCCCCAACCTTTAGATCCAGTGAACAGAAGATCATCAGTAGAATCAACACAAAGCACAGCCTTGGTATGCCCTTCAGCTAGATGGATACACTGAAGTGGTGAAGATCTGACGTATTTTGAAGCAGGGAATGGGTTAATTATGCCCCTAAAAAAAAAAGAAAAAGAAAAAGAAAGAAATATGAGTTAGATATGGCAATGTAAATCACTTATTTCCACAGCTCTCTGTGATCCAGTATTTATTTTTCCTGCATTATTTCCTATAGCCTTATATATAAAAATGAAGTTGCAGGTATGTAGGGAAATATGTTAATATTATTCACTTACATATTTTGGTATAGGATAATTGAATTTGTCTTCTATAAGTGGCAGGACCAACCATCCCTGACACGTTTGTCCAACCTGTTTTTTAAAACTTCCAATGATGTTTCCACAGCCTCCCTTGGAAGCCTATTCCAGACCTTAATTGCCTCCATAGTCAAAGTTTTTCCGAACATCTAACCCAAATCTCCCTTGCTGCAGAGTAAGGCCATGATGTCTTGTTCTACCTTTAGTGGACATGGAGAACAATTCATCACTGTTCTCTTTACAAAAGTCCTTTACATATTTTGAAGACTTATCAAGTCTCCCCTTCAATCTTCTTTTGTCAAGACAAAACATGCACTTTTTTTTTTTTTTTTTTAAACTTTCCTCCTAGGCCTCATTTTCTAAGCCTTTTATCATTTTTGTTGCTCTCCTCTGAACTCTCTCTACACCTTATCCACATCTTTCCTAAAGCGTGGTGTGCAGAACTGGACACAGTGCTCCAGTTCAGGCCTCACCTCACATGTACTACTTTCTTCCCATCCACTAGGCCAGTAACCCTGTCAAAGAAGGAAATTAGGTTGGTTTGGCATTATTTTTTTTTGACAAATCCATGTTGGCTATTCCTTATATCCCTATTATCCTCCAAGTGCTTGTTCCAGTATCTTCCCAGATATAGAAGTAAGGGCAATGGGTCTCTAATTCCCCAAGTCTTCTTTGTTTTCCTTTTTAAAGATAGGTATTATGTTTGCCCTTATAGCAAAGAGTATAGGTGTGACCAATACAACTTCTCTATAGCTTTCAATATATTATATACCTCTAACTCTTCCGCTTTCCAAACTAAATGGATCTAATGTTTTAGAGGCAGCATGATTCAGCAGATGATACCACTGTCAGAGCCAGGAGACCCTAGGAGACCCATTTACTCCTAGGTCTGCCTCTGTTTTGTAACCTTGGGCAATTCATCCAACATCTTTGCACCTCAGGGCATTTATCTACCTTTGCAACAGCGCTTTGAGATCTATGGATGAAAAATGCTGTAAATGCTATTATTACCAACACTATATGGTTATTAGCCTTTTCACTGCCTCTCTCTGGATATGTTCTGTTGTTTTTCCACAGGGTAGTCACATTACAAGTCACAGCTGTTTCTTCTCAGAACCCTGTTCCATGTTTCTGGATCAAACAAGGGTGGAAGTATGTTGAGCTATAACATTCTTCCATCTCTCAATCAATTTTGAGTATTGGCAGTAAGACGGCAGATACCACTGACTAACATACACTGGAATATAACTTTTAGCTAATAAGCTAAAACCTAAAAAAAAAGTTTGCCACTGATTATTTCTTTTTAAAAACCATGCTTGATTTAAAAAAAAAAACAATAAACCCTAAGAAAAAAAATTACCGCTGACTTTCTCTAAAAAACAAAAAGGACATGCTGGACAAAATAAAACGAATGTTTTAATTTCTTGCAAAAAAGGAATAAATGAAAAGGTACACAGCATACATGTATTGCAGGAGGTATAAAAAAAGAACATGCAGCAAAAATGAGATTACTTAATAACTGAAGTAAAGGCATTAAGAACATCAACAAGAGGCCAGAAGGATGGAAAAGAGAAAGAGAGTACCTGTGTACCTCCGACAGAGAGGAATCACTTTCATCAGACCTATAATGAACAGTGGTAGGAGATTGCGAGGAGAAAGAATACAGGTATCAGCAGGGTAAAGTCTCCGTACGAGAAGAACAAACAACAGCATGGCTGACTCAGAAATGCAGTGCACATTTACTTACTGCACATAGCATTGCTTCTTAGTTTATGCTTTACATCAGGTAGAACACCGTGGATGAACATTAAAATGGCTCTCTCAGCGTAAGTTAAATTCACAAAATGTCTCATTCTTTATCACGAAGCTAAAGAATACTGCGTAGCCACTTCCTATTTCCCCAATATTTCTTACAGAAGTAGGCAGTGAAGAAAAATGAGATGGATACAATTTGACCCTGCATGTGATACTAATTCTGCCAAATATTTAAAGAGAAAAATCTAAAGCTGTCAGTGTCTGTTTAGTATAGAAACACACTTAAAAATTTTGCAGATTGCTTACATTCTTAAATATAAAATATCAAGATTATTCAGTCTTTATTGAACCAAGCTCAGCAGTTTGCAAATGATCAGACAAGTTCAAAATCCTTCTCCCTTCTGACCCTAAAAATGTTTTAGAACCGCTTCCCTCCAAAAACAAGATCTACATCTGCAGTATGCCTTAAAATAATAAAAGGATACTATGTCCTTCATTTTTAATGCAAATCAAACATGTTCAGTAATTTGAGTTTGATTTCATAGCCAGATAATAGAAAATACAAAGAGCTATGGTTACTAAAGCTCAAAGCATAAAAAGAAGCTTCTGATAGTATTATATCAGGTTAGTGATAAGATACTAAGATAACTTAGTTGGGATTAGGGAGTTACAAGCAGTTTTAAAGTACTGGAAGCCTTACAAGCAACTACTTGGTGTGCTGTGACTCTACAGGTCACTGAAAACCAAAAGTTAAATAGAAAGAACATAAAAAAAAAAAGGATCAAAGCAATCCCTCAAATGCTACAATCAAAATCAAACGTTGATTCTCCAGCGTTGAGTTAGAGTTAAAAAGCACCATGTGGCAGTATTGTCAGTACTGAAATCTTGAAATGAAGATTCTGGCTCAACTCAAAGCGATCACTAGTTTTAATGAGATTTTTAGAGAAGGAGATGTCTTCAACGTCAAGAAACTCAAATTTTATTTCTGCAAAATAATTCTCCAAATTGCCTCAATGGAATGCAGTCCATTAAATAATTAGGGTTATTGTTAAACTGCTGCACCATAGCTATTCCAGCAAATCACCTTACAGGGGCTACTTTGGAGAGCTCTCTCAGCCATGCTAAAAGAGTAGCTGAATAATTAACAAAAGCACTATTTCCTAAATTGTTAACTAACTTCTAATTTCAAGTATAAATATATATAGTCTTACACACACACTTACAAATTCTATAGCTCTTTCAAGCATTTTGACTCATGTTAAAGGAAAATTATAAGTACAGGAGATAAGCTATCAAATAGGGAATGAGGTTCAGCAGGAAATTGATTTTCTTCAGTTTTGGCAATGTGTGAAAAGCATTTCCATAAAAGTGTTAAACTCCCTTTTAGAAAGTTCATGAAATGTAGCAATAGTATCTCCTTTTCTCTCACAGGAGAGGCCAAGGCATTTATTTAATGGAATGCTACATTGGTGATTGAGTATGCTTTACAACTTGCTGGTAGGGGTCTGATGCTTCCCTTTGTGACTTACTTATCCTGCTGAACTGATGTGTTTCCCTGAGAAACAGTAAGACGACTAAAAACATTCAGTTCATTACGGGGCCGGCTTGGTGGGGAAGAAGGAGGTGACAGACTAGCCTCTGAGGTTCCAGAATCTGAGCTATAAGAAAAAAAAGAACATCTTCTTTAAAAGATTATGACATGTTAGAGAGGTAAATGAAACATGCCTCAAACAATGTATTAGATTCTATCTTCTTAAACAAGAAATGCTGTTTACATGCACTACCGGAGAATGAAACCACCATATGGCTACAAAACTGCTGCTGGCCACAAGATGGCATGAAATTCAAACAGTTTACTTTAAATGGTGAAACCCGTATGCAGAAAAAATTGGCATATGTAAAATGAAGGAGCTCTTATAAAAAGAATAAATGCAGCTTTTCTCAGACATTTAGGACTTTTAAAAAAATAAATCATTCGCAAATACTCAAGAGGACTCTCTCTCACAATGCTGACACCAAGTTGTATGAATACCATTAAAACACAGGAACCTGATAGTGGATAATAATTTCACAGCCACCATTAAAAATTTAACCTAGAATGAAAAAAATGTAAAACAAATCTATTATTCTTCAAGAATATTTTCCACGGGCTTAATAGTTTTAGGAAAAAAACCGAAAAGATTCTTACTGTTTCTGTTCTTTCGCCTTTGGCTTTTCCGTTGCTTTCTCATAGGCCTTTCTCTTTGTTAAAGGTGAAGGTTCAGGTATTTTCTTTTCCATCAGAGATGACTGTTTACAGCTAAGGTAACAGGGAAGATTATCTTATCTTTCAGTATTTTTTAAAATTGTTTCTCGTATATTCAAGCTGCAGTTCTACCACTCAGAGTTAGTCTCAATATAGCTCTCAAAGTATGGAATTTGTTAGATCTCATGATATTTTTATTTATCATCATCATTGGTTTATGGACATCGGACAGCTCTTGAGTTTCGCTGGCTCCACTCTTTAATTTTGTTCTTGGAAATCTCATGTTTCAATACTAATATAATATATACCCATTTTATTTTAACAAAACAAAACAAAACCCCAACTCCTCCAAAGTATATCATGGGCCAGAGATCAGACACATGTATAGCAGTACATTGAAATTATCAAGAATAGAAATTAACTGAAGTAATTTTAATAGCTGGAGCAGAGGTGTCAAGCTCAATCAACGGGAAAGGAGGAATTCTAATTTTAGTTATGATCCGTGGGCTGGAGCATAAATTTTGGACTTCATCCTCCCTCCCATCCACAGCAGAACACCCACTGATGTTAGTGGAATGCCTGCACAAAAGTCAAGGATAGAATCTGGCTTATGCTTGGTATCTAAACTATTAGTTACTATTATTTAGTAAGTTCTTCATTGTCATATTCAGTATCATGAAGTGAAATAATATGCCCCCTCTTTGGAACACAGCTATTTCTGTCTTTAGTTTCTTCCCACCCTCTTCCTTCTCTGTTTCTTTCCCTATTCCTTGTATTTGTGCTTCTCCTCCGCATTTCCTTCTCTGCAGCAGTTTCCAACTCTCACTCCCCAAACCTTCCTCCCAAACCCTTTCCATCTACTAAAATGATCACCAATGCAACAATTAACGCTGACATCAAAGTGTTATTGTAACTGACCCTCCAATGAGATAAATAGGAACTGTGAAGTCCCAGACCTCTCTGAGCCATTAATTCAGGCTGCTTGGAGACTCAGGAAGGGAACGTTGATTGGTTTGCCCTCGGTTCGCATTTGGAAGGACTTCTGTACAATTATGAGAGCTTGAAGCTTGCACCTTTTTTTAAAGTCAGATGAGATTTTGTATAATCTGAGGATATGTCAGACTTATGTGTAGTGCTGGAGTGCTGGGGAGGAGCCTGTGGTCGTGGTACACATAGGTACCAGTGACGTAGGGTAAGATAGGAGAGAGGTGCTGGAGATCAAATTTAGGCTGCTAGGTAAGAGCTTAAAATCCAGAACCACCACGGTAGCACTCTCTGAAATGCTTCTAGTTCCATGTGTAGGCCCAGTTAGACAAGCAGAACTGGAAAGGAAGAACCTAAACAGAAAGGATACACTCCACCTAAACCACAACAGAATCAGATTGCTGGCATGTAAAGCCTACAGGTGCAGAGAAGTATACTGTTCAGACGGAGAAGTCCCTTAGGAAAGGATCTACCAACAGGGATTCTCTATGTCTTAGAAAAGGGGAGAGGATACAAGTGAGTACAGGTAGGAGCTGAAGAGAAACAGTCAAATGAAAAAATTCTATTCAATTACATCACATGAAGGCAGACAACTAAATATTGACAAATTTTATAAGTGCTTGTATATAAATGCAAGAAGCCTAAATATCAAGATGGGTGAACTGGAGTGGCTAGTATTAAATGAGGATATTGATATAATAGGCATCAGAGAAACTTGGTGGAATGATTATAACCAGTGTGACATGGTAATACCAGGATGCAAAACATATAGAAATGATAGAGTAGGTCGTGCTGGTGGGGGAGTGGCATTATATGTGAAAGAAAGCAGAGTCAAATATAGTAAAAATCTTAAATGAATGAAACTGTACCACAGAATCCCTGTGGATAGAAATTCCATGCTTGAATAATAAGAGTACAGCAGTAGGAATATATTTCTGATCACCTTACCAGGATGACGATGGTGACTGTGAAATGCTAAGGGAGATTAGAGAGGCTACAGAAATAGAAAATTCAATAATAATGGGGGATTTCAATTATCCCCATAATGACTGGGTACATGTCAGCTCAGGATGGGATGCAGAGATAACATTTCTAGACACCATTAATGACTTCTTGGAGCAGCTAGTCCTGGAACCCACAAAGGGAGAAGCAGTTCTTCATTTAGTCCTAAATGGCACACAGGATCAGGTCCAAGAGGTGAACATAGCTGAACCGCCTGGTAACAGTGACCATAACGTAATTAAATTTAACATCCTTGTTCAGGGGAAAATTCCAAAAAAGACCAGCACAGTAGCATTTAACTTCAAAAAGGGGAACTGCACAAAAGTGAGGAAGCTCATTGAATGGAAATTAAAAGGACAAGACATAAGAATGAAATGCCTGCAAGCTGCATGGAAACTTTTTAAAACACCAACTAAGCGTATACCCCAAATAAAATAAAAATAGCAAGAGGACTAAGAAAATGCTACCATGGCTAAATAACAGAGTAAAAAGAGGCGGTTAAAAGCAAAAAGGCATCTTTTAAAAAATTGGAAGTCAAATCCTACTGAGGAAATTAGAAAGAATCATAAATTCTGTCAAGTCAAGTGTAAAAATATAATTAGGCAGGCCAAAAAGAATGTGAAGAGCAACTAGCAAAAGACACAAAAACTAACAAGCAATTTTTTTTTTTAAGTATATCAGAAGCAGGAAGCCTGCCAAACAATCAGAGGGCCACTGGATGATCGAGGTGCTAAAGGAAGACAAGGCTGTTGCTGAGAAGCTAAACGTATTCTTTGCATTAGTCTTCACTGCAGAGGATATGAGGGAGATTCCCACACCTGAGACATTTTTTTTTCATAACAAATCTGAAGAACTGTCCCAGCCTGAGGTGTTGATAAAAGAAATTTTGAAACAAATCAATAAATTAAACAGTAATAAATCACCAGGACCAGGTGATATTTACCCAAAAATTCTGAAGGATCTCAGATATTAAATTGCAGAACTACTAACTGTGATATGTAACCTACTGCCTAAATCAGTCTCTGTACCAGATGATTGGAGGATAGCTAATGTAACACCAATGTTTTTGAAAAGGCTCCAGAGGTGATCATGGCAATTACATGCCAGTAAGTCTAACTTCAGTACCAGGCAAATTGGTTGAAATTATAGTAAAGACCACATTTATCAGACACATAGATTAAGGTTTGTTGGGAAAAGCCATCATGGCTTTTGTAAAGGGAGAATATGCCTCAACCAATCTATTAGAATTCTTTGAAGGTGTCAACAAACATGTGGACAAGTGTGATACAGTGGACATAGTGTATTTGAACTTTCAAAAAGCCTTTGACGAAGTCCCACACCAAAGGCTTTTAAGAAAAATAATGAGTCATGGGATAAGAGGGAAGGTCCTCTCATGGATCAGTAACTGGATAAAAAAATAGGAAACAAAAGATACAAATAAATGGTCAGTTTTCAGAATGGAGGGAGGTAAACAGCAGGGTCCCCCAAGTATCTGTACTGGGATCAGTGCTCTTCAACATATTCACAAATGATCTGGAAAAAGGGATAAACATGGAGATGGCAAAATTTGCATATGATATAAAATTACTGAAGCTAGTTAAGCCTAAAGCAGATTGCAAAGAGTTATAAAGGGATCTCAGAAAACTGGATGACTGGGCAACAAAATGGCAGATGAAAGTCAAGGTTGATAAATACCATTAGAAAACATAATCCCAACTATACATACAAAATGATCTGAAAACATCCACTCAATGTGGAACGGCCGTCAAAAAAGTGAACAGAATGTTGGGAATCATTAGAAAGAGATAGATAATAAGACAGTAAATATCCATGGTACACCCACACCTGGAATACTGTGTCGAGTTCTGGCCACCCCATCTCAAAAAAGATATATTAGGATTGGAAAAGGTACAGAGAAGGGCAACAAAAATGATTTGGGGTATGGAACAGCTTTCATAGGAGGAGAGATTAAAAAGACTGGGACTGTTCATCTTAGGGCTGGTCTACACTGGGGGGGGGGGATTGATCTAAGATACGCAACTTCAGCTACGTGAATAGCGTAGCTGAAGTTGAAGTATCTTAGATCGATTTACCTTGGGTCCTCATGGCACGGGATTGACGGCCATGGCTCCCCCGTCAACTCCGCTACCGCTGCTCGCTCTGGTAGAGTTCCGGAGTCAATGGGGAGTGCGTCCAGGGATTGATATATCGCATCTTAACGAGACTCAATATATCGATCCCCGATAAATTGATCGCTACCCGCCGATACGGCGGGTAGTCTGGACGTACTCTTCGAAAAGAGATGACTAAGGGGTGATGTATGATAGAAGTCTATAAAGTCATGAATGGTGTCGAGAGAGCGAATAAGGAAGTGTTATCTACTCCTTCACATAACACAAGAACCAGGGGGCACCTGCTGAAATTAATAGGCAGCAGATTTAAAACCAATCAAAGGAAGTACTTCTTCATACAGCCACAGTCAAACCTGTGGAACTCATTGTCAGGGAAAGCTGTGAAGGCTAACAGTATAACTGAATTAAACAAAGAATTAGATAAGTTCAGGGAGGACAGGTGCATCAATGGCTATTAGCCAAGATGGCTAAGCCTCCGATTGTCAGATGCTGGGACTGGACAACAGGGGATGGATCACTCAATAATTGCCCTTGACTGTTCATTCCCCCTGAAGCATCTGGCATTGGCCACTGTCGGAAGACAGCATATTAGGCTAGATGGACCACTGATCTGACCCAGTATGGCCATACTTATGTTTCTTATATCTACATTCAAAAAAAGGTGCGTTTTTAACTCAAGTTAGCTAACTCAGGTTAAAATAGCATTTTAACTTGTGTTGGCAGCTCAAGTTCAACCACAGGCTCCCCTATAGGCTTTAACTTGAGCTGCAAAACTGAGTTTGCTGTGTCTTCATTGATATTTTAACCTGAATTAAGAACATGCCTGTTCTACAATGTAAACATACCCTTAATGTTTTCATGTACAGCACAATACTACATCATGTGGGCCAGTTCTGAAATGCGGGCTTTATGCTTGACATCACTGCTGGTGTTTGATATCCAAGATCAGAATCTGTTCCTATATACTTATGTCTTGCTTACACAAGAAAGCTCCACCAGTTTAACTTAGGGTGTGATTTTTAAACTGATTTAGCTAAACCATTGCAAAAGGCTGTGTAGACCCTCTTATCTTGGTTTAAACCAGGCTTATTTCAGTTCAGTTTAAGCCTATTAGAAATTAGTTTAAGATCAACCGAAATAACTCACTCAAGATGAGCTAAGAGAGTGCCCACAAAGGGGCCTGCACCCATTTAACTAAGCCAGTTAAAAACCGATTTAAGTTAAATTGCTGTAATTTTCCAAGTAGACAAGACCTTACCGAAACAAACAGCACAGTACTGCGACATGTGGGGTATTGTATCTAAATAATCCTATTTTAAAAGAATACTTGGATATTTATCTATGACACTGTGGTATTGAATTAGGGCTGGATTTTTACTCTTAAAAAATGGAGAAAGTCCCTCAGGTCAACGGGAGCTGGCTTGAGCTCTCAAAAGGGACTTTTATATTCAGGCAAACTGCAGGAAGTGAACATCTACAGAAAGAAATAATTTACATTACAAGATGTTTTTGCTTTCTCCTACTATTGTTTCCCTTCCCCACCCCATTATTATTTCAGCTCCATGACCTTATAAAGAAGTAATAACCTCCCATTCTGCTGTGATAGGAACTATTTTGATGCAACAGAGTTGGCACTGCAACTTTACTGCAGGATCCAGTAGGAAGCAGAGATGGATTTTAAGAGGGAACCTTGTTTCGACAACAAATATCAGCAATAACTTGCAAGAGTAACAAGGATTTTTTTTTAATAATGTAGAAAGTAAATTAATATAAGTTCTAACGGAGGGAGAGTATTAAACAGATACCTACAATGTGAAAGTCACTTAGAACTGTTTGAGACAAAAGCTTTATAACTCATCTGCTAAAGTACGATCAATAAAATACAGAAATAAGAAAAGTCCACTACTGAGCAGAATAATTTACTACAGAGGCTCAACTATAATGCGTCCAAAGTTTGAATTTAGATAATTTTATTTTGCCTCATTGCTAATTATTTTTCATAATGGATACAATTTAGAAGATGCAGTGAAGCAAAAAGATATTACCTGAACCTTGGATGCCAGGTCATAACCCTTGATGTTATTAAATCTTGGAGCTCCAACAGTCTCATCTCACACACTAAATGCTGAAACAAGCAGGTTTCTCAGCCTATCCTGATCATCATTCCCCCCTCTGCATCACCAATAGCATTCCTTCTGAGCATATTCTACTTGTAAAAGCAATGAAGCCATCAGCATATGTTAACAATCGCTGTTAGCAGTGTTTTACCATCTCAAGTGCATGCTAGAAAAATATGAAACTGTTAAAACTAATAGCAAGTGTACACTTAACAGTGAAGACTTCCATGAAAAAAGTAATAGTTTGATGGAAACAGGACAGATGGGACCTGGTGAAAAACACCTTACTTCAGCATCTATAACCTAAAGATAGCTATGGGGATAGTCAGCTATATTTTTTCATATTATTGAATGTGGCAAGCGCATTCAGCTTACATGTGACAGAATGTGGGGTTAGTAACTAAAGAGCAAAAAGTTACCTGCCTGTGAATGGCTCACAACAATAGTAATTTCAGTACATAAAAAGTGAGAAAAGATTTATGTCCCCAAAGTTAAATTTGTTAAATAAAATTAAGTTCTTATTATTAAGTAATTATCAATCATTAAAAACTATTCTTCAGCTAAAGTGTACTGTAGCTGGAAAGGCACCGATGGGACTCATATGCATGTTTACAGTGTTGTTTTGATCATACACTATTATTAAAATAGATAAGGTTTTTATCATTTACTCTAAATTTAGGCTGCTCCATTTTAAACCCAGTAAACACAAAATACATCTTAAGTTTTTTTTTCCCCACTCATTAGGACTCTGATCTTTATTATTAACTACAACATTTAAGTTTACATTAGGTTGCTTTGTTTTAATATGCTTTACTTTGGATTTACAATGTATTTCTTTTTAAGGTCTTGTTGATATTTCTGAAAAGATTTTTCCCTCTAGAATTTGCATTTCACACATCACTAACAAAACAGAAGCATCCATGGTATCAAATGATTGTATCCACTATTTACAAACAAACCTAAGGTCATTTCGCTAAAGAAAACTACTTAAAAATGTCTCAAAATATATTAATTACAACAGCATATGTATGCTTCATGCGGTGGCTGTGGAGGCATAGAAGGAACAGATTTTTGAACGCTGCTTGGTTTTGAATGCTGAAATCAATTGTCCCCCTTCGTAAAATTCAAAATTAGAGATTACAAGAAATTGGCAACATGCATTTTTTAAAAAAGCAAAAGTTAGTTAGTACAGCTTGGCCAAACTTACATGCTGCCTATTTTAGAAGGTAAGCCAGATGGTGGGGGAATGAGGTCTCTTTCCCTAGCAGAAGTATCACTTGTATCTGTATGCATCCCACTCTCTTGCACTTCTGCAACAGGTGTAAGAGGGCCAGTCAAAATGGTGTCTGCTGCACTACTGTCAGAAACTAAATCACTGCTATCTGCATATAGCAATTCCCTCTGGGTCGCGGTCCTCCGGCGGGCCTGGATTTAAAATAAACAAATAATCAACTCTTTTTTAAACATAAGAGCATTGATAGAGTGTGTCAGTGATATATTTTTAAGCCCACTCTGAATTTTTACTATTCAGTAGTTACACCAGTTATTCTTAACTGTCAACTATTCCTTGGAAACTAAATCATGGAGTTTGCTTTTAATCTGTTTAGTTGGCTTCGATGAGATCAGTATGGGGACCAAAGTCAAGTTTCAACAGCATAAAATAGTTATTTGACATGATGTCATGTGCAGCCACCTGCCCATGTTACAAAGGGAAGGAGCTGGTGTGAAATAGTTACCAGGAAATGAGGAGATGCCAGTTTCAATAAACTTAGTGTTATGGAAGAGCTAACAAAATAACAAATTTAACTCTGTCCAGTATCATCATTCTGCAAGAGTTAACCAGGTTCAGTGTGTGAACAATGGTGTTTCTGAATAGCTATAGAATTATGGGTCCTGTTTAATTAATAAATCTCTGTAAACTGCTGCCTCCTGAGTATCCCCTCGTGGCCAGAGGTCACTGTGCTGAGGTACTGCCTTCATTTCCCAACTTTTCAGCAATTTCTTAATCAAATTAGCAAAACAAACTCTTCTCAAGTTCAGCAACACCCCTCTCTGGGGTTGGATTTATTAATATTCAAAAATAAAAGTTCTCAAATCCCCATCGAGTGCATACTCCCAGTCTTCCTGCTGGGCAACTCCCAAGCTTTTCCTCTGAAAGGTCAGTGTTTCCTGCTGGAGTCTACTTGCTTCCACCAGCCATTCCCTGCCTCGGCAGGTCTCTGCTGAAGTCTCTTACTCTACCTTCACTCTGGTTGTCTCTCCCTGAGAGACCCCACTCTGCAGTTTCCTGCTGCTCTATATAGGGGAATCCCCCTGCCCTGTTCCCAACTGGTTCCACTAATTAAACCCCACATCTCATCCCGAGTGATGCAGGCTATATGGGACTGGCCAGCTTCATGCCTCCAGCTCTTAAAGCACCCAGGTCAACAAAGCATGTTTAACTGTAAACATGTGATAATCCTATCCATATTCAGCAAAGCACAGAGGAATATGCTTTGTTGAAGAATGGTCTAAAAGCATAGGAAATGTTCCAATATAAAACAACTTTTTCTGTGCTAAATGATCACTGTGCATTTCTGACTTGGAGAAGCGTTGGTGTGTGCAACATTTGGAAAGAGAAGCTGCAGTTGTTGTGCGCTGACAGCCACTATACAATGTGAACATCTTGAAGATCAGAAAAGTAAGGGGCACAAAGAATGGAGCTGTACTTCAAACTAGCTTAGACCTTAAAAAATGCCCAGTAGTTGTGCATCTTTACCGACAACATTTGAGGACTATAACATATAATGTTGTCTTCTTAAAGTCTTTAATTACTAAGAATATTGAAACAACTACACCAATTTTTATTTCTACTGTCTAAAAAAAACTTCAGAATGTTTTAAAATGAGAAAGGGAGAAATTCTTAAAGTAGAGAGAACTTTTTAAAATACGTATTTCAAACTTTTTTTTTTGTTCCCAGGTATCTGAGTTCATCTCAGGGAAGGAATGCCTAATTTTAAAAATGGAGCTCTAATCTGAGAAGTTACTTTATAAAAATGGTGGCTCCATGCTTATTTTGCGTCAGTGGTTTTCAGACCAAATTTCAAACTCTACCTGGAATCTGAAAGTCAAACTTGCTTCTTTTTTTCCTAATGCATCACCACTTGTAATTAAGATTCTGTAGGCCAAATTATATCCTCAGTAACACTTCTACAACCACAGACTGAGGCACTGATTCAGCAGAGCACTTAAGCAAATGCTTAACTTTAAACATATGCTTAATTCCCATTGGTGTCAATGAGGCATAAGCACATAGTTAAGTGCTTGCTGAATTGGAGTGCTGGCAGTAGAAGAAAACATTTTTTTCCCCAAAACTGAACAAATTTGATCTGGAAATTTTGAGACATGAAATCCTACAATGCCACTTACAGTCACTTTACAGAGGGGAACTTCACTTTAAAGTAGATTAATTAGGAGTCAAGTGAACAACACTTCACTATCTCAGTGTTGTTGTGAGACTTATTTCATTAACGTTTGTAGAAGAGCCATGCATGACTCTCAAAGAAAGTGCTTTACAAGTGTTATTACCACAGTGCGTCTTACCTTGCTTTTGGGCTTGACTTCACCACAAAGCTTCATGAGGTCCGAAGACAAGGAACTAAAAGGAGAACAGTGACACTAATTCATTTCTGCAGAACTAAAGTATTTTTTTCTTTACTCCTCTGACAATTTTTTTTTTTTTTTTTGCTGAATTTGTGGGTAAAATGAGAAGACACCAGTATAAAAAATATTTTCTAATGGATCAATAATGACATAGTAAAAGAAAAGAAGTTGCGTTTAGTTTTCTGGAAACAAGGCAAGTTATACAATTTACAGAGCTCTCTTACCTTCCTTCTGCTCCAGGGCTGTGCAGCGGCGCATCTTCATCAGTACTATCTTCTACATTTTCTAGAAAATTTCCAAAAAGATAACGTCAGAAAGCTCATGCATCATAGGTACGTGGACTGAAAGTGCTTCCTAGAAAACAGTGAATACATTTAATTCATCTACATTTCTCTTCCAGTGAGGAAATATATATTAAAGTGGTGATTTTCAAAAGAGTTCAAGAGAGCTCACTGGCAGTTCCCACTGAATTTCAGTGAGAGCTAGGCAACTAACTCCCGTCGGTTCCTTTGAAAATCTCAGCCTAAGACTATAGTGTCAAAGAGCATCCCTATATTTTTTGCAGCGCACTATCAATGAAGTGTAAAAAACAGAATGATGTACTAATAAGGGAAATGCTAGAAAAATGAAGGAAAGACAGAAAGAAAAGATTAATAGTGAGTAGTGTGAAATACATTCATAATAGACATGACAGCTCTCTCCCCCCCCCCTTCTTTTGAAAGAAATTACTCAGATATAGGAAGGCACTTCCTAATTCTGAGGAAAAAATTTCCCTCCGTTTCTTTTAGCTAAGTGAGCTGGGACTATTTTCAATGATTGGGTTGACAAAAGCAAGCACTTTATTAGTATACAAGCATTTAAATTTTAGAAGAGTATGATACCACCCTCTTACATTGCAGAACAGCTCCCTAAAGAGCTACAAACTCTATATTTAAACTAAGTGCAAAAAGAGGCTGTGAAGTAGAACTGACTCCTCTAACAAAACAGATACAAACATCTGTCTGTTCACATAAGACAACACCAGCATGCATGTCATTCACTGTAACAGTAAATCATAAACATCAGATTAACAAATTTGCATGCAAACAATGCAAGATGGTAAATTAAGTCAATCAGTCCAGTATTTACGTACTTTTGATATTAAAAACAATGTAATTTAAACACACAAAAACTAAGAAATGTGACAAAGGAAACCAGAACAATATAATGTGTTGCCTTATGCGAGAAGGCAGTAGCACTTATTTGCATTTTAACTGAGTACAGTATTACTTTAGAACTCTTTTTTAAAAAAAAATGCAGTAGATGCAATATTTAAGTCAAGCCCCTTAATTATTCAGCACATTCAAATAATTCCATGGATTAACTATTGTTTTGCTGAACTCTAAAGTCACTTTATTACACAACAATAAATAAAATCTATAATTTTCCTTACTTGTTTTCTTAGATATCCCTTGGGATACAGGAGACCTGGATTTAAGTCCCTGCTCTGAAATAGGCACAGCAAGATAGCTCCAACAAGAGAGGATGCGAAATTTATAAACCCCAGAATAGCCAACAGCCTGGTGGTCAGGACATGCCCCTGGGATGTGGCTGTGTTCAAGTGTCTGATCCAAATCGGGTTCCAGATGACACACCACAAATGAGTGCCCTAACTACTGGGTGATTCTGTGGTGCATCTCAGTCTCTTTCTCTCTAGAAATTCCATCTTTAGACCTGAGAAACTTCTTGATGAAACTTTCATCTGACCCTGTACATTCCCATAGTTTCCGTTTCAACAAATCAGCATTTTTCTGACAAAAAGATTCATCGAAAAATTCCCTACCAGCTCTAGTATCAATGTTACGCCAGGTTTGTCTATATATTTATCAAAGTTCATTATTTTGAAAGAAGTAGGAAAGATAGCCCTCAGCTGAACCAAATACAGTAGAGAGTAAATTGGGCTAATTCAAATGCTGCCTTTTTGTACACATCAGATTATCCACATCCAAAAATGCTTCCACAATCTCCAAAGACCTTGTCAACCTAAACCCAGGTGATGCATCTCAACTTTTGTACTAGTTTAACAATATAACTTTAGTTATTGGATAAAAATAACAATATTACAAAGACAGACAAGTAACAGGAATACTACTTCAGATGTTCTCCTTTTGTTCCTCTTTAGATTTTGAGACCACATTGAGCCTTCTGTAAGTATTTTATTAATAGGTGTCTGCAGAAGAGAGGAAAGACAAGACAGAAGAATACCTTTCTTTCTAGCAAGACTTCCAAAACACTGAGGATAAAATTAACATATTTCTCAGTGACACATGGACACTAGAGCTGAATTTAACCCTGCATCCCTGCCACAAAATGCTTACAACTGAATTTTCATAGATAACACGACAAAATAAAAGCCAGACAATCAAAAATGCTGTGGAGGGGGAAACAGTAGAAGGTTTTATTTGTGGACTCAATTGAGTTGTCTTGTTACATTAACTCCTTTTTATGTTTGTTTTATAATCCAAGTCCAGGAAGGACTTTGGGAAGCCCCTCAGTGGAGACTCGCATGTAGTACTAACCAAATGAAATGGGTTTTGAGGCAGGATTTGAAGTGAGATATTAGGCATGAAGGAGGGAGGCCGTGACAGGTGGCATAGTGAAATCAGGTGTGGCATTCTGAGAGAGAGGAGACAAAGGGAACATTAAGGTGAGCAGCCCGCCAGATGTGGGGGGGAAAGAGTATCAGGAGATGAAAGCAGAGATGCAGATGGACAAAGAACAGCAGAGCATCTTGGAGGTGAGGACAAACTGTCAGAATGTAACTAGTTTGACAAGGGTACAAAGAGATATTATATTTAATTCCGAGGAAATGACACTTGCCTTCCTCCTCTCTCAAGACTGATCAGCTAATTCATGGCTGCAAGTCACACTCACGAATGACCAGATCTCATTAATGAGAAAAACAATTCTAGTGGTGATACAGAAATTAGTCACTCTAGCAACATTTCATGAAGAGTTGCTATATTGTCAGTCGGAATGAGAAAGGGAGAGGAGAGGTGGAAGAAAGTCCTACCATAAGCAATAACATGTAGTACAAGCAGATTGTGACTTACAAAGCTGTAATAACACATCAGGATAGTGGTGGACACAACCCACTGTAATTTTGTACTTGTAGTTCAGGATATGGTTTATTCTCTATTTATAAAATGAATTGGGAAATCAAGCAGTGCAGCTGTCTTGTTAGGTGTGTGTGTGTGTGTGTGTGTGTGTGTGTGTGTGTGTGTGTGTGTGTGTGTGTGCGCGTGTGTGTGTGTGTGTGCGCGTGTGTGTGTGTGTGTGCGCGTGTGTGTGTGTGTGTGTGTGCGTGTGTGTGCGTGTGTGCGCGCGCCTGAAGAGGAATGGCTTTCCCACTTTGCCTTATGCATAGGGGTAATATGGATAAATGTTATTCTGATGAAGGGAGTTGGCATTCTATTTTGGGTTTCATCCTGCTCCTCTTGAGGTCAATGGGAATTTTGCCATTGCCATCAGTGGAAGCAGGACTTTTTAGGGAAGCAAGAGCCCTATGGCAGCAGAAAATAGTTTCAGCCACCCTGTCATTCTAGACCATAATATTTTTCCCAATTAGATGCAATACTAGAAGAAGAAATTATTCACCTTGTGCAGTAACAATGGTTCTTTGAGATGTGTCCCCTTACGGATGCTCTACTGTAGGTGTGCTTGTGTCCCTGCCCTGCTGATTGGAGAACTTCAGTAGCAGTGTCTGTTGGGCTCACGCATGCGCTGTCTCTCCTCATGGCGCACCATGAGGCCAGCCAGCTAACCCTCCTCAGTTCCTTCTCTATCGCAGAGTCAAGACAAGAACTCTGAAGTAGAGGGGAGATGTGTGGGTTGTAGAACACCCACAGGGGGACACATCTCGAATAACCATTGTTACTGCACAAGGTGAGTAACTTCTTCGAATAGCGCCCCTATGGGTGCTCCACTGTAGGTGACTCCCGAGCAGTACCCATTCTGGAGGGCCAGGACTTGCATCAGTTACAGATGATAGCACCGTTTGAGACCCACTTGGAAAGTCTTTGGGCTGATATTGCTGAGCCCTTGGATCTTTCCGCCTTGGAGAGGAAAAGTCTAGAGGACTTCCTGAAGCCTTTGTCCTGTCCTTAGGTAGACCAGGGCTCTCCTGACATCCAAGGTAAGCAATATAGCCCTCCTTGTTGTCTCGGTTAGGGTTGCAGCAGAAGATTGGAAGATGAATTAACTGATTCATGTGAAACTGAAAGGTTACCTTAGGGATGAATTTTGGGTGTGGTCTGAGCATAACCTTGTGGGGAAAAAATACCATGTAGGAAGGATGCGCCATCAGAGCTGCTATCTCTCCTTTTCTCCTGGCCGAGGTAATCGCTACCAGGAAGGCTGTTTTCATGGCTAGGGACGTTAGCGAACAGGTGGCCATAGATTCGAAGAAGGGCCTAGTCAGTCCTTTCAGTACAAGGCTCAGGTCCCATGTGGGGTCAGAAGTCAAGTTTGAGGAAAGAGGTTTACTATGCTATTGGGAGGTATGCACACCCCGTCCTCCTTTGGGGCGGGGTGTGACCCCACTAGGGTTATGGTCTGCCAGACAGTCCTCGGGCTGAAAACAGCATGGCCTAGATGGCCCTTAGGGTCAGGGCTGTGTGGCCTAGCAGCCAGATCAATGTACCTGCCCTTAGGATCAGGGCTCTGTGGCCTAGTGGCCAGAGTCAGGAAAGCGGGCTGCTCCCTGGGGCGGGTGGTGATCGTGATGGGGGACCCAGGCCCTCCCTCTCCACCGGGTCCCAGCCCAGGGCCCTGTCAGCAACATGGTTGGTCATCACCCAGTCAGCGGGGAATCCTACCACAACACACCAACTTTGCTCGGGTGGTAGATACCACTCCCCCTGCCTTTCTGGGCTACTTCCTACCATGGTTACTGCGGTAGCAATCGCTATGCCAACGGGATCTCCCGGTTTCCTGGCTGGATTAACTCTCTGGAACTCCAGCTCCTGGATGCTCATTGACGGTTGCAGGTCACCAGTCTGGGCTCCGGGTCCTCAGGCTCTTGCAGTCTGCAGCTATAGCAGCTCCTGGCCTGGAGCCTCCACCAAGCATCCTCTCTCCTCGGTGATCAGCCTAAAATGGACTGGACTGCTCCCTTTTATACTGTGGTAGCAGTTGGAGCATGCCCAGCATGGTCTGGGGGCGGGGCTTGCACCACCCATAAAGCAGAGTTAATCCTATCTTGCCCAGTGTGGGGTATGCACACCCAGTCACATATGCCCTTGAGGAATCTTTTTGTAGTTGGATGTGAGAGCATTAAGTACTCCTCTACAGGTTGGTGAAAGACTGTAATAGCCGCTAGGTGGACCCTCAGAGAGCTTAGATATAGACTAGACCATTTTAGGGTTAAAGTATAGTCTATATGTGGAAGAGTTGCGAATGCTGGGGAGATTTGTTGGGACACGCACGAAATCTGAAACCTGGACCATTTTTGCAGGTAAGTGCATCGTGTCGAGGACTTTCTACTGTGTAACAGAATCTCTTGTACCTCTCTTGAACAGGAGCGTTCTAGGTTTTGGAACCAAACAGAACCATGCCTTGAGGCAGAGCATCCCCAAGTTGGGATGTAGGGTATTTCCTTTTTTCTGTGAGAGCAGGTGTGGAGTGGCTCGGAGAGAGATCAGCGGACACGGCACAAGCTGTGATAGGTAAGAGTACCAGGTCTGTCTTGGCCAAGTAGGCGCAATCAGAATGGCACAAGCTCTGCCCCTTTTTATTTTCAGCAGGACCTTCAACAGTAGGGGAAATGGAGGGAAGGTGTAGAGAAGGTCTCTGTCCCGGGGGAGGAGGAGAGCGCCTAAAGAGAGTGTTGTCCCATCCTCGCTCTGGAGCAGTAGTGGGGACACTTCTTGTTCAGGTGAGTGGCAAAGACGGTGTCCCATATCATCTAAATAGGTCATGAAGTACTGCTGGGTATATCTCCCACTCATGATTGTGTGGAAATTTGTGACAGAGAATGTCCGCTATTGAGATCTGAGTACCCAGCAGATACACCGCGGACAGTGTAACACTATGTCAGATGCACCAATTCCATAATCTCATCGCTTCGGTGTATAGGGAGGGTGATCTGGCTCCCCCTTGCCGATTGATGTAGTACATACAGGCTATATTGGGTGCAGGCATTCCTGACCACTCTCAGCACAAGGAGACTGATGTGGAGGAATATCTCCATGGGTGACTATTTGCCTTGTGTAGTGAGGCCATTCAGGTGTGCACTCCACCCTATGAGTGATGCTTTGGTGGTGAGGACCAATGACGATGAGGTTTGTGAGAAGGGGATCCCTTTGTAAACATTAGTGGAAGGACCCAGCCAGTTTAAGGAGTTTTTGATCCTGGTGGGCTCCGGGGGGCTGGGGTGGCTGCAGCGCCACTGCCGCATGCTAACCCTCTGGGCAGTGAGTGCAGGGCGCACTCAACCTCGGGTAGAAGGGGCAGAGCAGGGGGTAGCCTCCCCGAGCCAGTGGTTCACCTGCTGCCAATGCAGCGCCGGCCAATCGCACCGGCTCACGCTCCTCCCCCCCCGCCAAAGTGGTTGCCCTGATTTGCCATCCCCTAGGATGTTGAGGTAGTTCTATGGCTCTTGCCTGGAGGAGTAATTAGTGTGACCAGACATCCCGATATTAAGGGCTTTATGTTATATAGGCAACTTTATCCCATCCTCCCCACAAAAATGGCCTCATTAATCAGGAGGGAGATCTTTGAGGAGGCTGAAGAATGGAGGATATCAAGGAGTTGAGGGTGGATAGCCTTGACTTACTCCAGTGGAAGCTGGAGAGTGTCTGCCACATTCTTTGCCAGTTCCTGAAAGAGATGAAAGTCGTCTGCCAAAGACGGGGGAGAAGGCATGATAGCTTCATCTGGAAAGGAGGAGGATATTGTCCTTGAGTCATTTCCTCTTCAGTACTGGCGTTCTGTTCCTCTCAGTCTCAAGAGACTCGGTGCAGAGGTCTCGGAAGCAAGAGGAGGAGACTCCAGTGCAGCTGGCATGCGGAGGTCTCTTGAATGACGGAGTTCCGCCTATATCGATTGTCCTGGCGTCGGTGCCGAAGGGGAGAGAATCTTGTCCGCATCGGTTGCTCCTGTGCCGGGCAAGCCATCGCTGGTGGTACCAATATGGGCTTGCATACCGGGAGTGTCTTTTTAGAGGAGTTCTTACTCCGGTCCTTCAGTGCCAATGACTCGGTGCCTGTACCCATTGGGTCCATAGGCCTGTCAGTGGTACCAAGCGCTGTCGGTTTCTGTGAGCCATGGGTGCCGGACTGAGATGGCCTTGGTGCTGGTGAAGATACCAAGTGAGATAGTGATTCGCTATCTTGGGGCTCACTATGGTGGCTTCCCGCTCTCTTCTTGGATGATTTGAGAGAAGGGTCTGCAGCCTTCTTCTTCTGCAGCCCTTAGATCTAGAAGGCTACCATGTGACTTCGGTTGGAGAGCTGCCTCCATGAAGATAATCTTCTGGTGGAGCTCAGTCTTTGCGGAATCTTGGCCAGAGTTGTTGGCAAAGACCACACTTCTGTTGTATGTGGCCTTCTCTGAGGTAGCGAATGCACAGAGAGTGCTTATCCATGATCAGGATCAACTTTTTACCAGTAAAACATTTCTTGAAGCCCAGAAGACTGGGCATACCCAGTTGGGGGAAAAGTGTTCCTGATAGGGGAGAAAAGGCAGGAAGAAAAAGGATAAAATAAAGAAAGGGGGAAAACTATAACTAGGAGACTAACTAACTATAAGTATGTAGATTAAGATGATAGTCTTAATGGACTGCTAATGCCTCTGTCTCTAGCCAGGGACGGTAGAGAAGGAACTGAGGAAGTTTAGCCCATGCACACTGGCTAGCATCGTGGATCAGCATGAGTAGAGACAATGTGTGCAGGCCCAAAAGACACTGCTACCAAAGTTCTCCAATCAGCAGCACAAGGACGCAAGCACACCTACAGTGTAGCACCTTTAAGAGCACTACTCAAAGAAGAAAAAGTTTCCTCACTTGTCTTGGGCAGATGCCTTAATCTCACCATGACTCAGTTTCCTCACTGAAAAGTGAAAATACTACAGCTAATCTATGTCACAGGAGCGTTGCAAGACCGTTCAAGCTTGCAAAATGTTCTGGGATTATCAGATGAAAGGCACTGTGCAAATACTTGCAGAATATCTCTATATCTATTTTGATTTTGAATACCTCTAAGAAGTGCCTGACCTATGCTCCAGATGCATTTGACAGATTAAAAATATATCCAAAGCTGAAGAAAATACAACATTGGCTGCTGGTTGGAGAAATATTATTCTAACTCAAATGGACTTAATTAGCTTACACTTATCATTGAAGCTTATAAAAAGTTATTAACATTAAATTGTCCAGTTTCTATTTTATCCAAGCTATAATATTGATAATCTTTGACATCATTGCTGAATGAATACTAGCTTTATGCAACAACATATTTTGAATTGGATCTTCAGCTGGTGTAAAATTATCTCAATGTCAATGAAGCCAACAAAGCTATGATAGTTTAAACCAACAGACCTATAATAATGAAGGGGGCATCTTCCTCCTTAAATGCGAAATTTTCTATGAACAACCCCTGGGTTAAATAAAACCCTGCCCCTGAAAGTTATCTAACATATATACAAATTAGTATAAAACAGTTCAATGTGGTTAGAAACTTTACAAAACTATACAGAAGGAATTGCAGATTTTGTAAAACCTGAGGTATTTCTGATGTATTCATAGAGAGCAACCAAAATAATATGGTGTTTTGGAGAATTTTTTAAATTTATATTCCTTACCTTGCTAATCATTTTAAAGTGACAAAATATATACTGAGTCCACAAAATGATTAAAATAAATTAAGCCTTGAATAAAAGTGCAAAATAGTCTGTTATACAGTGTGCATTATACACATTCTGTAAAGCATTTAAGTTCAAAGATAAATTATCTGCAAAAGGTTAAAAATTAACTGCATGTTGAGTTATTTTTTATGTCAAATACAAATGTTATTTGTCACAGCTACAGCAATAATAGAATGTGATGAAATACCCTATTGAGCTATATATATGAACATACTGTAGGTTCTTTAACAAGTAAATTAGGAACCGGTTTTATCTACAGCTGTATTTGCTGCACTCACTTCTTAACTTCTAAAAATCAACAATTATGAGTGTTTTTAAGTGGTGTCACTAAAGGAAAGAGTGTTTTTTAAGCTTGTTTGATAATGAGTATGTATACAAAATAGTACATGCAAACTGTTCAAACACTCACAAATTCTAGGATGCACCAGTTAGTGTACATGAACAATTAGTAACTCATGCAGCTGTACAGTACACAGGAAGCTAAACATACTTACCCAGTGATATGCTATCTAGGTCTGTGTAAATAACAGCAACAGGGAAACAAAAAGCAACACTCCAATCAAAACAGATCCATTAAAAGAATCCCACATTAAACTATATTATTCATAGTTTAACCTAAGAGAAAGCAAAATAGATGCTGTAGCAGACATATAGTACCTTCTTCAAAAAATACAAACATATGATGAGAGAAGGGGGATAAATATTTATAATTTTATGTTTAGAAGTTTAAATAATACCAAATTGTCAATATTAATTTTTTGTTGAAACAATAGGCAGTACGTTTTGAGTTAAAAAAATTGTGGCAATCAAAACTTCCTTATTTCCTGCATTTCCCTGCTGCATGGACATTACACTTAGGGTGACCAGACAGCAAGCGTGAAAAATTGGGACACCATTTTTTTGGGGATGGTGGCGGGGAGGGTGGTATAAAGTTGCCTATATAACATAAAGCCCTTAATATTGGGATGTCACCCTAATTACACTTTCAAAATGCTTTGCATGCACGTCAAGTGCAGAGTATATTTTTAAATGTAAGATGTTAAAATACAGCATCTATTCAGAAAGTAATGACCTAAAATATCTAATACATCATGCATGAAAAGCAAACCTGACATGCAGTGCACTACCCCTTATAAGATGCCAAAATTACCTTGCAAAGCATGACCCAGCAAAGCATCAAGTTCAGGATTTAATTCTGCCTTCTCTTTCAGCATATGAAATAGCAGCTGATTTTGAGTAGCACTTGTAATTTCTGTTTGCTTAAGGCGTCCTTCAAGAACTTTAACTTGAGCATCCTTCTGAGCTGCTTGGAGACCCTATAAGAAAATGACAAGTTCTTTAAAAGCATTCTCAGAAGTTGTCAGTAAATGAGAAATCTAACATGTTGTTTTGATTTCTGCAATTTAGTAGTCAATTTGAATCTGCTGCATCTCCTCATATTAAAAGATAACTAGTGGCCAAACTTTTTTGGGCATCCTCTTCTGCTTTTCTGTTTCACTTTCTTTCCTCAGGGTCAAACTTTCCAGCATGCACACGCCCAAGTAGGTGTCCAATTTAGGCATAAGCCAAATGTATAAATTGGGTTCATCCCTAAGCAAGCAGGATTTTTGCACCTAATGAAGCACAAGCAAAGTGCACGAAAACATGGTTCTTAATTTTTCCACAATGCAGTCCTCTTATCTATTGCCTATTATGTTACCTATAAAACAAAAAAACCAAAACTATAAACTTCCAGAATCATTACATGAACATTCAGTTTTCTCTGGAAAGCTCTCAGAACCTAACTTACACAAGAAGCCATTTTAGGAGCAATTCCACAGATGTGTTGACTTTTGAGGCTTATTTAGTTTGAGAAAATATTGCCCAAAGTGGAAAACTTACAGCAAGGGTTTTCCAAATGGAGGAAACTAAATAGTTAAAAGGTACATCAATAAAACATCTTCTTGAGTGTCTTTTTCAAGGACAAGAGGAACTACATCGATATATTTGACAGCCTGCAGTGAGGTAGATTGCGGGAAAGAATGAAAACTACAAGCAGATACATCAGGAAATCCAGTTCCCCAAATTTTAAGTTTTCAGTCCACTCTTTCAATTCTGTTTTCCCAAGAGGATGCTGGTAAACCTTCCCCTCTTTGTAATGAATACTTTTTTAAAAAAATAAATCTACAGGTTCTGCTATAACCGGCCTTTGTGTGACAAGGGAAATAACTAACTAACCAAAAAAAAAAAAAAAAAACCACAAGCAAGGGAGCAAGTATGCAAAAACTTTGGCTCTGCTACATGTTAATCATCTAACAGGAGGAGGAGCAAAGTGCCTCACACAATTTGTGCAGTAACATGGCTCTTCGAGATGTGTCCCCCTATGGGTGCTCCACTCCAGGTGTATGTGCGCCCCTGTGCCTCTAGTCAGAGATTTTTGGTAGCAGTATCCGTTGAGTCTGCACATGTGCCCTCCCTCTCGTGTAATCTGCCAGCACTGCATGGGCAAACCCTCCCCCCATTCAGTTCCTTCTCTGCCACAGAGCCCTGTGGAGAACTCTGAAGGAGAGGGGAGGAGGGCGGGTTGTGGAGCATCCGTAGGGACACACATCTCGAAGAACTATCGTTACTGCACAAGGTGAGTAACTTCCTCTTCTTTTTCGAGTAGTGTTCTTATGGGTGCTCCACTGTAGGTGACTCCTGACCAGGATCCACCACGGAAGGCTGGGACTTCGGAGTGGAGTTTGTTACTACAGAGAGTACTGTGAAGTCAAAGATCACGTTGGAGGCCAAATCTCCAGTGATTGCATAATGTTCTCCAAAAGTGTGGGAGGAGGCCCAAGTTGCTCCTCTACAGATTGCTGAGATAGGGATATCTTTAAGGCACATGACCAATGTAGAAATTGTCCAGAGTCCATACGCACTCCACGAGATCAGAGGCAGCATGTTGCGCCCTTGATAACAGTGATTAATGTAACCAGAGACCCATTTGGATAGTCTTTAAGCAGATATCAGAGAGCCTTTGGATCTTTCTGTGAATGAAAGGAAGAGCTTAGGGGATTTCCTGAAGTCCTTAGTCCAGTCCAAGTAGAATGCTAGTGTTCTTCTAACATCTAGCATATACAGAATCGTCTCCCTGTTCTCACAATGTGGTTTGGGGAAAAAAAGCAGGGAGATGGATCTGTTGATTCACATGGAAAGTGCAAAGAAAGTAGGGAGAAACTTGGGATATGGCCTTAGAGTTACTTTATCTTTAAAAAAAGACCATGAATGGTGGGTGTGCCAGCAAGGCCGCTATTTCTCCTATATGCGTAGCTGAGGTGATGGCAATTAGAAATGCTGTCTTCATGGACAGGTGTAAGAGAGAGCAGGTTCCCATGAACTCAAAGGGAGGTCTAGTCAAAGCCCTGAGAACTAGGTTAAGATCCTAGGCTGGAGCAGGGAAGAGATTCCCAATGCCCTTAAGGAATCTATGCATCAGTGAGTGAGTGAATACCGAGTATCTGCCTACCTGAAAGCCATTTTCGCCACAAGATGTACCTTAAGGGAGCTGAGTAAGAGTTTTGACGTCTTGAGGTCTAAAATGTAGTGTAAAATCAGAGGGAGGGAAGAGGAGGTTGGGACTGTGTGTTTAGAATGACAACAAACTTGGAATCATTTCCATTTTGTAGGTAAGTATGTCAAGTGGTCAACTTATGGCTGTGTAGCAACACATCTTTCAGCTCATCAGAGCATTCTGCCGCTAAGCCTTAGAACTCAGAAAGAGCCAATCCTGGAGGTGGAGGACCCGCAGGTGGGGGTGAAGGATCAGCCCATTGTTTTGAGAGAGCAAGTGAGGAATGGGCTGAAGAGGAACCAGAGGACATATTGCCATCTGTGTCAGGTGTCAGACTTGTATTGGCCAGGAGGGCAATCAGAATAACTCTTGCTTTATCTTGCTGAGTTTTTAACAGGACCTTAGATAGAAGAGGAAACTGGGAAAAGGCATACAAGAGGTCCCCGTCTCATGGGAGGATGAGGGCGTCTCCCAGTGAATGTTTCCACAGTCCGGCCCAGGAGCAGTAATGAGGATGTTTCTTGTTCCGGTAAGTAGTGAAGAGATCCGTAGTCAGGGTTCCCCAAAGAGCAAATGTATCTCAAAGCACCTCTGAGTTTGGGTCCCATTCGTGGTCGTGAGAAAAATTCCAACAGACTGTCGACTGTCACGTTCTGTATCCCTGGTAGACAGACAGATGAGATGAGCACATCATGGATGCACCAACTCCAAAGTTTGAGTGCTTCTATGCAGAAGGAGGGAGATCTAGCACCCCCCCTTGGCGATTTATGGAAAATATATGTGTCATATTGTCAATCATGACCTTTGTGTGTGTATTTTTGATGAAAGGTAAAAAGTGTGCACGGGGGTTCCTGACAGCCCTTAGCTCCCGAAGAGTGATATGGAGGGTCACTTCTGTGGAAGGCCATTTGCCCTGAACCTGGTGGTTGTGTAGGTGAGCTCCCCTGCCTATTAGAGAGGCATCCGTCCCAGGGTGGTGAGTCTGTGTAGCGGGAGGAATGCTCATGCTTGGACTGCATCAAGGTTGGTGCTGATAAACTCCAGTCGCTGTACCGGTGTTAGTGTGCCGCTACAATGGAGAGAACCTGGGAGAATACCCTGGGTGGAGCAGTCTGTATGGATAATGGACCTGCCCAAAGGTAAACTGTAGGAATCTCTTGTACAATGGTTGTATCGAGATCTGGAAGTAGACATCTTATAGGTTGAGGGCCGGAAATCAATCTCCTGGCTCTAGACCTGGAATAATGGCTGCTAGTGTGATCATCTTGAACCTCTGCACCTTCCCGTATTTATTTAATGCCCTTAGATCTAGAATGAGCCTCCAACCTCCCTTCGCCTTGGAGATCAGGAACTAATTGGAGTAAAACACTCCTTGCTCCTGAGTTGCACTGGGACTGGTTCTATGGCCTCTAGGTATAATAAATGATCTATTTCTTGACTAAGTAGGTTCTTGTTAGAAGAGTCCCTGTAGGGGGATGGGGAAGGAACATGAATTAAATGGTGTAACCCTTCGAAATAATCTCCAGGACCCATCTTTCAGAGATGATATTTTCCCAACTGCCGTGAAAGAGGAGCCGGGGAAATGACTTCCTCCTGGCCACTGTCAGACTCGTCACCACAACGGCGGCGCTGACTAGGGTATGGGTGGTACACAGCCCGTGTCGAGAGAGAGTATTGGGGATTGTGTTTCTTCCCCAACCATCAGGTCTCCAGGATACCGGAGCTCATTCGGTACTGTGGGCTCACTCGGTACCGCAGAGGAGTGTCCGTGGTACTTTGTCGGTACCAATGGTTGAGAAAATGCAGAGCACTCCCTAGATGAGCGCTTTGATGCGCCCGGTACCAAAAGTTTTCTCTGTGCTGCTCTTTTAGAGATGGTATGGTAATTTCTCTCTCCATGGGGGGGCGATACTGTTGCCTCAGAGCCTGAGCCTCTGGCTTCTCCAGGCGCTGCAGCCGTGTTCATAGCGGAGGCCCCCTTCTGGGTACCGGGCTTCAGAGCTAATAATGCCGTCAGTACCGAGGTGGCAACACTGAGGAACCCCTTTGGCTGGCCAACGACTCGAGCCTAAAACTAGGTGGCAGCACTGGGGAATGTTTTTTGGTACCAAGGTGGCAGCACTGGGGAACCCTTCTGGCTGGCCAACGACTCAGCGCCCTTTTTACGAGCCTTTACAAGGGGCGTATGCTGTTTTTTTTCACAACTCTACCCCTTTTGAACTTAAAGGCTCCAGGGATGATCCGGGGTCAGCATCGGAGTCCCCTAGAGACTGAATTGCCTTCTCCATAAGGAGGAGTTTTAATTTCAGCTCCCAGTTCCTACCGTTTTAGCTGTGGCAAGGGAAGCACTTCTGTGGGACTCTCCCAAGCACCAGACACAGTGAGAGTGTCTGGCCAATACAGGAATCGACTCCTTGCAGAAGAGGCACTCTTGGAGCCGGGAGAGCTGGGCATGCCCCAGGGCAGGGGGCTATCATCCTCTAGCAGGGAATGCAGAAGAAAGGTCTTCTTTCCTCCTCCTCTTTTTTTTTTTTTAAAACTGAAAAAAACAGTCTTCTAAACACCTGGTGGGGTGGGGGGATAGAAATTCCACGAGACAAGACAGGAAAAACTAAATACCCCCCTCTTTCTTCCTTTCCCCCCCTCCTTTAATCCCAAAGGAGTAAAGAAAGGAAACACTAACTATTAAGGAGAACAAAATAAACAGAAGCAATTACTACTTATGCTAATGGCGCAGATAAGGAAGGGACAACTGCTTGCTCCTTCAAAGCCAAAGGCGGTTGAGAAAGCACTGAGGGCGGGGGTGTGACTGTTCCCTCCAGGGTGCCACGTGGAACTGGGGTACCACTGAGCCCTCTGACCCACCAGCCAGGGCTCCCTCTCACACTCTGCTGCATAATATACATCATAATAAGATCACTATGAAGAATATGGGGTGCAGTGTCACAGGGGGTTTGCCTGTGCAATACTAGATAGGCTCGAGGCAGACCACGAAGGAGGGAAAGCGCAAGTGCGGGCTCAACTGACAATGCTACCAAAAATCTCCCATTAGAGGTGCAGAGGTGCACATACACCTACAGTGGAGCACCCATAGGGACACTACTCCAAGTAGATATCAATTGGTATTTGATATTCCAGATACATCTCTGATATGTAAGAATGGGAAGCCGATATATCTGTAGCTATTAAATATAGATTATAAAATGCCAAATATGTAGTGACCTCATTCACTCTGAAGTTATTATTCAATGGATTCCAGACATTAAGAAAAAAAGCCATCTTGCTATGTTGAAAAGCACAAGTCTTGTCAAATGTATATGTTATATGGATGGAAAATAGCCAGTGAGAAATACGTAACTCCAGTTTTGTTATTTAAAAAAGCTAGGTTACAGTTTTAAGAAATAGTTGCTTAACGTTAGGATCCTTAAAACTGCTCTGGTTTTCAGAAGTTCTGAGCACCTAGCACCATCCATTGAAGTCACTGAGAGCTGCAGAGTGCTCAGTTGTTTTGAAAATCAGCACGCTTATTTAAGAGTCTTAATAAGGAGTTAGGAGCTTAACCGTAGATACATATTTTTGAAAAAAATGGCCTGGATAGGTCTTAGTAGTGTTTTTCTTAATTGTCTTATTTCTTTACAGTGACTGATAACACTTGATTTTTTTGTGTGAGGCAGGGGACAGAGAATAAACTACAGCTCTTTTCCCTGGAAAAACCATTTGTGATATGGCAGCATAGTTGAATATGCATAATTTCATAATTTGGCAGTATTTTTTGCACACTTCATCCTGAAATATGTTTTTTATGTTTTAGTCAAAGCCTTACAGATCCAACATGCAAATACCTGTAAAGTATGTGACAATTCAAAATGCTTCAGCAGAAAGCACAATATATTTTACTCCCTGTGTTACCTTATTAATGCCCATTGTGAGGAAGTGATCAAGAAGATATCGAGCTTCTGTTAGTGTGCAGGCATTAATCACTGCAGACAAATCCACAGTCTCTCCTTCTTCCTACATGCACAACAGTAAAAAAAGTCAGGAAATTTACATCCTATTTATATGACACAAGTGCTGCTATTTTAAAATATGAATTATATTAACACTAAAGATTCAGGGTAGGGTTTTCAAAAACAATGATAGTCAATGAGATGTGTTCTCTTAACCTAATTAAAGCATTTTGGAAAATCCCATCTTTAAACATTATAGACTCCCTTAGGAGCTCTTTGTGTTGAAACGTCATTATTAATGCCGCAGGGGTTATATGTCCCTGCATCATATTGGCTAGCTGGTCAAAAGTTCAAGGAACTATTATCCTGGTATGAGGAGAATAGTGTAAGTTACTGATGTAGTAATGTAAACTAGGAATTCAGGAACAGACCAACCCTGTAAAAGAATAAGTCAAAGTGAGGTTTTGAGAAGGTACTAAATATTATAGCTTAGACTGCGTGATGCAGTCTGTACCACAGAGTTCTAGAAAATTCTGTCTGGTGGTTAAAAACACTTTGCTATGTAATGCAGTTAAAAAGGCAAACTGTATGATGGTTTCACTGCTCCTGGTAATAATCCCATTTCTACACAATTATAACACCTAGTTCCTATGACTTCATCTCTGCCTATCAGATTACATTTGGCAATCCAAGGTGAACAATATATTTGTTTGACAATACAATTAATCTTCTTTACCTTATTTTACTCTATTAATATAATATATTCAAAAAGTACAGAGTAACAGTTATATCAAAAACAACATTACAACTAATTTAACTGTTTATAGAATCATAGAAATGTAAGGCTGGAAGGAACTCGAGAAGTCATCAAATTCAGCTTCCTGCTGTGTGGCAGGATCAAATAAACCTAGACCATCCCTAACAGGTGTTTGTCCAACCTGTTTTTCAAAACTTCCAATGATGGGGATTCCACAACCTCCCTTGAAGGCCTATTCCATATCTTAACTACTGTAGAGTTGAGAATTTTTCCTACTATCTAATCTAAACCTCCCTTGCTGGAGAGTAAGCCCATTACTTCTTGTCCTACCTTTAGTGGACATGGAGAATAATTCATCACCATCCTTTTCATAACTCCCTTAATATATTTGAAAACTTATCAGGTTCCATCTGAGTTTTCTTTTCCCAAGACTAAACATGTCAGATTTTTTTTAAACTTTCCTCATAGGTCAAGTTTTCTAAACCTTTCATCTGTTTTTTGCTCTCCCCTTGACTTTGTCCACATCCTTCCTCAAGGGTGGCTTGCAGAACTGGACACAGTACTCCAGCTGAGTCCTCACCAGTGCCAAGTAGAGCAGAACAATTACCTCCCATGTCTTACATAAACATTCCTGTTAATACACCCCAGAATTATATTAGCCTTTTTTTCCCACAGCTGCATCACATTGCCGACTCATATTCAATTTATGATTCACTATAACCTCCAGATCCTTTTCAGCACTATCACTTAGCCAGTTATTTCCGATTTTGTAGTTGGGAATTTGATTTTTTTCCTTCCTAAGTGAAGTACTTTGCATTTGTCTTTACTGAATTTCATCTTGTTGATTTCAGACCAATGTTCCAATTTGTCAAGGTTGTTTTGAATTCTAATCCTGTCCCCCAAACTGCTTGCAAGACTTCCCAGCTTGGTGTCATCTGAAAATTTTATAAGCCTATTCTCCACTTTGTTATCCAAGTCATTTATGAAAATATCGAATAGTACTGAACCCCGGACTGACCACACTGGATACATCCTCCCAGTTTAACAGTGAAGTATTGATATATACTCATGTATAAGACAATAATCAAGTACAACTGAAAGTGTGTCTTCTGAATATGAAATAGACTGTACTGTAACAGCCAACTGTGGAAGGAGGATTTAAATTAAATTTGTGAGCTTTTGTCACAAGAACCATAGTATTTAATGTCAGCAGAATGGAAAGCATCAGCTTTGGCATTTAAAAGGCCCTGCAATGTTACCTTACATTACATAATCAAAGCTAATACTTATATCTGAAAACCCCATTGTACAAAGACCACCTATATCAACCATCCCCTCAACATATTTGAACTTAACAACATAATGAGTAGGTTGCATAATGAATGAAATACCAAGGCAAAATTTACCAAAGAATAAAATATTCTCAAGGCTAATGCAATTTCCCAGTGGTACATGTTACTATTACGGTAACCTTAGCACTTGACCTACCTTTGCTTCCTCCATCTGCATAATGTTTGCTTGGCAGTCAGAAATACTGTCATTGATGTAATCTATATTTGCAGTTAGTGACTCCATCTCCTCATTGATGTTATGGACATTTTTGTCTGCTTCTCCACCATCATCGTTGATTACTTTCTCCCTTTTTTTCAAAAGCTTCTCTCTTCTTTTTGTAAGTTCTTCACGTTGCTATTTTCCAAGAGAAATTTTAAATAAAAAGATTACATACTTAAATCAAATATAATTTTTATTATTTATTTTTCTTCTTTTCTGGTTACAGTGTACATTTTTGCCGAGGGAGAGGAATAATAGAGAATATGAATGTATTTGACAACACATACATAAGGTGTTTTTAGATCTTGATACCTACACCATATTTGTTTTGTTTCTTACGCAGCAAAGTTTGATGGTTCTGCGTTCTACGCTGGGATTCAAACACTTCTGGCAATAAATCACTTTATACACTTGTGCCTTCAAGGTGTTAAGCACCTCCGACCTCTGGCCTAAACCAATGCTTACTCAAGTTACAGGGAGCCTTTCCATTGATTTAGATGGGCTTTGAATCACCTTGGCAGGTCCTATATGAACAAGTAATTTATTGATAAAAGAAAGTGGATCTGCTTTCTGCTATTTTAATACAATAGCATGTAAGATATTGCATAATAAATACCATACCGTAAGTAGTCTATTCATATCTGTTTCCATATTGGAAATGGTCATTCTCTGCATAATGATGTCAGTCACTTTGCGTTCAAGTAATTGCCACTTCATCCTGGCTGCCTTTGAGGAATAAACTCTGACAGTTGTTCCTTTTCTTTGGTATTTCTTCCTATGGTTAATTCAGAGAGCCACATTACTGAATGTAACTACATGGTCCAGTTTAGATTTTGAAACTGCAAATTATCAATGCAAAATTATTATTATGTTTAAAAACATGACATTTTTTTTTTGCAGACCCTGACTCCACATCCACTTGTAATCAGTTCTCTGCAGATGTACTTCATAATCTTTGGCACTTCAAAACATATGTCAAGTCCTGTAGCATTTCAAAGGAGGGATCGTGGAAATTCAAGCAATGATTTATAAGGAACTTCTGTCATCTGAGGACCAGTTTCAATTAAATAAGCAAATCTGCTTCAGAGTACAAATCCCAGACCATCCATAAGTGTAACTGTATTTGTATTTTTTGTTTTCCTGAGATGTTATTTGTTCTTAAGAATAATGTGGGCAACTGGACCGCTATGACATTTTGCTGAGTATGGCAACTGAATTTTAAAAAATTTAGATTTTTAAGTATGACTTGTCCTGTAATGGCATTTTGTACTGTTCTATCCTATATAACAATATGCCAGGCTCAATCCTGCTCCTGGTGAAGTTAACAGTCATAGGACCATTTTATGGGAATAGGAAGTGACATCAGATTGTAAAATAGAAAACATTACAATATCTATCTAGATAGGAATGTCTACTATAAATTGTAAAATTGTAAAATAAGTAAGTATGTTTAGTCTTTACTAGGGCTGTCAATTAATCGCAGTTAACACACACAATTAACTCAAAAAAAATTAATCGCGATTAATCACACTTATAACAATAGAATACCAATTGAAATGTATTACATATTTTTGGATGTTTTTCTACATTTTCAATATTGATTTCAGTTACACACAGAATACAAAGTGCACAGTTCTCACTTTATATAATTTTTAATTACGAATATATGCACTGTAAAAATGATAAATGAAAGAAATAGTATTTTTCAGTTCACCTCATACAACTATTGTAGCGCAATCTCTTTATCGTGAAAGTGTAACTTACAAATGCAGATATTTTTGCTTACATAACTGCACTCAAAAACAAAACAGTATAAAACTTTAGAGCAGGGGAGGGCAAACTATGGCCCGCGGGCCAGATTCGGCCCGTCAGGGCTTTCAATCCGCCCACGGGATTTCCAGCAGGCAGACTCCCTGCCTTCCCTGGACCCGTGCAGCTCCCGGAAGTGGCCGGCACCATGCTGGCCACTTCCGGGAGCGGCGCGGGGCCATGGCAGGCAGGAAGCCTCCCTTAGGCCTGCTCCGTGCCGCTGCTGCGCCGGGCCCTGCATCCCAACCCCCTGCCACACCCCTCCTGCACCCCAACCCCCTGCTCTGAGCCCTCTCTCGTACCCCGCACTCCTCCTGCATCCCAACCCCCTGCCCTGAGCCCCTTCCTGCACACTGCATCCTCTCCTGCACACCGCACTCCCTCCTGCACCCCAACCCCCTGCCACAGCCCTACATTCAATTGACCCTCCCCCTCCCCGATGTGGACCGCAGGCCAAAAAGTTTGCCCACCCCTGCTTTAGAGACTACAAGTCCACTCAATCCTACTTCTTATTCTGCCAATCGCTAAGACAAACAAGTTTGTTTACGTTGACCGGCGATACTGCTGCCTGCTTCTTATTTACGTCACCTGAAAGCGAGAACAAGCTTTCGCATGGCACTTTTGTAGCTGGCATTGCAAGGTATTTACATGGCCAGACATACTAAACATTCGTATGCCCCTTCATGTTTCGGCCACCATTCCAGACGGCATGCTTCCATGCTGATGATGCTCATTAAAAAAATAACGCGTCAATTAAATTTGTGACTATACTCCTTTGGGGGAGAATTGTGTGTCTCCTGCTCTGTTTTACCTACATTCTCCATACATTTCGTATTATAGCTGTCTTGAATGATGACCCAGCACATGTTCATTTTAAGAACACTTTCACAGCAGATTTGACAAAATGCAAAGAAGGTACCGATGAGAGATTTCTAAAATAGCTAGAGCATTCGACCCAAGATCTAAGAATCTGAAGTGTCGTCCAAAATCTGAGAGAGACTAGGTGTGGAGCATGCTTTCAGAAGTCTTAAAAGAGCAACACTTGGATGCAGAAACTACAGAACCCGAACCACCAAAAAAGAAAATCAACCTTCTGCTGGTAGCATCTGACTCAGATGAGGAAAATGAACATGTGTCAGTCCACACTGCTTCGGATCGTTATCAAGCAGAACCCATCATCAGCATGAAGGATGTCTTCTGGAATGGTGGTTGAAGCATGAAGGGACATATGAATCTTTAATGCATCTAGCACGTAAATATCTTGCAACGCCAGCTACAACAGTGCCATGCAAACACCTGCTCTCACTTTCAGGTGACATTGTAAACAAGAAGCAGGCAGCATTATCTCCTGCAAATTGTAACCAACCTTGTTTGTCTGAGTGATTGGCTGGCCAAGAAGTAGGACTGAGTGGACTTGCAGACTCTAAAGTTTTACATAGTTATTTTTGAATGCCAGTTTTTTGGTACATAATTCTACATTTGTAAGTTCAACTTTCATGATAAAGAGATTGCACTATAGTACTTGTATGAGGTGAACTGAAAAATACAATATTTTGTTTTTTACAGTGCAAATATTTGTAATAAAAAATAAATTTAAAGTGAGCACTGTACTCACTTTGTATTCTGTCTTAGAATTGAAATTAATATATTTGAAAATGTAGTAATCATCCAAAAATATTTAAAATAAATGGTATTCTATTGTTGTTTAACAGCACAATTAATTGCTATTCATTTTTTTAATCATGTGATTAATTTTTTTAATCGCTTGACAGCCCTAATCTTTACCTGGTTCCATTTGTTGCAGTTACTGATAATGCTTGGACCCTGGCCACAGGAATTCTCATCTTCTGCTGTGCTGCTGATCTTGATCCATCACAGTCTACAGATGACATACTAGAACTTGGTTCTTGAATAGGATGGTCAGGCAAATTCAGCTTCCGACTCACCCTCCCAGCTGCTTTATCAGATATAGGCCTTACTTGTCGACGCAGAGCTGTAACCTGAAACAGCAGGACACCAAGACATATTACTTCCATATGTGGCATTATAAATTCGACTTTATGACCAGAAATGATGCAAATATCTATGATCTGACAGGACACACCAGTGCTGTAAAACAATACCTCTTCTGTTTTGCGGCGTAGAACAACTTCTTGATTTCTTTTCTGAGCTTCCAGAAGTTTGAGCTGATGCTGTGAACAATAACAACGAATAAGCCAAATATTTTTCTCTCCAACATTTGTCATTAACAGTCTGTAACTGAAAAAGAAGTCCAATATATGCTTATATAGGCTTGCAAAACTGTTGTGAAAATGGGTTAACCCAGGTGCAAAATCTTCTTGCCCATTATTTGATATAATGGTTATAATCGAAAAACACATCTCAATACTTTACTTGCCCCCATCAAATAGATAACTTGGCTGGGGGGAAGGGGCATCTAGAATTTTGCAAATGGCACTGGTATATCTACAATGAGCCTTTGTTTTCAGTATAGGTCTGTCGCATCTTATGCGCATTTAACATGCGCAAATTCAGCTTTACGCGGTCGGCAAAAACAAACAAAAAAAGAGAAAAATAATTTAAATACTGTTCCTGTAGTGCGGGCGATTCCGCCCGCCATCACACTCAATGTAATTTTGACTATAAGTTTTCGCTTTACACGCTGACCATGGAATGTAACCCCAGCGTAAGATGAGACAGACCTGTAATAGTTACTACTTGAAGCCTAGAGGCAGGATTTCCATAATGTAACTAAAATGCATCACATGTCAAGCAAAATCGTGTTTAATGGTAAGAGGAGGGGATTTGTGTTTATAGGGAAGAAATGTGACATATTCCACATCATAATGAGCAAGTTTACTACTGTACAGAAAGCTTTATGAACATTCACATCTTATCTGTAAATCACCTCTCGCTTGCGCTGCTCCTTTTTAAGCTGTGCAATCTCTCTGTTTCTTCTAGATTCTGTCATCCTGGCTTTTTCTTGCTCTTCTTTCATTTGTTTCATCAGGCGAACCTGCATAGAAACAATCTCTTAACCACCTTAACAGAGGGCATTTACTTTAAAGGAAAATGTTTTTATTCTCCCACCACTCCTGTAAAGAGCATTTTCTTCATGCTATAATCTCCTATTTCTATTCTGTACTTTCAGTAATTTACCTCCTCCCAGATAAACTTTTTTCGTCTTTAATGTGAGAGCATTAATGTGAGAAAATGGCTCTCAATCCCTTTCCCATTGATCAAATGTTAACCATATTAAAAAAAACCTTAGTTTTTTTCATCTCAGTCACATCCTGCTGCAGTTTCTTCAGCTGCTTTTCATATTGAGACTGATTTTTAAGCAATCGTGCATGTTCTTTCTGAGCAGTTTGCAGTCTTTGCAGTTCTTTATTCATGGTTTGGAGTTTTTTCTCATATTCGGACTTGATTTTTTTTGCTTTTTCTTCTGAACAAGACTCCACAGAACCTAAATAACAAAAGAGAATTCTTATCTGCTAATTTGTTGAGAATATCTCCACTTTGTCAATACGGAGTTACCTCTGCAGTCAGCAGCTTACTGGCAGTAGTCTCCAATCAGCTTTAAACTATTTAAATTTCCCATTCTGCTTCTATCTTCCACACTGCTGTGAAGTCTCTACCCAGAATTGATGACTGCTATAGCTTTGGGTAATATATCAAGTACTAACACAATCAGCTTTATATCCTTAATTGGTTTCTAATTTTAATATATCCTCTGGTTTCCTTGCACTGAAGGCACATACACCAAATTAAAAACAAAAACGGAAGAATTCCCTTCTGCTTTACTGAACACATTGTCTACACTGGACACAGGAGTTGGAGACTTTAAGCGCTCTATTCTCACTTCTCTCCCCCTAACACTACAGTTTACCCAAGCAAATCTGAACAGGAAACTAATGGTGGATGCCAACTCTGACCTTCTCTGGCTAACGTACAGAGCAACACTGACAGAATCTTAAGGACTCAACTCAAAAAGATTGGTGCACTTAATAGGTGTCTCTCTCTGTGGGAGTGTAAATTAAAATGTCTCCTTCCCTTCAAGTTCCAGGACCCGCAAGCTATATTGGATCCTCTTACATCATCAAAAACCACTGAAAGCTGCTGCTGGTAGCCATGTGGTCAGGAAAAGCACCCATCATTTCTGGCTTGGTACACCCAGTGAATTTCTTTTTCTCCATATAACATCAGAATAACTTGTACATGGAAAGTCTCCAGCTTCTTCCAGCAAGAACCTCATAATTAAGTCCAAGTCTAACACACAGTAGCAAAGAACAAGTAATGTAATTCAGTGCCTACTGAACTCATCGCAGTGAGTTCTTGCATTGATTACTGTGAGCATTAGCTTGGGCCCCTAGCCAGCATTATTTAAATAACAGTTGCCCTCATATCTGATACACTCACATACTCAATCTGATGCTGTAGAACAAACCTTTAATTGCAGTTACACATCAGGCTATTTCTCCAGCTCACTGTTTTAGGGACCAGGACTGTAACTGTTATTCAAAGTGTGTCCAGTTATCTGCTTGGGCTTAAAAATGGTGGGTGTGGTTAGGGGGACACAGGAAAAGCTCCCCAACGTAAGTTAAGGCCAACATTTTCAAAAATGGCCTATGGTTCTGAGGTGTTTGCAACATGCAACACCTTGGGACCGATTTTCAAAAGTGTCAATGACTCCTAAGCCCTTCAGAAGTCCGTGGGGGCTGTGACTGCTCGGCAATGATGAAAATGAATGTGTAAATAAAATTTGAGTAAAGCAGAATAAAGTAAACACTGCCTGTATAACAGTTAAAATATTATTTTAAATTGTGGGTTATTCAAAATAAAGTGGCAGTTTATCAGCCATCCATCACTTAAATAAGGGATGTGACATAGAGGCCCATTTGTGGGTCAGTATTCTGTGTCAGGAGCTCGTCAGGCATGACATACTCACTTATCACACAGTTGTCAGAATCTGTATCTAAAACATGTCATGTAAGATATCGTTGGAAAACTAACAAGTCACTGATCATTAATATTCTTGAATGTATGGGGTGTGTACAAAGAGTTATGGATATGTGCTAGAATTATATTCTTAGTATGCATTTGGCAAGCAATGCATAAGGCCAGTCTTCCCTAGACAATGAAATATGTATTTGCTTGGCTCGCCAGCCTGGTCATCAGGCAGACATAGGGAAGATGTATTTACACATAAGGTAAACAAAGCCATCAAGCTAACCAGGGAAGGAGGTAATGACTCAACTATCACAAGTGGGGGACGAACCAGGTTGAGGTCTGCACCAGATCACATGGCGTCTCTTCCCAGAAGGAGAAAAGGAACTTTATATGAGAATACATTTAAATGGTCTACTGGGCTATAAAGGTAGTGAGTCTGAACCTCAAATGATAAATAACTGAATCCACTGATTGTACAAAATATTACAGTACTATAAAAGTGTAGCCAGTAAAGTCTTTTCTGAAAGCTAATGAGACTCTAGTGATTAATATAATTGTGAAACATATGTATTAACACTAAATGAGAAAATATGGATACTCAAATGATATTATGCTTTAAAGCCTGAGACCAAACACAGGGAGAAACAGGTTTTCCCCCAGTTAGGAGAAAAGGTAGCATTTTGGAATCAAAACAATGGAAGCCCTATTTACATATGAATCAATTAGGGAAAAGGAAGTCCACAGGAAGGGAAGAACAACAGGAGGTCATCCTGAGTGTAGGGGGACAAAACAATGAGAAAGAATAAGTCATCTTGGCATCCATCACTGGATGGGCCAGAGCTCTTGCAAGCTGAGAAAGATGGGGCCTTCAGCCAAGGGGGTTGAACTGAATATAGGTGAGAAACCTGCTTAGGTAAAGATCTTTCACCAAGGAAGACAAAGGAAACCAGCATCTTGTTCTTATGTGGAAGGTTCTGACTGAGAGAAAGTCAGCTACGGCTGGAAAAAAAAAGACTGGTAGGAAATCTACCTAGAACCAAGGCTGTAGCTTATGGAGTTAAGTCTTGGCCACTAGAAAGTGTTTTTTACTTTTATGCACTTGTAACCATTCTGACTTTATCCCTTCTACTTGCACTGACTTAAAACTCTCTCTTTTTGATTAAATAAACTTGTTTTACTTTTATTCTAAATCAACCCAGTGCTGGGCTTGACTTAAAGTGATTATTAACAACAAGCTGCTGTACTTTTGCCCCTTTAAAGGAGCAACAAACTTTATTACTCCTCTGAATGTTCTAGGAAGAGGCTGGACATTTCAGGGCAGAGGGTTTTGAGGAAATTCAGGACTGGGGATATATTAGGGTCACTTGGCCAGCAGAAACCAAGGCTGGTAGAGACAAAAGTGTGGCTTGTCTGCTGGCTGGGAGCATCCAGACAGGGAGCTACCACTGCAGAGCACTCTAAGGCACTCAGTGTTACAGGACAAGAGTGACACAACCTCTCATTAGTCTGGATTACATCCCAAACCATGACGGGGCATAGAGCACTGACTGCACCACTGAACTGGTCTGTTGTGGTTTTGGTTCTTCTCTTATGTAGGGTGACCAAAAGGAAAAGGAACGAGAACCTTGAATACAAGTACTAACCTGTGTGAAAGGAAGTCAGAACTGACAAGAAGTTGAAAATACATGTTCACCTATCCCTAGTACCAAACAGTAATAAAGACTTAAAAACTAGTATTATTAAAACTGAAAAATTAACAAAGATTAGAAAATGACTCTAGTTTGCAGCTAATTTTCAAATAATTTCTCCTCGCGGTTTTCATGCAGTACCAACTTATATGTATAGGGGGAAAGTAACAAATAATTTGTCATGAAGATACTACAGTAAAATGATTTAAATAAAGTTATATGTCCTACCCAGGTTGTGAAGAACCTGATCTCTTTCAAGTTGAGTGTCTCGAATCTTATGTTGTAGCATCATTAGCTTCTCTTCATATTGCTTTTTCAGAGTCTGCAGTCTTCGTTGGCTGTTCTCTAGTTCATCTATCAGCTTTTGCTTTATGGCAATTTCACAAGTGATATTTGCTAAATCTGCCTGATAATTTTCTAAAAGAAAAAAAGAAAAATTAGATACTAAAAATGGAGGCACTCAGATTCTATGGCAATGAGGGCCATATAAATATATAGACAAACACCTCCTGTAACTTTAGCGTAATCAAAATATAATGTCATAGAAGCATTTTTTCCAAAAGCCAAGGATTTTGAAAAGCCAAATTATTTGGCATAAACTACCAAACACCGGGGCCAACCTGGCAATAAATAGCCATACTCTTCTGAGTGTACAAATGTCAGATGTTGCAAAAAACCTGTATTGCCTAATATGCTTGGATCATGTAATAATTTTGGGTTGACATGCAAAATCTGTCATGCTCATATGAATACATTCTGGACAGTCACAGCTCATTTGGAGTTTAATGCTTATGTATCTATAATTTTGTACTGCATATGTGATTGTGCACATAAGGATTTTGAGTATTTTGTAACTCTGACAGAGGGAAACAGATGCTGGATCTGCACCTGGGTAATCTATTTTTTGAGATCCAGAAAAATACAAAACCATGCCCTCCCCCCACCACACCAATTCTGTGAAATATGGAATTAGTAGGATAATGGGAAAGTTCATGTATGTCAGATCAGTGCTATTTTTGTTTCACAACTCCTTACCCGCAACTCCCATCTCTGACACCATGCCCCTCCTTGTGCTCAGCTCACACAACCTGCTAGAGTTCCTTCAACTCCAAAGCTGCAGAAACTTCCAACAGCAAGCTCAGGAGAGTGTAAGGAGGAAATCTTGACTGGTCCGTGAATCTTGGGGTGGGGTCCCCCTCACGTACTCCCTAACCCAGCTGCTGAAAAGGTATATCCTATCTCCAGAGAGAAGTGAGGAGCTGTCTCAATCAAAGGGAGGGGGTCCCCTAGCCCTGACTGCAATTAGGTTAGCTTTATAAGCCAATGGGCCCTGGCTTCTCTGGTTGTGCTCCAGAATGGAGCGGTCAGCCAGGGACACTCCAAGTTCTGTGGCCCTTTTTAAAGTTCTTATCTGACCGTTAGTCAATCAGAGAAGAATGGATATACATGGAGTGTTCCCCGGTCTAATTCTCATGAGGCAGATTGTTGGGCTGGGCTGAATCCCAGATTCTGCGCTTATAAAGGGGGCAATCCTGATTTGTGTGTAATGCCTACACTAGCTTTTTGTGCCAAGTACCATTTCTATATAGGAAACCTCTGTCTCTTCATAACCAAGTTGGCTTATAAGCTTCATCATTTCAGAATTAAACTCTGAAAACAGCTGAATTAACAGGTGCTGGATATCACCTCATCCTCATCCATGGTGTTCTTCAGAATGAAGAAAATTAACCTAATGTTTTAATCTTATACTGAGGATATTTTTCTAAACAAAAGGTTTAGAGAAATAAATCAAGTATCAGATTGCTTCTACTGGGCTATAGAACAAACCTGGGTGAACTGCACAAGGGCAATTCAGGACTCTTGCAATAAGATGAGAGGCAATGTAAAGAAACATGTTCTAGGAGCCCCGGAAGGGCACACCATTATAGATAATTCACAGAATACTACTGATAGTGGGCTCAAGAGATGCTGAGCATACTTCCCTTCCTGCCAAAGGGAAAGAACCGCAAATGGCAGTCATCATGGAGAAGGAAAGTGGCAGGACCAGAATGAAACAGTATCATCTATGCCCAAATATGGGGTGCGCAGACAAAGCAGTTTTTTTTTTAAACAAATTCTGCAAAAATACTGAAGTGATGTTACCTTTTTCATCTAAGTCAGAATCAGATTCATCTGAGCTTTCAACAACTTCCATATCATCATCTTCATCTTCGTCTTCTTCCTCATCCTCATGATCACTTATTTCCTGAATTTCTTCCTATAAGTAAGTAGGGGGAAAAATTAGGACAAAAATCTACATTTACCCACCCACCCTTTGACACTTAGATTAACTTGGAAGTACATGGAAGCAGGGTAACAAATCAGACTATGAGCTAGTATATCATCTTTTAAGTACCGTATATACTCGTTCATTAGCCCGTTCATTTATAAGCCGACCCCCCAAAATGGATAGGTAAAAATAGCAAAAATTGTATGACCCTTTCATAAGCCGACCCTATATTTCAGGGGTTGGAAAA